>NC_133034.1:14495625-14796750 GCF_048771995.1 Taeniopygia guttata | reverse complement strand
AAGCAATGCCTTTACTACTATCTGCTTTCTGACTGGCAAATGCATTAGAAAGTGAGAATGTAGCAGTCACTCATATCTCTGCCCTATTTAAATAAATCTTTGAGGTTACCTTGCCCAAGAAAATCACACTGATAGAGCCTGTTACTTCTAATGCATCACTGTTTTCTCTCCTGGGTACTATTTTGCTTCCCAGTATAGCCTGTTTATACAATAAGGCATTTCCTACCCTGGGAAACAGCCTTTGCAGTGCCATTGATCACAGAAAATAATAAGTACACACAGGATACTGCAAAGTCTCAGTGGGCCAACACCAAGCTCTCCTCTTAGCAATTGTTCCAGTAGGTTTTGTTTTAAACAAGGTGTCAGAACAGCCAGAACAGCCTCCTATGTATCTGCAGCACAGCCCTGGGCAGCACAGATATAAGATTAACTCCATTTGGAAAAAAAATACTCAAAAAGAACACTATTAGTGTTCTACCTTGTTACTTATGCTAGAAGAAGAAAAAGCTTTCTATAGGATAGTTGTATTTTAGAAGAGTCTTCCCATTTTCTTGGTACTAATTACAAAGCATTCCCAGCCAACGCCTGTTACGCCAATGTGAACAACATCATGAAGTGCAGCTGCTTTTTGCTGGAGCTGAACCCTGACTCAGGCACATGATATCCCACCAAAAGCAAGATGTGCAAATGCTGTTCCTACTCATGCTGAAATCTGGGCAGTCACCTCAGGCTCAGAGAGGGGCTGCCAGCAGCAAGCCACCCCCACTCACCTTTCTGCTGCTGCTGCTGTGTCTGGTGCGGCAGCCCCAGTGCCGTGAGCTCCTGTGCACTCGCCTGGGACCAGCGACAGCCCCGGCACCCAGCCTGCAGCTGGGCACAGCCCCCTGTGCCAGTGTCACCTCAGCAGCAGGACTTAGGCACAACTCAAACCAGCTTTCCTAGGACTCATTCAGGTGGGAAACACAGCCCTACCTTTTAGCACCATCTTGAATACATGCTGGCTGTGGGGTTCCTGCTCCTCCTCTCACCTTACAATACCTGAGCTGATGGTTTCTGTCTCACAGCAGGGAAAAACATGTCCTGCAGAGCAATAAACCCCTGGTTCATCTGTGTACCTGCACAGCTGGAAAAACATGGGTCCAGGACCAGCTTTGCTTTTTGCAACACAGTGCAGCAACCCATGCAGGCTCTGGAGGGCTCCCTGGAGGTTCATGCTCTGTGCTCCTTGCCTCTGTGAGCTCATGGCAGGCTGGCATAGTGCTCCAGCTCCCCCCAGTGCTGCCTCCTCTGTGGTGAGTGGGGTGCTGGCCTGGCATGAGCTGCCAGTGTACCAGGCTCTTGGGCGGCTCTGAACCCATGTTTCAGCATGGAGCAAGCCCCTGTCTCACCTCCACACTTGTTTTCCTGCTGTCTCACAGGCCCTTTCTTGCAGCCAGTGAAAATTCAAAATTACTCTCAGTGAATAATTAATTGTCCTCATCCTGAATCATCTTTAATGAATGAAAAGGCTGGAAACCTGCTGGGCAAGTACATGTCTCCCTGATTGGAGCACAGATGTGCATTTTGTATTTCTGCACATGCTCCTTGGTAGAGATTCTGTGGCTGCAGGTTGAAATCCCTGTGCATTATCTCCTCTTGGGACCCAGAAACCTAAAAATGCTGCAGAAGAAATGTTCGTTTTCACTGAAGATGTCATATGCATCACAAACTAGGCACAGAGAATGCATTTACCTGTAGAAAAGGCATTTTTGAGATGGGGGCAGAGAAAACAATCTAAAGAAAGAAAACAGGCCGAGCTTGGCAGATATATTAAGTGACTTCTGTTTCAGCACAGGTATTTGTGCTGAGCCACATGCCCATTTTCAGGGCACCCAGGGAGAGGGGACTCTCAGCCACCCACCAGCTGCCATCACTGCACTGGTTCTGCAAAAGAGGGCTAATCTGTCCCTGCCACCAACGCTGCGGAGTGCATGGCCCATTTATCCCTGCCCAGGCTGCTGCAGCGCTGCCAGCTCTGCTGGGAATTTGGCCGCAGACTGAGAGAGTCTGAGGCTTAGGCAAGGGCTCTTGAGGGGTTCCAAACCTGTGCAACATTCTAGCAGAAGCAAGCGTTCCAAGGGGAGCAATGAATTTCTTTGCATCTTTAAAAAATGAGATACTAATTTGAGCAGCAAAATCTGCCTTTAGGAGCTCACTTTCCATGCCCAGTGCTGGGCTTTGTGGGTGGTGGCAGCAGCCCCAGAGGCTGTAGGGGCAGAGGACAAACCCACTCCAGTTCCCACCCACGTGCAGCTCCCTGCAGCCCCTGGAAGCATCGAGGGGATGCTGTGGCTCCTCATTAAACTAGGGTAAGGAAGGAAAGGCCTTGAGCACAATTACCTTAATGAAGCTGGCAGCTCTGCATGCTAACAGCACCCGACGCCTGGGGTTTCAGGCACAGCTGCACAAACACTACCAAAAGCACTTCCAGACCCCTGTAAAAGCATAAGCACACAGCAAAGCAAATACCTGCCTGAAAGGAGCCTGGATACCCACGCTGCAGAGCAGGTGGTGAGTTCGTCTCTTAATTAAGCATATGTTCGTGGAAAGCATCTGTGCACTCTGTGAGAAACCTTAGTCTTTCCCTGCTTCTGCAGAAAGTGGCTGTCCCTGCCAGCAGCTGCCTTCCAGCTGGGTAATGATGTGGGTGGCATTGGCCTTAATGCCCACGGGGGATCTGCGTGGTGCTGGCAGACACAGCACAGACAGCAGTCAGAAGGTGATTGCTGCATTTCTTTTTCAATTTCTGGCCTTCAGAAAACACCAGTGACTTGCAGGTGATGAAAAACCGCAAACTACAGCTGAAAAAGCACAGTGACTGTTCTGGAGAGCAGAGAGAAAAAGAACACGTGTTCTGCCTGGCACACATCTTTTGGACAGGGATTTCGTTTGTGTGGCGCGGGGCTGCAGGTCAGGCTGGCGAGCCCAAGTAGCGCTGTGACATATGGCAAGGAATGTTTTAGAGCCATGGCTGCTCCCACCCTGCTCAGACCCCGTTTGCTGGCGGGAGGTGAGAAGGCTGCTCCTGCATGGGCTGAGTTCGATCTACTGCCTCGCTGCAGGATTTTCTGGTTTGTTATGGAAATATACCAGGACACATTCAAGTTCAGTCTGGCTGTCACAGGACATTCTTCAAAGCTGGCTTCATAGGCTTCTCTTTCCTGATCATCACAAGAATTCACTGCAAATACTCCCCACATGCATCTCTGCTCCCCATATTGTATGTGCTTTCATTCCCTACACTGATATGTAGATATTTCACAATGTCAGGAAAAGCAAAAAGAGCACAGAATTTTGCACAAGTGATTCATTCTGATAAACACACAAAGCACTCTAACAGGGATCACAAAATTACATAAAAATGCTCTTTTCAGTTCTTTATTTTGTTTCACTCCATGCATATTACAGTACAAACAAAAACCAACAAGTAAATAAAAGGTGGAAAACAAAAAAAAAAAATTTAAGGCTGTGAATGCCTCCAAGTGTATCTGTCAGTCTGTATCACTAATTTTCAAGCTTGCTGAGGGTTATCATTAAAGGAAAAGGCCTACACATGTGTCTAAACGAGGCTGTAATTTGTAAAACTATCTAGCAGATTTGGATATGTATCTCTTGCAAGTTCCAAGAATAAATAGAAACTGAAATACAGTAAAGAAACAGTAACCCCAAAGTTAAGAATATTTTATAGAACAGAATTTGGCCACACTTTTCTGTCATGTGAAAATATCTGACATTCCCTTCAAGTGGTAGAAGCTGGGCATGTCAGGGGCTTGGCTGAAAATAGCTGGGTGCTCAAAATTTTTCTATTCTAGGGATGATCACATTAACTGGGAGAATACTAACTATAGTCCAAGACTATATACACACAATACAAGTACTCCTTGTGTTTCTTATGGGATGTAAGTTTACCTGGAAAGTCCCATGGAATATGGGTTGAGATGGAGTATTACTGAACCTAACTGAAGGTATATTTGAGCTATTGGCAGGCACATCTAACTATGATCTATTTATTTTGAACGACAAAAATAGCAGAAAAAAAAAAACCACAACAAAATGCTTGAACTGCAGAATCATTTATACCAGCACACTGGCTGCTCTGCGTATGTGCTTATGTGACAAACATACCAACACTTTTACTGCTGCTGGACCT
Organism: Taeniopygia guttata; assembly: GCF_048771995.1. Taxonomy (NCBI): domain Eukaryota; kingdom Metazoa; phylum Chordata; class Aves; order Passeriformes; family Estrildidae; genus Taeniopygia; species Taeniopygia guttata. The sequence continues at coordinate 14,792,561 of NC_133034.1, read as the reverse complement.
AGCTAGATTAAAGAAAATCTGCAAATCTCTGCTCTGCAAATCCTCAGATTCACTACAAACATCCTAAATGGAAAAAAAGTAGAGTATTACTACAAGAAAAGTGGGTAGAGGTACCAGTCCAGTGATTGCTAATGCACACTGCAAGAGGCAGCATCACTAAGGGGGATGTATCTCACCCAAAAAGGGGACAGAGGTGACACAGAGCCCTAAGCTGGAGCTCCAAGCTCTGCAGTGTGAAGGACTTGTCAGGTCTGAGTGTCTGAGACTCCAAGGAGGCTGTCACTGCTGGCCTATGATCACCCAAAGCAGCATAATGCCACAAGACTTAGATGTGCAACCACCACAACTGATAGGGCAACAGCAAAGCCTCTCTTGTAACCACAAGGGTGTCACACTGTGTCACGAAATAACTCACAGAAGCAGGTTAGATGCAAAAGGAAAGAAAAAGAACCCAAAAAGGTCAACTTTATTTCCTGACTCCGGTATATATACAATAGCAAAAGTGACAGTGGATTGGAGGGTGAAACTGCCACCTCTCCAACCACACTGGTCAAACGAATAGTCTATCAATTCTCTCTACCCAGGCTTATGACATAGCCAGACAGAACTCACACCAGGCACTACAGGCACTGGGAACACATGAGCAAATATATGAACAAATACATGCACACTCACCTGCCATTCATTTCCTGACAGAGTGCAATATGTAAAGTGCCACTGCTCCTACATCCTCAAACATTTATGGAAAGGCTTTTTCCATCAGTAAAAATGCACCCACATTCTGCCAGAGGAGAATTAGATGTAAAAAATACCCTGTGGAAGATCCTTTTTTCAGAAGAAATGTCACATTTTCCCCAACAGATCAAGATGTTGATCCCTTTTGCTTATTTAGGAAGTTATGTTGTCATAGGGGAAAAGCCAAACCCAAACTGAAATGTTGACTTCTCCCAGCTCTCCCCACTGCATCACACACTAGGGCAGCCATTTCTGAAGAACTTTTTGAATCTTTAGGAGCAAAGCCAGAGAGCAGCCCCCATGCCCTGCAGACTGCTGGCCTCTAATTATTTAGTGGATTATCTCTTTATGATTAAAGGATTTTGGCTCATGTTCAGAGATGTTACAGTCATTCCCACGAGGGGTCCTGTTTACTAAGCTACATCAGCAATTGATGCAAGTGCAAATGCTTGGAGAAAGAGGGACTAGACACTTATTTGGGTTTGGTCCAGTATATTTCTGTGAAAAGCTGCCAGGCCATGGTGGGTTTAGGCATAGGTTGGCCACAAAATAAAGGAGAAGCACTCACGGACTTGTATTTTACCTCATTTGCATTTGTTTCCTGAACAATATGAAAAAAAAAGAAAAAGCCATGTCCAGAAGGGGTATAAGAAATAATTGATTCTAACAAAGTCATAGAACTGTAGAGTATTTTCAGTTTGAAGGGACCCATAGGAATCATTGATTCAAGTCCTCAGGGACCTTCAGGTAGAAGCAAAGGCAAAAACATATATTTGTACTTCTATTGCATCTTTTCTTAACTCAGCAGCTGTTCCATATAAATATTTATCCTACAACTCGGGCTGCTGTGGAAGAATACAATAAAACACCACTTAATGAATTCACTTTAAATTAAAATCAAACAGCATGCTTTCAGTCTTGTCAGAGCCCAGGGGTTTTCTTTGCAAGGCACAGGTCATGTGGGCAGGAGGAAGAGAGCTCTCATGCTCCAGAGCACCCATCTTCCTGGCTAACACTTTTCCAGCCCTAATGGGATGGGATTCATAGCACTGCGTGCCCTGAGCTTAAAAATAACCACTGAAGGTGGTTAGAAAGATTTATGCCTTTCAGCAAGTATCTTGCTTCCTTCCAGCCTGTGTATGAGCCATCTCCTGACACAGCACAGAAACATGTTTATTTTAGGAACAGAGTGTCGTCACCCTTTTCACAAGGGCCATCCTAAATCTGATGAGGTGCCCTTACCATTTGTCTCAAATTCCAGGCTGATCATGCAGTCCCAGTGGCCAGAAAGCTTCAGGTTGCCAGTCTGGCCAGGTCTCTATAGCCCACTGCTGGGTGTAGGCTGGGATTTTGCTGGGATAACTACACTGCAGGGGAAAGTGCAGAGACAGGTAAGTGACCTTGGTTTGCTTCACCATGTGGCCAAATGAAGCTACTTGTGAGAGCCTCCACCTGGCACTTTGCATTTGTAACTATTTTGCCCTTCCAGGGGGCAGACAGAATTCCCTTTAAGATTCAGGCTGCGTGCTGGTGAGCACTCCGAATGTGTGAGAACTTGCATTTCCAATGAAAATGCCTGAGTCACTGTTTTATCAGGTGCTGAATAAGAACAAATTTCTTTTTTTCATGCCTATAATTATATGTTTGGAAGGGGCTGGAGCAGCTCTCAGAATGAGGAGGGAAGATGCTTGAGTGAGCTATGCTAATGGAGAGGGCCTTTGGTTGGACAGAGCAGGGGGAAGAGCAGTGCTAGGGCCAGAAGAAACTGATGCTCCCTGGCAAAAGATGTTCTGCTTGTTCCTTTCCAAAGCTCTCCCTCACAGCACAATAAATGTTTGTGCTTTGGGAAGGATCAGAAAGACTGGGCAGGAAAAAACCCAAAGGTTTTGATTGGCTTGGGGGACTTTTTGGAAAGGATGCTACATTCCTTTAATTAAATGAGTCTCAACCCCAGGAACAAGCAAGTACAAACAAGAACCATCTTCCCCACTTAAATTCATTAACTTTCCAGCATTTCCTAGCTAGCAGACAAGCCAGGATTGACATATTTAATGTCTCATCCCTAGAAATTCTTTTTTCTCAACAAGAAGATAGAGCACAGAAGAAAAGAACAAAATACACTGCCAGTATCATTCCTGACATATTGTTGTATCTGGGCTTTTGTTCTTGGCAGTTCAGTGCCTGCCACATGACCCACCAGGCAGCTGTCAATACTGGGAAAATTGAGTTTACTCTTAATGAAAGGCCACGGGCAATAAGCAATCAGGCAGTATGTTCTCTCCATCCCATCATTAATGAGCCGGGGGATATTTATCTTCTGTACACTGCCATGGCTCTCCCACCTCTGCAGCTGCAGGGCTGAGTCACAATCCAGACTGGAAGGTACACCTAATCTTTAGATCTGACTTAGCTGTACCTCAGGATGGAGAACATTTCAGGAGCAATGAACTCGATGTGAATGTCACCAGCAGTGAGGCAGCGCCCATTGCTTCAAACCCAGGTGTGTGTGAGTAGCTCTAAACAGCTCCACCCATTCCCCTCACTGCCTCAGGCTACACCTTTTTTGCTGATTCCCTCCCTACAACAGCAGCACTTGTGTAGCCACATGATGACTCGAGTATGGCTGGTTTGATTAAAAGCAATTAATTTTTAAAATACCAATAATAAGAATAGGTTAGTTTCCCACTGACTTAATCCCCAGCACCAGCACTGGGAGGAAATAGGAGTATTGCCCCCAGAGGTTGGGTTCACAAACTCATTCCCTTCTCTTACCCATCAGTGAAGCCACTGAGAAACTGCAGCCTTGATACCAGGCTCCTAAAAAGGACTCCGAATCAGCTCAAAGATGTCTTGAGCTGACATGCCCTTTAAATCCCTAACCTGAACCAGGTTTCTCAGCTTCAGTGAAGGGAATACTCTAGAGACTCATCTATCTTACCTTTTTAATTCATCACGTGTTTAAAACAAAGCAAAATGAAACAATTCCACCTTGTCACCAATAAATGTCCCTTGTGAGCACAGGTTTCCTCAGGAGGGAGTAAGAGAGCTGACAGATGAGAGCTGTAAGCCCTTGTGCACACCTGGAAACTACTTAAATATTACTGTGGCCACGTAAGGGCTGCCAGTGACATCTGACTCTCTAAATTGCAAGATCAACAACTTAGATGAAAGAACCTCTTCTGTGTTGCATCAAGTGGGCTTGAGAAGGAAGCAGAGGGAATAATCATTCTCAGCCTTTTGACAAACACCTGAAGGTGGAGAGGTAAGAGATGGAAGGATATCAATAAACATATTACCAAGTTAAACTTCCATGGGTAATATTTAGACATCATAGAAGTTGGCACCTTAAGGAGGAGAGAGAAAAAACAGATCAGAAAAAGATGTAAGTCTCCAACAGTCTGTTCTCAGATGGCCATTTCCAGTGGCAATCACACTAATTGCACACACAAATTAGGCAAATGATCATGAATGTATTTTTCAAAATCAAGCCCCATTTATGTTAGTCTCACAAGAATTTCCAATCAACAGTTTTCAATTGCAAATACAGAACAGTTTAGTCATCAAAAAGTGAAAGTATGAAGAATGTACTGAACACGAAAGGAAAACAATCTCTTCCCTTTCTTTCCCATATTTCTGTAACCAATTCCTTCTGAACATTTAAAAGAACATTTTCTATTGACACAAGACATAAAAATACTTTGATTTAATGAGCTCTGCTCATCTTAAAATTACAGAGATAAAAATGTAAATGTAATGCACAATACAGTATTTCAAGTAGCTTTGAGGGGGTTATTAGCAAAGTATGAACATGGCTATCAATCATCAGACATGCTGACTGATACTAATGTTCTTCATAGGAATGTAAATAATTGTTTCAAAGCATAATATGCCCCTTCATCATTAAAATAACTTAGATGTTATAATTCACCTAGCTTGAGCAATGAAAATACAATCAGCTTTCTTTCTCTGAATAAGCACAGTTTTAGCAAATCACTTAAGCACTGGCTTAAAATTAACTAGCTGATTGAGGTCACAGCCCACTTTGCCTATGCGGTAGCACACTGCTGCAGGTAGTGTAGAGAGGATAGGCAAACCCCAAACAACAGTGAAAAAAACCCTTTTTCTTCTGAAATTACCTCCTGAGATACCACCATTAACCTTTAGTGTGCAGAAGCTGTTAACTCTGAGCCCTTTAGAGAGCCCTCGGTGCTGTTGCTGATTCAGCATTAGAAACCTTCACTGAGCAAGGCTGTCTTTGGAGGAATGGATCCATCACTGAGCTATTCCAGCTGCTGGCTGGCACTTGCTAATGCTGCAGGCCTTGGCTTACCAGGTCATGCTTAACCCTTAGAAAGCAATTGCCTTCATCTGTTTCTCTTAATGGGAAGCCAGCATATTCTCCCTGGCAAGCTGCACTCCTACTGAACATTAAATACTTTTACATGAGAAATTTGTAATGCATGTGCTTTTAATGGGAGCTTACTGAATGGCTGGGGGTCTCAAATGCCTCTTAAAGCAAAAATGAGCAATTTCAACTGTACTCTAAAATTCTCATGGTGCATTTTTTCTTAAATTCCTAAAATCTTACCCCCTTTCCCCAGTCACAGTGTACAGACAGAGTAATATTAAACAGGTTTGAAACTTATAGTTCTTCAGTTGTCACACAGGTCCTAGATTAGTCACATAGGTACTTTGCAAAGAAGGCAGCATTGTCTCCACACTACAGGCAGGCGATAAGGCAGAGGAAGGTGTGGTGGAACCCAGGGTGGAGTTATGTGCAGGTACCCTCCAGCATAAGTGTCAGACTGAGCAACTCTCCCTGGCTTCCCCTACACTCGGTGGAGATCTTGCCAACGCAATCAATGGAGTTTAAGCTTCAGCTCATCTCACCATGCAGACATATAATAAAACAGGAATTGGATTTCCAGGTCCTTGTGGGTCCCTTCTAAATCAGGATATGCTATGAAAGAAGCTCAGTTCCACCCCAGGTATCCTGGTTTCTCTCCTCTGGATGTGAGGGGCAGCATCTCATATCAGAGGGGACCAGCTCCCCTACTCTTGCTCTGGTCCATGGGCAGCCAGCTGCCAGCACAGCTCATCAGGCAGAACGGAGCTCAAAGCATCCCAAAGCTGAAGTCGTGTCTCAAGGTGATCCCCCACGCCTCATCACACCCAGCGCTTCCAGCACGGCCATCCTCATCTCCTGACACAGCTAAACGGCTCACTGAGGCTGTGCCCACCCACAGCTTGAGATGCCACTTTGATCACAAGCTTGTAGGGACTGACAGCTACAGAACTCATCATTTGGCCATAACAGCCTACTCACCAGCCTGCTTTCCTTTCTGTACCCCACATGACAACTGCTGTCTCTCCAGCTGAATTGACCCCATTGCTTTTGAACCCCTGGGCATAAAGAAAAGCAATGCCCTACTTGAGGCAAGTGTGTGATGTTGTGCTCCTCTCATTGCAACAAGCATTTACTAGAACTGGGAATGATTTAGAGAGAGGCAGCAGTAAGATCCAAGACTCTTCAAACTGTGAGAGACAGTTTAGCAGGAGTATGCTTGTGGTCTCTGCAATCACAAGTAGCATGAGAGGAGGATGGAGTCTGTTATTTGCTGTCTCGTTCAGTACAGGTATCTGGAAAGCACCAACCCAAGCTATCAGGAATCAAGTTCAAAACAGAGGAAAAGAAAGGCTTCTTCATGTAACAGGTCTGGGGAAATCCTTTCCACAGGACACTATGATGCTAAAAATATACGTGAACTCAAGAGGAGACTGGTGAAGTACACAAAGGAAACATCCACTGAGAACTCTTACGTACATTGAACCATGTCTGACTCAGATAATTTTCTAAGCTGAAAATAGCTAGCAGCTGGGAGAGCATTTGGGGGACAGATCAGATTTTCTTACTTTTTCCTATTTGATGTGGATGGAGAAAGGTTATTGGACTAGATGGACACTTTATTCTGGCCCAGATTAATTGCTCTCGCATTTTTCTGTTAATCAATGCTACTTCCCTATAGCTTTCTATTGGTGACTTTTTCCCAGTGAAGATCTGTCTCTAAACACAACACCATTGTGGATAAAGCAGAGATGAAGTAAGGAGCAAGACATATTGGCTCTTAGTCTCAAAGCTTAACGAGTGATTATAGAAGTGCTAAAACAGATGACTGTCCTTTGGCAGTTAGTGGGGCAACATGTGCTCACTGAGTAACAAGCACATCATTCCTCTAACGTTTAATCCCAGCAGCATTTTACCAGCCAAATGAACAACATTCCCATAAATAATAGAGATTCAATTCCTTTCTCTCCTCCCCAGCACTATGCTGTCCTCCCCTTCTACAGACCAGGAGCAAAGAAGCATCAGGGAAAATCTAGTGAGTCTGAGACTTGTAGTGAGTCTGGAGCTCACATGAGTGAGCAGGGCAACAAGAGAGAAAGAGAAGGGATGCCTTTGGGCTGAGTGAGCAGGATTTACCAGTCCTTTGACCCTGGTCTGGGTGGGAATTGGACCCATAAGTATCTTCCCAGCACACTTCAGGGCACTGCATTTCTCTTTCTACACCCTGCCAGTCCATTGTCAAAACCTGATTTTCTTATTGAAACATTTTTTTTCAGTGGCCATGCACATAAGCAATAAACTCTTCCCACTGAGTAGACGCAGCCTTATGCCAGGACAACCCTTAGCACAGTCCCCAGGAGGTACCTATGGCTATTTCACAAAGCAGTGTGCCTATCTGGATCTTTCTGCTGGTTTGGAGTTAGTTTTTTTCTCACTACTAACAAAGAAAAGCCTCTGGTTTGGATATTTTTATATTTAGCAGACTGTCATTTAGAAAGTGTATTGCCTGACCTTCCCTGGGAGGTGGGAGCATCCCTTGCCAAACAGCATGTTAGACAGAGAAGTATTGACCCAAAGGGCACGAGCTGTGGATGAGCAGGAGAGAAGCTCTCATGGGAGCACTCTCAGCAAGATCCACTTGCCAGAAATGCCAAACAAGTGTGAAATTCATTCACTAAAGTGTTTCCTCAGGAAAAGACATGCTCCCATTTAATTGCCCTCCTTATTCACGATTCACACACCATCTGAACAAATTTGATTGTTCTAACTCTGACCTTTTCTAACCTCAAAAACAAACCCCAGACCACCCTAAAATGCAATCACATCACCTTCTCAGCCAAGGTGCTGTAAACGAGCTGCAGGGCAAAAACGGATCTCCAGTGAGATGTTTTAAGATGTGTGTCAGCCATTTAGCAGGGAAGGTGGGGCAGGAAAAGTGCATTTCATTGCTAAGCAGCCTGCAAGCATCTGGGAGCATGATTTATATTCCCACAACTGTCGCTTCAGGTTAAGGGTGAGCCCAGTAAAGGATTTATCACAGAAACTCCAGCAAACACAGAAACAGAGGAAAAAGCAAACCAGGTTTCTTTGTCTTAACCATTAAAGGTAAATTAGAGTTATTAGAGAGGAACACCCAAGCACAGCTACAGAACATTAAACCATATGTGAATATTTATATACATATTTTTCTGATCAACCAACTGAATATTTACAAAGATTATACCCTGCTTGCACTGAGCATAAATACCTGGGGAAATCAGCCTTTCAAAAACAACACCTAAGAGTCCCTCCAGCCTCACAAATATACCACCCAGGATATGCCTATGCTATTGCTGAACTGAAGCAGCAGGGAAAAAAAGGGCTTGGGCACACAGAACTGAGAGCAAAGGGAACACCACGCACTGGGACACAGGAGAGGGGTCTGCACTTGAATTTCACTGCTGCCATTCAACATAGGCTCACATGCCCCTCTCTCCACCACCAAAATGCCACAGAAGAGGATAAACAATGGCAACGCTAAGTCGCAGGAACTCAGAAAAGGAGTGGCAGCACGTTGGCTGTCCAGTCCCACCAGCAGTAGAATCATTATTTTCTTTGGTTTGGTTTTCATGTCACATTGCAACAAAAGAGGAAATCCAGAGCTTGAGAAGGAACTTGCAGCGTGGAGGACATTGCAATACTGTTCCAGTGGTTATCTGTAGACACACCAACGTCATAGAGAGGCCTGAGGATTGTGGAGTGTCATGGACACATTTGATCCTTGTGCTTTTTCATTTTGAATGCTCTGTACATGTCCAGCTTCATCCTCAGCTCCATAAGGAAGATTGCGTTGCCTGCCCCTCCCTCCAGACATATTTTGGATTCTCCCAGCAGACTTCCCCCCCCTGAAAATCAGTAATGCAGAGGAGGGGACACCAGATTGGGTACTCCTGTCCACAAAGCAGACATAGCATGTATAACTACATTTTAAAACCAGTTTCACTAGAAGTTGCCCTTTCTCTGTTCCGTTTTTTCGGTGCTCTCAGCTCCTTATTCCACTCCCATGCTCATGTAGGCCTCCCACTCTGTCCATGTCTTTTCCACCCACTGTATGTTGAAGTTTTGAATTTTAGTCACTTTTATATGCTTCTGTATGCCCACACACATGCATTTTCCTACTTCTGGACCTTTCCTCTGCAGGACCCAGCATTTCCTCTGCATCCCACCCACAGTCCCTACACGTACACTTGCATGGTCCACAGCACATCAAAGAAGTCCATTTCAGAAGACAACCTGGAACAAGGGCTAAAAGTTGGGAACAAATTGACTGTTTGTCACAATCACAGCACAAAGCAGGGTCTTTTTTTTCTCTCAATATTTTGTCCTATCTCCCCACGGACGAGTAACTTCAGCAAGTGGCATCAGGTGTAGGACCCTGCACTCCACACATCAAAGACTCCTGACCTACAGCAAATGGATGCCCCAGCTAGTCCCACATGCAGCTGTGGCTTCATTAAAACACTTCCTGAGAAACCAGCAAGGTAAACAGAAGAAGAGACAGCAGAAACTGCCCACCTCAGCTCTGCCAGAGCCAAACAATGACTTCAGTCAAGTTGCCTCATCCTACTGTACTTACTGTTGCCCTCCCCTTGCCTTGGCAGCACAAAGCAAACTGATTAGGACTGAGCAGCAACTGCTGGGCCATGCACAAGTGACTTTTCAAGTGAACAAATGGCTGTGAGTGCATTTCAAAAGCAGGAGGAGAACACTAATAAGGAAACAATTATTTCATTTTTTTAAAAACAGATTTCTTTCCTATTCTTTCCTCTTATCTGGAACAAACAAAGCTTTGAGGGAACAAATACAATTCCAGAGATAATCCACGCTTTGGATCCTGGAAGCATTTGGTACCAACTTCTGGAAAACAAAACAATGATAATGACTCACGCTGGGCCTGGGGGTGGCTCATCACAAATTTAGCAGCAGCTTCCATGCTCCCAGCTGAGATTGGCTTTGCTGGGTTGTTTTCACAGATCCCCAGGACTGCAATTTAGAACATGCAAATCGGCCCAGCAGCCAATTGCAGCCACCATGCTAGAAAGGCATAAACATGCCATTTAGAAAAATGCTTTGCCATACAAAACATGATTACCTCCTTCCATGCCATTTCAGGCTATAGGAAGAAACACTATTTTTATTATTAAACATTACACATCTCTTTTCCTCCAAGGGGAAGAAGAATTATTTAAAGGCCTATTAATCAAACATTTATTCACACAATTGAAAGCTTTGCTCACTACCATTGCATCTGGTATCCATTACAAGCATCCCCTGTACTAGACACTTTACGAGGCTACAGCTCAATTCTGTACCCAGTTTTGGGCTCCTGACTTCAAGAAAGACACTGAGGTGATCCATCCAGCTCCAGAACAGAGTTGGGGAAGAGTTTAGAGAACAAGTCCTGTGAGGAGTGGCTGAGGGAACTGGGAGTGTTTAACCTGGAGAAAGGGAGAATCAGAGGGGACCTTATTTCTCTCTACAACTCCCTGACAGAAAGAGTTGCTAAGCATTAGAAAAGGCTGCCCAGGGAAGTGGCAGAGTCACCATCCCTTGAGGTATTTAAGACATGCAGATGTGGCACTTAGTGGTGAATTTGGCAGTGCTGGGTTAACAGTTGTACTCAATAATCTTAGAGGTCTTTTACAACTGAAAAATTCTATATTCTACAAGAAATCTTATCTAGTTTTCAGACTATGACGAACTTCTGATTATATACGTACAACCTGGACTAAAAAATTTAAAAGTAGCATCAGTTTGGTAAAAAATTAAACAGGTTACTTCTGGAAAGCAGCAGAAAGGGAAGACAAGTGGCTTGGTTTTGAGACAAAGTTCAGTGAGCCAGAAGTAGATCGCTCTCACAAACAAAGCAGGAAGATTTCAATTTCTTTAATGAACAGGGCTTTGCATCTGGGAACTGATGGCTGTGAAATACCTCCAAAGGGATTTGCTGGAAACAGAAAACAAGCCTACTGTCAATGCTCTTTGGACAGGACAAACAAAAAGAATTTTAGGGATGATACATACCACTCATCTCATAGTTCAGTAATGGTTCTGGTTGGGACTAGGTGCATGAATAGAGTTAAATACGCACTCAGATGGTTCAGTGAGCTGAGACTGTCTCCGGAAATACTCCTTGGTCTTCAATGGACATGACCTGAGGACAGTCACACAGCTCTTAAGCTGAAAGCATCTGCTCCGAAAGTCATCAACTTTAAACATCTCCCTTTGACCCTGGATTCTTTAGTTACACTTCAAGTGGAAAATTAGCAACACAGGATTTTATACACACAGTCGTTCCGGAAAACCAATGGAAAAGCTGAAAAAATATTTCATTATATTGTTAGCTAACACTTCCCATAAATGTTTGAGTTTCTAATGCATCACAATTGTACACCTCAGACACCTCTTACTCTTTTCTTGGCTGAGACTGGGAAGTGAAGGAAGTTAAGCTTTATTCCTTTGCAAAACCATGCAAACATTTAGGTGAGAAGTGCCATAAACCAGCCAACCTCTGCTTCAGAGTACTCTTTATCATCCTGATTACAGATACTTAAGAAAATTCAAATTACTCTTATTTTGCTTGTATTTGCTCATTCACAGAAAGTAAAACATTTTTCAAATATGATTCAGTATCAGTGATGGTCTGGTAGGACCCAGACAAGTTTCAATACTCAGAAGACTGAGTGAAGATCCAGCAGTTCCAGGAGCTCAGCTCTGTAACCTCAGACATCTGGCTGACAGGTCTGCATTGCTAAGCCACTTTACACCCAGGGAGTTCCTGGACCTGCATTCCTTTTGAAGATTTATTAAACAGTTTGTTGCAAACTGAAAAATAAAATCCTGCATGGTATGAAAAACTTTCCTTTACGTAACTACACAGAACTTGCTGCAAGCGCTTAAAAAGGTTATGTGTATATAACTACGTTCATTATCATTTGTATCTCTGGAATTTTTGTATGATAGAAACCAAGTAATTTTACCAAATAAAAATCCTAAAAAAATTCATAATTTTCAGAACAGATTTTTTTACAAAGATTCAGAAGCACTATGGGCTTCCAGGAGAGATGCTTAGCCAATGTCTGCATGAGAGGGTTACTTCAGAATAAAGGAAAGTGTGGATTTAAAATGCTATAGCTATTCTTGAATAATACCCCAGAGGAGTGCTCCTGTTACAATAAAAAGAGTTTTCAGAGTTTTGTTTAATTCATTTCCCAGGTGAATTAAACTAAATCAGACAAAGGTATTCTTTCCACTAGCATATGAGTGTCAACAATAGGCATTATCCCAGAACAGCACAGGTACTTAACTTCCACTGGTCAGCAAAGGTTACTTTTCCAAAAACAGAAAATAGGAAGAGGGAGCCTGAACAAAATATGTGCTGTAACAGTGGCAGAGAATGGCAGGCCAGACACCTGGTATGGGAAGGAAAATGTACTGATGACCCCCAGTCTGATCCCAGAGCTTCTCAGCCTTGTGACCCACTCCCAGCTCCAGCTCAGCAGCACTAAGCCACCATCTCCCAGCAGCAATGCACATCCATACTCTGAGCTGCCACAGATCAAAGCCTCTCTGTGCTCCCTGAACTCAGCAAGGAACTCCAGGTTTTGCTATCTGTCACTTACATACACAGAGCTGTTGCTTCCAGTAATTTGAAGCTGAACTGTGCAGTATTTGCTGTACACTGTAACTTACTGTTTGCTTGAATAAACCGCAGTGGGAAAATTTTCAAGAACTAGTGTGTATGTAAATAAAATGTAGATGGATGCATAGATGACTGCACAAGCAAACAATGGAGTGCCTGTTCTGCTCGTAAGCCAAATGCTATTCTTGAATATGGAATTGTACCTCCTATGTGTATGATTCCATTTGCATCTAAAGATGTCTTGCACATGCAGACACGTTATGACAGTGCCCTAAATAGTCTCAGGGAAAATGGAAAGATGTACATGGGCAGCAACAGACTAGCTAATTAATGGCAGAGGCACAGCCTGACCCTGCCTACCTAGTCAGAATGCTTGGTCCTGTTGCCTCAAATATCAAACTTTGTGTTGTGATGCCTGGAGAAATATGAAGACTTACTGTGCCAGACATCATTTTAATTTGCCATAAAGCCAGCATCAATCAGTATATTTCCAGGAGCATCTCCAAATTTCACCAGTATGAGACTCCCATGGAAGCCAAGTTCAGGATTTACTTTCAATATGAGCTTAATTTGTACTGAAGACATCAATTTGCAAAATAGGAACTTAAACTGAGAAGTACTCTTGTGAATGTTTGATAATAGAACAGGCTCTGGATACAACTAAACCTCTACTACTGAAAATAAAGCTGAAAATGCATTGATGCTGAATGCTGTTGCTGGTCGATGTGAGAAGTAGCTGTGGTTTTAGCAATGATGCATCCCACAGGAGAATCTGCACAGGAGCCAAGGGGAGGACAGGCATGAGACAGAACACTCATAGAGCCAAGTAAGAAATCCTTATGGAAGAAGACTAAAACACACTCACTAGCAGAAATCTCCATGCTTCTACTATACAGTCTATGGGTACAGGGCCTTTTACATCAAAGCGGTGGCAAACCTGGTACAGGTCACCCAAAATAGTTTTTCACAGTTACAATAACAATGCAGTCATTATTTAATTTTTATCTTGAACTTAACAGTGTAGTAGCTATCTATTTCATAATTTTGGCTAGGAAGCCAAAAGCAAAAATAATCTGGATGGCAAACCACATCTCCTAAGCAAAGGGGGAAAGAGTGTTAGCAGAGAAAATAATTAAAGAAAAAAACACTTAACAAAATTAACTGTGGTTGTACCATCACAACAGGAAATATCTCTGCGTGTGCAATACAATCAGTCAGCTTGCAAACTCTGAAGCTAAGATAACAAGTGAAACACCTGAAAGATGATACAGGATGTTGCTGTGCTAAAATACTAGTAAAGAAATTCGCAAAGGAAGAGGAAAAATCTCTTACTCTGCATTGTTATGAATTACTTGTACTTTTGTGCTGGCTTGGAGACCCATTAAGCCCCATTTTGCGAGGTGCTGTTCAAAAAACCACAGCCTGCCGCTAAGACAAGGTCTGCACACCTCGGAAGTGGAGAATAAGGAAACAACAGGCTAGAGTTAGCTAAAGTAAAGAGGTGAGAGGTCTTTGCATAACAATAAAAAAATATTGCAAACATTTTTGCTAACATCACAATAGAGTTATACAGTACTATACAACTACCTTCAATATTTCACTGTTTCTCTTTGAAGCGTGCATTAGCTTTTGTCAGAATCAGGAGTGGTCTAAGGCTCTGAGTCAGCACAACACACAAATATGAATCTGACTTTAAATGTGCGCTTACATCCTTATGAGTTGTTTGCATTAAAGAAAACATAGATATGAGGAAGGCAAAAGGTTTGGTCACCCTGTCAGAATAACTTCAGATCAGAGGATCAAGGACACATAAGTAGCTCACAACATTCTGTGCCACCGCTGCTGTAGTCGATGTTTCCACAGTCCTTCCACTCCCATAATTCTATAATCATTCTGCTGGTTTACATCTCTGACTGGCTTGGCCCCACAGAACCATGCTGGGCACAGCACTACGCCTTTAGGGTTGTTGCCAAAGTATACACCTGTCTCTTGGGGCATGCTCAGCTTATGAAGAAGTTAGCAAGGAGATTTATCCTCCAGCAGGCCCAACCCACAGTGACCCTTTTATAGGTGTAAACTTATTTTTACTGCGCATTTTTCAAGAACATAAACCCCAACCTTAACAGAAAATGAAAAAACACAGCCGAGGAGAGGGAATGGATTTTAGCATGCTGATTCAAAGCAACAGACCCCATCTGGAGTGGTCAGGCTCAGAGTGACATGGGGTTAGTACCTGGAAAATAAGCTCAGTTGGAGATCATTCCCATAGACTGTCTCCTTACAGCACAACATAAAATACAAAGACTACGCGAAGTTCAGTATCATTTCTCAGAACAGCGGATGTAAGAAAAGACTCAGGCACCACATATGCATCAAGCACACTCCAGCACAGGATCCACCTGTAAAGGCAAACCAACTCAGCCAGGAAACTAGTAGGACACTACAGTTTACTATATATACAGTAAGTATAGTATCTTATACTAGATAGCAAACTATCTAGTTCACTAAAGTTACAGCCTAGCATCCCCCATGGCCTGAGCACACCCCACTTTTACCAGTAGCTCATTGTTTTCTTTACTGCTCTTCCAAAAGACACAAACCAAACATTCACACATAGCACTATGATGAAAACTCCATTATAGCTTTTCACTGAAAAGAGACCAGTGTCTGTACTGCTTCCACAAGCAATCACAATTTATGCTATTTATTTATCATATTGTTCTTCAAATCAGGGCAGAACATGCTTTGAAGGGAGTCCAGCATTCTCTCCTAAAGATTCCTCTGTAGCCATGAGGTTGTCACAGACAGCAACTTGCACACAAGAGTGTCATTGGAGGGAAGAGGCTATTGAGGCATAAACGGGTGGCTATAACCATTAACAGCTTTTCCTTAGCAAGGCCATAAGGGAATCCAGGCTACCTCAGCAACAGTGTTCCCCTAAGAACAGCCTTACTCTTCAAGAGAACACCATTTGCACTGGAGGCATGGGTATTTTTCTCTTCTAGGACCAAGATCTCACAAAAAAAACCCAACACAAGCATTAGGAAGAAATACTCTAAAAGACACGCTCATAAGCATCCAATTAGTAGCTTGTACAGATTTTAATAACAACAATAAAACAGGATTTCATTCCATAGGCATTTATCCAGTGTTCTAGAGAGAGAATTCTGATTCATGGAAGAAACGTGTAGCACAGAAGAAATTGTAGAAATACCACTTTAAAAGCTGCAACAAGATCGTTCTAAAACTCAGAGGTAGTGCCACACCAAACCAAGGCACTCGTGCACTTATTCCCCTCTTCTAGAAGAACTCAGGAGAAGTGTTTAGGATCACCAATATTGTTCAGAAATTCACCCCACTGCACTTTTTCCCATCCTAGTGAAATGCTATCCCCAACAGGGTAGGAGCTGAGAGAGGAGTTGGGAGTCTCCTCAGGCACCCCATCAGGAGCAGGCAGGGATTTCTCTTTGCTTCTAAGTGCATTGCCATTCAAAAACTCATTCAGCACCCTTCAGCACAAAATGACTGCGACATTACTACTACCAGAAGCACAAAGTATAGAAAGCTCTCACAGAGAGGCCAGCCCTAGAGTTGTGTGGGACCATAGGCACTCTGGAGAAGGCTATCCCCATAATGGCCAGGTGGTAACAGAAGGCACAGTTGGGGGTTCCAGGTGGAATGAGAAATACAGGGGTCCCATATGAAGAAAAATGTCCTGAGTGGGCTGCAGGTGGGATGGGAAACAATAACGAGGGTCACGTGTGAGGTAGGAATCTATGTGAGGACAAAGGACACACGTGGGGGTTCAGTGTGGGTGGGGGCTCCAGGCAGGGTCAAGCACAGGGTGGGGTGGGGGCCAGGCCTGGGGCAGAGGGGGCCGGGCTGGGTGGGGATGCTGGGGGCGGAGGGGAGCCGGCTGTGGGGATGCCGAACGAGGGGCGCTCGGTCCCGCGATGCGCGGCGGGGTCAGCACCGCGGACAGCGCCCGGCCCGGCCCTGCCCGGCCCGGCCACCTGTGCGCGGCGCCGGCGAGCCGGGGGCGCGGGGAGGGGGCGAGGAAACGGGGCCAGCCCGGGCCGAGCGGCGGCGGGCGGGGAGCCAGGGCGGGGGACAAGGACGCGCGCTCCCCACCTGGGCTGTGGCTGGATCTCAGGCGCCTTCCACAGAGACACTGCAGCATATGCGAGCCTTTCTCCAGGAGAAGCCCGAGAATCCTCATGGATTTCACTTTGTGGCGCCCTCCCGCTCCTCGGAAAAGGGACCGGCCCCGGAGCGGCCGGCTCTCAGCGGCGGGGCGCCGGGCCCCCGCGCCGCCAAACTTGCCGGCCCATCCCGGGGCAGGCAGGGGGACCCCGCCGCCACTTCTCGGGACTTGTCCCCGGCGGAGGGCCGGCCGTGCCGGGGAGCGGGGCGGGCTGGCTGGAAGGACGTCAAGCCCTAGAAACACGCGCGGCCGGCTCCCAGCCCTGCCCCCTGCCGGCACAGCCCCCGCCGGGCCGGGCCGGGCCGGGCCGAGCCGCCGGGACCCTCCGCTCCTCCGGCCGGGCTCTGCCGCTTTCCCCCCGCCACCGCGGGCCGGTCCCGTTCCGCGAGTCCCGGCGGGCAGGGAGGAAGGGATGGAGGGCGGAGACAGCCCCGCCGCCCGCCCCACCGCAGGGTCGGTGCCCGCGGGTGCCCAGCGGCAGAAGGCGCCGTGTGCGGGGCACCGAGCGCGGCCCCGCAGCCCCCGGGGCTGGAACCGCGGGGCCCGCAGCGTGGCCGGGAAGAAGAGACACCTCTGGTCTTAAATCAGCGCTGGGTGCGGGTGCCCAGACGGGGCTGCTCCTTTAAGAGCACGCTGGAAACGAGGGAGCCTCCGTCTTTCCACCTACCCCAGGCACCAGCTTCCTGCAAAGGGCGCTCCATTGAAACTAAAAGGACCTTATCTTTTACCTGTTTTTAAACTATCGCTGTTACAGCGCTGAGGACTCAAGTCTCAGTGTTGGCGCTGCACTGAGAAAGGTAGGACACATATCCCACATGGTAAGGGAAACTAACTAGAATTGTCTCCAATTCATGAAATTACACAAAACTCACAACACAAGGCTAGAAAGCACAGCAGCACAGAAAAAAACTCTTTCAACAAAACAGTACTGTCGTATACAGAAGCTGTTCAGAAGAACTCTTTCACCTGAGTAATAGTGCACTAAAAAGCAACTCCCTCCAGGGGTAAATAGGAACCCAGCACAAGGGTGAGTTTTTAGCTGAGTTACCTTGTGCTCAAGCAGGGTTCCCTACTCACACACCACCTTTCAAAGCCTTCTCTGCTTTTGTTTCTCTTAATACCTGGAAGCAGTGACCAGATGTCTGTGACCAGCTCATGAGATGGATATTTTTCTAGAGACTGCACTCCAGGATGTAACAAGCTTCTGGCCAGCACTTCAATGGGATGAAAGAGTGGGGATGCATACTTAGATGTTAACATCTAGATCAGAATACTGAGGCACATAAACCAGGCATAACAAAAGAAATTCTGTTTAGGTGTGAGACTCTATCAAGCATGTGTGGCAAAATTAATATTTTTGAGAGCATCTGGAGTCTTTCGTGCTCTCAATAAATATTCCACAGTTTCAGTTTTACTCTTGAATAGAAAAGGAGGGGAAAAAGACAGTTAAAATGCTAAACATTTCATGAAATGTTAGCTCTTATTTTCCAGTCAACTCTACTTCATATGCTGAAGAACAGCACTTAGCTAGAAGCAAAGCCAGTAGCATACAGTTCAAGACTGTTATAAGGATGGAAGATATTACTAACATCCCTGGGATTCATGCTAAACTCAGTTTTTATTGTCTGATGTGACGTAGGCTGAAAAATCCTCACTCTGTCTTAATTTATCAGCTATTTTAGATAGGACCTTGCATATGCACCAAGTCATAGCAAAAAGCTTAATGAAACTGCCCTTCTCTATGTCCCCAGTTACCCAGGATCATTGCTCCATCACACTCCTCAGAAATCCCTGCTCCCCAGCCATCAATGAAAGGCTACAGTGCCATGTCAGGGCACATATCAAACAGAGACTACAGCAGTTACCTCTCTCCTTCTCCCAGAGTTGTCCTTCAGTCCTCTGCTACACCTGATCACCAGAGAGCAAACCTACAGCCCTGCTGGAGCAAGGCCTGTGCACAGTGAAGCCTTAGAACTGGTGGTTCTCCAGTACTTCAGTAATAGCATAAAAAAATAATAGTCCTCTTTCTGCAAATGCTTCAGCAGCATGTTTGAGATGAGAACAATTCTGGGTCTGGCTGATGAAGGGCAGTACAGTGAGATCCAAAGTCAAGGTGCCCTCCTTGCTTAGCAGCCAACATGGAGCTGTAAATGAGGGGCTCTCATTTAGCAATGCCAGGCCTGAAGTTCAGCACTAGGTAAGAAGGAAGAGTTGCACTTAGATGTTACACGTGTCAAGCTAGCATGGGAATGGACAGATTTATCCCATGAACATGCAAGAGCAAGTGTATTGGATCTGATACAGATGTTTGTTAGAATAAAAAGTGAAAATGCAACAGGTAGCTGAATTTTGAGACCTCTGTTCATGAAACTAAACACAGCTGTTCCTAGAAAATCTACTAAAGATAACCCATAAAAACCACTAATAAACTCCATTTATTTGGGGAGTTTCCATCAGCTTGCAGGCAAGTCTGATTATCCAGCACACTCTGAGGGGTCAGTTCCTGAGCCACATTAGAGGAAAAGAGGGCAGACTCAAACCAGTGAAAAGAATGAATATTACCTGACATTTCCAAAGAAGGGCCATAAGGACTGCAACAAGCACGTGCTCTTTCAAACTGAGTAGGTTTAAGGAAGTTTAGACAGCAAAATGGAAGCATAAAAATGGCAAAGGAAGAACTGTGATGCATATGACTCAACTGTTTACATGCCACAAAAGACTCAGTAATATCATGTACCCAATAAGGTACATCTTAGCCCAGTATACAAAGCTTAAAGAATTTGAAAAGATAAATGGAGTTGACATAAATCGAGACATTGCTAGATGTGTTAACTCATTTTAATCTGAAAACAAGGTAAACCAAAATAAGATTTATTTCAGTGCAGAGAGACAGCATGTACCCAAACAATACTTCAGTGGGACACAGTGCATAAATCTCACTATGGCTCCTCTGATGAGCTCACACTACTAAATAATAAAGCAAATAACATGTCAAAAGTTACTGTGAAAATGCTAGAGATATTTAAATTTTTAGCCACTGGTAGAACACAGGTTTTAGAAATGATAGCATGATTGAATAAAAGCAGGGATTTCATTTGCTGGAACACAAAGAAAGCTGTGAAAGCCTCATTGAGGTCAGAAGACATTTACAGGGAACACAGTGTCATGTGTGTTTCTCCCTTATTAAATTAAAATGCCATTGGCCTTCTGAAGCACTGAATAGAAACGAGAATATGTTTAGGATTATGGAATTTAAATTAATACCTTCTGCTAAAAAGAGGAATGTACTGCACTCTGATCAGAGAAAAATAAGGTGATTTAGCCGACAAGGCTCTTTGCTAGGTATTAAAATAGCATAATGTGTATGAGTTCACCAGTAACAAAAGCCAAAAAAGAAAGAAAATCTACAAAAGCTCCAAGAAGAGACTAGCCAGGAAAGCTAATTTCCTTGTGTTCATACAAAGGCAGTAATAATCTTTCAGGGTGCTGGGTCTATGCCATTCTGTTTTCACCCATGCTGACTGGTAGTTCTTTGAACACTGTGATGGGTACACAGACAAGCAGCTTGTGCAGGTGCGTTATTTCTGCTTGGCTGGGTTGGGTTTTGTTGCAAGTCTCTGCCCTTGTTGTATTTTCTGGCCAAACACAGGCGGATATGATGAGAAAGGGCCCATTAACCTTAAGAGCTTTGTCCAAGCTGGTGCTGATGCAGAGCTTGCATCTTGTCCCTCCCTCTTGTAAATGTACAAAACTCCTTACACTCGGTGCTCATTTCTCCAAGCTCACTCCATGGGTCGATATGTGACTGGTGGCTTCATATTCTTCAGTGCTGGCAGAGAACCACTCCACAACACCTCTCCTTGCAAGAATAAAATCTACCAAAACGGGCCAAGCCCTTTTTAGTGCAAACCACTGTCACCATTGTGCTCTCTGGGTATTTCTGCTTACCCTTTTCCTCTTCTTGATGAAGCTGGCAAGGGACATACCAGCCACATACAGCTCCTAGTGCACCCAGCTCCACCAAAGCATGGCACAATCACACCAGAGACAGTGGGAACTGCAGCACAAAGTTGGGAGGTTTGCTGAAGGTCACACAATAAATTTGTGTACAAGTAGGGAATGAGCCTCTTCCTGATCACTATAAAGCTGAACTAAGGCAAAGATTCTTCTGAAAACTCTACCACGAATGAAGTAAAAGAAAGAGCTTGAGTTTGTACATCAGACAAGAAAGAATAATTTCTTAGCTGCTTTTCTGAACAAGAGTGAACAGAAACCACCGACTCCAGGTCCTGCTGGAGATACTGACTTGGTAAAATCTCAGCCCCTTCTGAGCTCACCAAAGCAGGTTCTGGAGCAAAAGAAAATATGTCCCATAGGCTTCATCATTTAATAGGTTTGTCCTCAGACATATAAAAAGCTTATAGTAATGAGCACTCAGGAGCTGAATTTCCTGATGTTAAGAAGAAATCTAATATTACGTGTAAAGAAGGCTTTGTGTATTAAATGTCTCCAGTCTGAATTAGGGAGAAGTGGTTATTCTGAATATTTTTCAGCACAGTGACAATTCCTCAGAACCTGAACTTCTAGAGCATCTCCAAACATTTTGGCAGTAGTATAAGCAGCACAGAACAGATCCTCTGGAAAAAGAGGCAGCCAGACACTGTTCCACCCACTTCCACTGCCCAGCAGATGCCCTCAACTACAGGATGTCTCACAATGTGTTTAAGAACCCTTGATGGATTTCTCCCCAGCTACTTTTTATACCCATTTTTGGAAACCAGTAATACCATTGGCCTCCTAACCACCTTTTGGCAAGGAGTTCTACAGGTTAATCATGTGGCAGGAAAAAGCTTTTATTAGTTCAAAACTCCTTCTCAATAGCTCCACTTAATCATTTAATGCTCACCTTAAGTTATAAGGTGAGCATTATAAGATTATATTGTGAAATAGAAATTTTATGTCCTCCATAACAATCATGGTTTTATACACCTCTGTCTATTTCCTTCCTCAATTATTTAATTTCTGAAGGCACCTGAAAATGCCTAATCTGTTCCATCTTTCCCTGAGAGCAGCTACTCTTCACGCTCCACTGACCTTGTCACTGTTTCCTGTGCCTTTCTAGTTCTAGCACATCTTTTCTGAGATAGGATAACTGGAGCTGCACACAGTACTCAAGGTGCAAGTGCTCCAGGGATTTCTAGAACAGCAGGATGATAGCTCCTATTTGCTTTCTGTACCTTTTCCAATAATTTCTGCTTGCATCTGCTGAGGTAGCACTTCTAGAGGGATTCACTTTATCTGTGGTCTTTTTCCAGTGAGGAAATGGAGCCCAGTAGCACCCCTTACACTTACCATAATATATATATTTATATACACCACCCCCCATATATTTGGGTTTCATCAATGGGTGCATTACCCTGCACTCCTCCCCAGTTTATACTGTTGTTGGTTCAGCAGATGCTCCATATCAGATGCTCCTTCTGCAGCTCTTTTATGTCCACTTCTGTTTCTCTTACTCCAAAGATTTTGTCTCTTCTTCGTCCCTTCACTCTTCATGATCATTTAAGAGCACGTCCAGGACTGCACAGCTCAGTCCCTCTTCACTGGCAAGTTCCCCACTGAAGAGACCTGCTCTTTTTTCTTTAAGGGATACACCCAGTGAAGAGGCATCTTAGAAATCCAGACTTGTGCCTCACCTTTACCCAGTTGCTCAAAGAACATTAAGGAATTTGGGGGGATGTCCCTCCCCCAGGAGGCATGCAGCCCCTTACCTAGATGACCAAACCTGACTGCCGGTCCCCCACAGGATGGCTGATGTGATTTTTTGCAAATGCAGTTCATGGCAAACCTCCAGATGTTGCCATGTTTGTCCTTTGAACACTAGAGCTGCAGAAGCACCTTCTAGGTGCACCTCTTTGTTGGGTTCAAGTGCCCTGCCAGCTGTGGCTGCTGCTCCACATCTGCAGCCCTTCCAAGGGAAAACACGCTGGAAGGCAGAAGATCTCCCTGGCCTGCCGATCCCTCCAGGCTCAGAGGTTGTGAGAGAGGAAAGCAGATTAAAGGGCTGTCATGCAGCCAGCACAGGGAAGATCTGACCCACAGGGCTCCAGTAATTGAGGCTATTAATCCACAGTAGGTAATGATGGCTTTGCCCGAGGCATGACCCAAGTTTTGAGGGCAGCAGATCACAGCCAAGCCAGGGTTTGGAGGTGGGCAGCAAGCCAGCCTGCTGGCCAGCAGAGCTCCTGGGCTGTGCCCACCGACAGCCCCTTGGCTCTTCTGCTTTCAGCAGGCAGCCACCAAGGCAAAGCTAGAGCTGGGATGGGTGCAGCTTCCAAATTCAGGATGTTCTCTTGGCTTTCCCCCCAGTTCCCTGCCTGAAACATGCACAACTGGCAGGCTGCTTTCCTCATCTAGGAGTGCAACCAATTCATCCACCTCACAGGGAAAAGTTGTCAGGCTTAATAAAGGGGATTTTCTGAGGGTAAAAATACAATAGACCAACCATGCAAAAAGCCATCTCCCCTTCCCCTCCAGCAAATTCACTCCTAATGTTCCAGAGGGCATCTGAGGTTGGGAGCAGCATCTGTGGAAGCACGAGCCTCCCCATCTGCCTGCTTCTAGTGACACTTACAGAGCCTTTTACTGTTGTCTAGACCTGAAGTGTATTTATTCTGGCATGCTAATACAACACATGTGGCACAGCCTCATCAAGGCAAGCAAGTACTTGCCTGCCTGCCTTGGGAATGATGGTACAAGAAACTTTCTGCTCCAATTCACAGCTGCTCCAATGACAGAAAAGCCACTATCAGGACACCACAGTTCAGACCCTCACTCATTAAGTGACCACCACGGCTGAAGAGTGCACAGAGACACATTTGAAACAGATTTCTCTGGAAAGACCACTATTCTGGAACATGCAATTCCCAGGGCCTGCAGTGTAGCACAGCTAAGGTTCTTTATCAGACCTGCACACAGACTTGTCCCTGCTGGCTCTGAAAGGAAGAAATGACAAAAGCTAGACATTAAATAATAATATTACAGTGCAGTTATAAAGGGTCTATGTAGGTAAAGGAAAATTAATGCTTCAAGAGATTTGAGGATGGGATTTACAAGACCTTTATAAGAGCCACCTTTGAAATCCTGGATTGTTAGGACAGGACTTCCTACTAGGTACATTTTTTCCAGGTGAACTTAAGACTTTTTGTCTGGAAAATTTCCTTTTCTGAGCCCAATGTCATTTAGTCCTCACCAGAATGCAAGAGAGCTAACAAAAAAAAAAAAAAAAACCAAAAAAAACAAACAAACAAACAAAAAACAAACAAACAAAAAAACCACCAAAAATAACAAACCAAAAAAAACAACCTGTCTCTCAGAGCACACTATTACTTTGGGGCAGTTGTAAAAAAAATAAATTAACATATTATTTTCCATAAAATTACATTTTTCTAAAGTATCTCAACTTTGCTAAAGTATTTTAGCAGTATCATGAAAATAAAATTGCAATGAAAGGCTTTGACCTCATCAAAATAAAACATTTCTGCAAGATTCTCAATCACAGACAACTGAGGAATACCAGGAGTGTTTGGCTGACAGTGGTGTGAACAGAGATGAACTTGACTCGTTCCCATTAGGCCACAAGTCCCCCACTGCTCTGCAGCCCCCTGCACATGGATATCCAGACACCACACATCAGCTTCATGGGATAGAGAGGATTTTTTGCTGTTCATAGTTTCAGGACAAATGGTGAAGGCAGTTGCTATGACCAGGCTCAGACCCTGCCAGCTACAAGGCAGAAAGAATCACTTTCTCCACCCTCTGCTGTAAGAGAAAGCCCAAACCTAAGTAACACATTTTGGGTTCCTTTTTGCATTTGACTCATGGTCCAGCATCTTTTAAGGTTTCTATTGTTAGCTTTTCTCTGCAGCCATTAGAATGAGGAAATCTAAATATGCCAAGTTACCATTCTTACATAATGGCTCAGGGATTTAAGAAAGGCCCCAAATCTTCTAAAAGTTACAACACCAGTTTGCAATAAGCACACCAGTGACAGGTAACATGGCTGGCTCCCAGGGACAGGAATCATTGCTGACATATGACATGCTCAGTAATGGCCTTATCCTGCTTTTGCTGAAAACACAGCAGTGCCAGCCCACAGACTGCTTATCAACCTCTGGAGAACTCTCCTCCCCTATAAGAACATCAAAATCCTACTTTCCTCAGCAGCTGAAGATATTTCACTTAAGATGGAACAAAGATTCTAGCAAATCCCATTGCAAAACATATATAATCTGGCAAATCAGGGAGGAACAAGAAGTTCAAGTCAAAGATGAGTGCTGTTATGTGATTATTGCTATGGAGAACAGCAAGAAAGAGGAAATCACAAAAGATGGATGACCAATGGGTGGAATTTCAAAGAAGAGGAAAATACAGGAGGAAAATGCTTCTGTGTGTGAGCAGATAAATCAGCCAGGCATTTCTTTATCAGGCACTACCAGAGACCTTGAAGGTCAGGCATTGCAATGATTGTCTACTTCCCACAGGCAGAGTTTAAAACCTGGACCACACTACACACAGCACATGTGATGGACCTGGCACAGCACAAAATGCAACTCAGCACAAGCTAAAACTGTAACTGCAACCACAGAATGGACTGAGGAAGGATTAGAGGAGACCCTAAGAGGTTTAGGGGTGGGTGTAAAGGATTTTCCAATAATGTTAGAGAGATGGAGCCAGTTTCTGACCTGCTATAACTGATACTGCTCCAAGAGGTCTGAATTTAGCCCATACATTTCAGGCACTGATATTTTTTTTTTTTTCCTATCAGACACTTCAGGTATGAAAAACTGAAATTATAAAGCTGAGCTGCTGCTCTGTCAGCATGTGCTAAGTTATTTATGAGTCACCAAAACACACCTTTTCTAATTCTCACCTTAGCTTGTGAATGGCATGTGGCCAGGATGCCTTTTCCAGCTACTTGGGAAAAGTCACCACAGTGTGCTGTGTGCCAGGCTGTTGGCAGAGGCACTGCACTGGCTCTGCTACAGGACATGCTTGACCTCCAGCCAGCCCTGCATTAGCCCTCTGCCTGTTTGCATTTGGGACAGTCACAGACATTATCTAAACAAATGTCACCCAATGGCAGCAATAAATTTTGGCAATTTCCCTCAAATGAGAAATCCTCTGCAGAATCAAAAACCACAGCTGCAGGCTTGAGTCACCCCGTGTCCCCAGTGCTGCCTTAGCTCCACACACCATTTCTCTCCCTGCACAAACAATCCTACCAGGTACAGGGGGCTCACAAGTGAGTGGAACCACAGCCATCACTTTCCATTCCCAAAAAGCTGCATCCTGCAACTCAGCAGTGAAACAGTAGTTACAATGGGGAAAAATGTACAATTAAAGCACAGCTGTTCTGAGCCAGTTCTCATGTGTCATGCATCCACATCCTCAGACCACTGACAAAATTATTTCCTTTCAGCTGGCATTTGCTTAAAGCTCCAACACAGAGGCAACCTCAACTATGCAGCATTCAGGTTCACATAAACCCTCCTTAGATGTTACATCCCAGCAGTGAGGACTCCATTTGCTCTATCTAGATATCTTGAACACCAGCCCCACATTCAAATCCCTACATTCAGAGGCTTGACTTATTTTTTCTCCTCCACTTTGGTTCCTTGACTGTTATCCTGATCCCAAAGGGGATTTTCCATCTCCCACTCCCCTTCTCAGCCAGCTGCTGTGCACAGATTTAGCAGGATGACTCAGAAGCAGGGAATGACAGCTCAACATTTTCCTGCTATAGAGCAATCACTGCCTCTCTCCAGAAGGTCCTTGGGTCAGGATTGGAGGTTCTGCACAAGGGAAAGGGAAGCAATGGCTTCTTTCCGAGGAAAAACAGACCCAACTCTGTGGGACCTCCTGCTGCTTCCCTCTGTCACAGCCTCAACTTGTCCCTGCTTAAGCCTCACAGGAGCAGCTTGTTGTAAAACACAAGTTTAGCTATTTGCTTTTCATGACAGCAGAGCCTCATAGTTCCCGAGGTCAGTGCCAGGCACTCTGTGAGGCAGCACACGACGCTGGAAGCTGTGAGGAATGGGAAGGCAGGTTCCCAAGGTGGCGTCTTTTCTTTTTCCCTGCTGAGTTACAGCAAGTGTCACGGCCTCATCATCTATTTTTCTTCCCCAGTGCTCAGTGTCAGGCCATAATGAAGCCATAAGGAATCCAGCACCACTCAGCAGTGCACAAAAGCACTCTGGCTCAGCTCTGCAGAGCTGTATGGCACAGTGTGCAGTGCTGCAGAAGGAGGAGACTCTGATATCAAGAATGCTCCCCATTTTCATACACTATGCTCCCAGAACGGCAGTGATAGCAAGTGAGAGCGAGGCAGGGCTCAGAAAAGCCTTGCTCCTCAGCTGCTCCCTCAGTCACCACCCTGGGTGCAGCAAGAGCTGTCAGGCAAGGCCACAAATGTCCAAGGTGGTTAATGTCAACAGCCAGCTGCACAGAGGCAAGCAGGCAGAAGCAGAAGGATCCGTCTCAGGATGATGTTCTCAGAGGACAGATGGTCAAAGATAACTTCTGAAAGAGTGCCTAAGTAGGACTTCTGGGTCTCCACACAGCTGCTGTAACTCAGCTGCCTTTCCCCAGGCCCGAGGCATCACTAAATCTGGCAGCTGGGGAGAAGAGCTTTGCTGCCAGTGCCCATGGATGTGCACTGGACACAGCATGGCCATGGGTCAGACTGTCCATGCAGAGGAGCAGGCATCACTCACGGGGAGAGCCAGGGATCCCTCCTGGTGCTTGGCCACCTCTGTGCTCCCCACACGGCCCCTTGGCAGAGCTCCCCTGGGGTCAGGCAGGGCACCTGAACTGTCTCTTTGCCCATTTATCCAGCCCAGAAGTGGGGTCAGGTCTCAATGAGCACAGAACACCCGGCAGCCCCAGTCTCCAGGTAAAACTTGCAGTGCTTTTGATGAGATAGAACAGACAACAGCTTTACTTGTACACCATTGGGGCAAGCATCTGGAAATGGGCTACATTAACACAAAGTAAATCAACAATCAGGTACAATCTTGGAGCTTATGGCATAGTCTGAGCAGCTAATACTGGAACAAGGCAATTCCTTGGGAGCAACTGACAGGGGAAATCCTGCCCTGGTCTGTCAGGGATGCAGACAAAAGTGCTTGGGTAATCTCATTTTAAAGTATTGTTCTGATCTTTCACATCTTGCTTTACCAGTTAGGTACTCACCTTGTAGAAACTGTTGGGCCATGTCTCTGGTACTCCATAATTTTTCTTCCACTGTGGCAGTCTCACCAAGGAATGTTTCATGGAAGATGCCTGCTGAGGCCAATTATCATTTTTCTTATGGATGTTTACTCCAACTAGGATTGATGGAAATGGGCACTTGGCCATCATGCCACACAGCAGCTGTGTTTGCACTGCACTTCACCGAGACCCTGCTATTTACATATAATATTCCAACTTTTCAAACTTCCTTTTACTACATGTTACAAGTTTTATATTTCCTCACTGTCTCATTTGTAAGTCCTGTTAAGATCTAATGCCCCTGCTAAGATTTTACACACCAGAAAAGTCCTGCTGAAAAGAGAGCTCAGATACAAAGGTGATGGTTCAGCCCAGGGTCAGGCTAGTTAACACAGACATTAAATACTGTGCAGACCAGTATGAGGCTCTTCTCTTAACTCATCACAAGGCATTACAGAAGACAGAGCAGCTGCCATCCACTTTCCTAAGGGCAGTAGCTTTGAACATGCATTCATATTCTTATTTCTGTCAGGATTTTCCTACCCCACAACTCCTCTTGAAAAATAGGAGATTCCTGGTGGCTGGGACCAAGCAGGAACACAAAGATGCAGTTTCTGCATGTGCTGCAGTACAGCAGTTTTGCCATGTGGGAGGCTTGACTGGTCAGCATGACTCCCCAGTCTTTTTTGGAAAAGGGAGAATAGGTTTATTCCGAAGGCTTTGCTGATTCTTATTCTTCACACAAACACTGTATCCACAATCTAAGCATCATTTAAGGGTTTATAGAAGCTTTCCTCTTCGGTGGTGTATAGTTTAGCAACAGATTTTCTGCATATGTAAGGGTTATAAATGATACTATGTGGTTTCAAAATTACAGGCAATACTTTCCCATAGTTTTATGGTTGTACTGAGATGGGTCCTTGACTGCTGGCAGCAGTAGGGGTCACTGTAGTGTGCGTTAAGTGGGAGAATTAAACTAAAAATAAAAATCTAAGGGAAAAAACCAACAAGCTGAAGCATCTTGTGACAACTCACCCCAGAAGCCCTGTCAATCTGCCAGGACTGCATTACCAGGAGCTGTGAGAGAAGCTAAACCATCCACTGTGTAATGCTCAAGAGCTCTTTAACCCACTCCATCTTCAGCTGCTTTCCGTTGCTGGCTGCTTTTAACCTAGTTTTCAGTCTCCAGAACTCTTATTTCTGGCTGCAGCTTTCATTAGCAGAGACATGCTCCCCATTCAATTCCTTCCAGAGATGTAGGCTACATCCCCAAAGTGCCTTTTTGGAAAAGTTGTCTGAGGCATTTGCAGCCAGAGGGTGCAGTGCCCTGGAAAACAGGGAGGAATGTAGCTTCCAAAGTACATTTTTCCCCTCAGTACTAAGAAGCCAAACCCCACTGATTAATTTTGTAGATGAGATTATTCTTCCCTAACCATTACCAGTTTTGTTTCTAAAACTGATGTGAAAGACTGTTTTTTAAGGACTTGAAGGGCTCTTCTCCCTTTGTCCCTTTCCCTATCCTTTTGGAGTGGTAGGTGATTCATTGCCTTTCTCTACTTTTTCACACCTCCATTACTGATGCCCTCTTATACAGGGAGCTGGGGAAGAAACAGCTTTCAGGAAGTCCCAGTGATCACAGATATGCCCTCATCCTCAGCATGCTAAGTGCTTTCTTGCTGAACTGCCAGAAATACTGATTTCCTGAAATACTCATGATTTCCTGCAGGAAAATCATCTCCTGTCACTACACAGACAGGTTGCATCAGGGAGAATGCAGCAGTCTGGGGTCCCCTCTGCAGAGGTGCTCACATAAATACCTTGTGACCTCCCTTACTGCCTGATTTAGAGGCTGTCAGTCTGTATCTTGTCTTCCTCCAGAACTAGCTGTGGTCTGACAAGATCAAGATGGACATTGAAAAGAAAAGTGATTTTATAGTGTAAAACACTTCAGTTGAAGCCTTCTCAGTTTCATACTCTATACCATCCCCTTAGTCTTCCTGGGAAGAGGGTACAGAGCTTTCAAAGGCTGGGGCACATGCTTTCTTTTCAGAAGTGTCCACACTCTTTTTATTGTCAAGTGACAAGTTTCCCTAAGAGGGAGGGATGTAAACTGTCTCCAGTCCCAAAGCCTTGTAACCATGTCAGCAAAGTACCATACTTGGCCACTAAGGTCTGCTGGGAGGCTGGATTTATCAGCTCAGACACCCAAGCTGTGTAATTACACAGCCTGCAGTCTTGAAGCAGACTGAGTCCAGCCAGCCCAAAACACAGCCCAGACAAGTTTGCATCTGGCTGCAAAAGATCTTGTAAGACATACCCATGACTACTGGCATCAGCTCAAAACACTTCTTTGGTTTAGAAAGCATCAATGCCAGAAGATAGATTGGGTATGCTGAACATCGGCGGCAGAGCTGTTCCCACAACAGCTGTGTATGTTAACAGCAGAGACGCTGAGGTTGGCATTTCTGTCCCCACTTCACAGGCAGGGACATTGCAGCAGGACAGGAATAAGCAGCTCCCAGAGCCTCACACAAGCAGCCCACAAGGCCGTGGAAGGAGCTGTGTTACAAGAGGCTTTGCACTGAGCAATGTTGGTGCCATGTGCTGGGCTCAGTGCCCTGCCAAGAAGAAGCAAGACTCTGAAACCTAAAAGCCAGTCCCACACCTCCACACCGACTGACTTCCCACCATCTCCTGTGGGGTTTCCAGTGGCTTTAAAAACAGAAAGTTTTGCTTGATGGAGGTCAAGCCACAGAAAAAGTTTGGTCATCTGCTGTCACAGCACATTCTGTGGTTGAAGTAACCCAAATCTACTGCATCCCTTTCCTCTGCCTGAACCACAAAAAGCTGTTTTCCTTTAAGACGGCCTTATAGCTGGGCTTGCTGCCCGCCAGGCTTGTGGTCATACTCTCCCAGGCTGATCCAGTACAAAAGGCACTGGCTGCTCTCACTCCAAACCCCTGCCAAGCTGTGAGATAGATGGAGCTGCTTATAAAATGTATCATAAATTGGAACAGCGTAAGAAGCTAACAGCAGTTGTTGTGCTGAATGTAGCAGCCTACGTCCCAAAGGACCTCAGCACATTTGATTTACAAAAAAATGCACTCAAAACAAAAAATGTTTTTGTAATTCAAGAAATTTCTCATAAAACTCAACCTCTGCAAGACTTTTGCAGTAAGATTTCATTTGAAAACCTGCATAAATCATCCTTAAGTGTTTGTTTTAAGTATGTAAGCACTAGAAATACCCAGTACAGACAAACACTGGGGAAAAGCACACACACTCCCCATCATGCCCTTGTATTGCTTTTTGTTTAATTCTGGGTGATGAGTTTGTGATTTCACATCCCACCCCACACCTACCCAGTCAATAACATTTACAGCTTTTCACTTCTTACAACCAAGGTACCTCCCTGAGCTCCACCTGGTTGGCAACTCTATCAAGACTATGAGTTCTACACAGGACAGAGCTCTGGCAACACATGGCTTCCCAAATGCACAAAGCAGCAACAACAAAAAAAGCCCAAAGCTGGAAGCTGAAACTAAACAAAGTAAAGTTGAGAAGTATTTAATGCTGAAGCATTGGAACAATTTAACAAGGTGAATCTTCCATCACTGGAAAGTTTTAAAGCAAGAGGGGATATTTTCTTTATTCAGCACTGCACTTCAAGCAGAAGTCAATTGAGGGCAGTCCTGTGACTTGCACTCCACAGGAGGTCAGACTGAAAGATCACAAGAGCCTCTCTGACCCCATAACCCAGGAATTAATACCTGGGAGGAGTTTCTTGTAAAATCTGTCAAACCACTGCCCTTCAAATCCCTACCTACAGCTTCTCTGCTATGAAGCCACAATGGAAAAATCAATTAAAGAACAGGGAAAATGGAAAAGAGAAAAAACAAGAAGCTACTGACTGATAAAGGCACAGTGAAGGATGATGGAGGTTTGAACATTGCCCCTGCACCAGGCTGAGCAGGACCTGTTCTGAGCTCCTGGAGGTCCTGGGATGTTGTCTGTTACTGATTCCACTGGTACTCATGTCCGCTGCAGGCAATGGAGGTCAAGGGTTTGCATTCTGCAGGACTACAAAACCCCTGTCACTCCCAAACTCTGAACAGCTCCACTGCACAGACAACCAAGCTCAAAGCTATTATTCATTCATTTGAACATCCCAACCAAGCTACTTTTGTGATTATAACTGTAGACCAAGAGAGACTGCATACAAACAACAGGGAAAAAACAACCCAACACAACCCAAACTAGAAGTCCAACTAAAAAACTCAAAACCACAAAACTGCTGTTTCATTATTATTGTACTGCTACTTTGGAATCAGAGAAAATATAAACCTCCATCAGCAGATCTGGGTTCCTCAATGCAGCTCAAAAAGTTGGCAGGGGACTGTACAAGAAACAGAAATTAGATTGCACAGATCCTCAGGAAGCCACCAGAGGGTAGCAGAGCATTTTAGAGAGCAGCTGACAGAAGCCCAGGCAAAGCAGCCTGATCTGTACCTGCTTCTCCCTCCTCACTTTCTGGTTGCTATTTCAGTTATTCAGGAAAGTAACAATTTTATTCATGCCTATCCATTCCATTTTCAATTGCTGCCTTGCTTTCTTCACAGATGAGAAGGAAGATTTATATTTCAATTATTCCTACCCTTCTCCTTGAAAGAAGCTTGTTTCTCCCTTATTTTCTTCATAGTGTCTGCATCCCTCCCCAGCCAACTCTCCCCTGCAGTAGTGGGCAGCAAGCCATCTCCTATGGGTGGAGTTCAGCAGTGGGGTACCACCCTTAGGGAGGTAAGAGGAGGGGAAGAGGGTCAGGAGGGCAAACAGCTGTTTCCAGGAGTTTCAGGAAACTGGTTACACCAGTAGCTCCCCACATTAGGAGTCTGGATTATCCCAACGTCTTTCAATACAATGTTCAGATAACACTCTGAATTGCTGATGGCCAGTCCCGAGGTTTTGATTGCTTCAAAGCTGTTAAAAGTAAAGGAGAGGAAGAGACATAATATTTTTTTACTGCTCTCCTTGCCTCTCCAAAAGCCTCCATTCTTCACTTTGCAGATTCCCACCGCAGTCACACAGAAAGCCCTCAGCTCCACAAGTACCTCAGGAAGCCAATAAACCAACCTCATCCTGATCTCCCTCATGCCCTCTGCCAAGTGTAAGAGTAGGAAGACTTCCAATAACTTTTATTATATTTTTTTAAGGTTCCTGTGTGTTAAGTCTCAAGCCAGGATGCAGGGAGTCCTGTTGCCCTGCTCTGGGAAGCTTATATGGGTAAAGGAGACCAGACAGTAGCACAGGGGAGGGGGTGGGGGCGACAAGAGTCTGGCTTTTAAATAGCTAACTTTTTCATGCACAGTCTGCAGGAACCAAAAATAGCTCCTGAATATTTCAGCAAATCATTCCCAATAATTAAAATTGTGATGTGTTTTCTGTCAATCCCAAATGCAGTGAAAGATACATTATTCACTACAAATTATTCATCCAGCTGCACTTGCAGAGTTGAAAATTTCCGTTCCTTTAGACCTAAGCGCAAAGAAATCCTCCAGCCCTTAAATGACAAAATCTTTCATATCTGCCCGTTGCTAAAAGATACAACAAACTAACCTTCCCTGATGTACCCCATTTATTTATTGCAGGTATGGCTTACCCAGTAGGTTAAGACTGTAGTGCAGCTGACACTTAGTACTGATTAAGTATCTGTTCATTGCAGCTGCTTTCAGTCCCTCTAACAGACAGGTGAAAGTCACTAAATAAATTTTCCACAAATTGTACTATCCCATTTGTTCTACCCAGGTGCTGTGCCCGACCTGAGGACCAGCCCTTTACCACAATGTCAGGAAGCAATGGGAGGTAGAGGAAAGGTTCTTGCAGATTTCCAGTTCCAGGGAAAAGCTTCTGCCTCTGTAGAGCACTTGATTATCAGTCCTGCCCCACCAACAGCAGACACCTCCTCAAAACAGACACCAAAGCTAAACATGCCAGAAGCATCACCCTCTTGTAGTGCTATGAAAAATCTGTGGCATCATTTAAATCCAGCCCAGCAGCTCACTCCTCCATTACAGCCTCTTCATGAATTACAAATGTGAAGCAGCAGACGCTCGGCACAAGAGCACAGTCTGGGCAAGATCTATTTACAGACCTTCTTAAAGAAAGAACCCAATATATAAAGGTGTTTTTATTCTCTTGTAGCTGGGGTCAGGAGACCTCAAAGGGACAACATATTTTGGAAGCACTAAGCATCCCTGATAGGGTAGTTAGAGCCTGGGTATCTCAGTTTGAGATTCCCCGTCTGTCCAATATGTCTGGACATTTAATATAAATTAATCTGTTATTACAAACCATTCAACCAAGTTCTCCTTGACCTGCAGTCTGAAACAAGACAGGGAGCTAAAACAGGCCCTTTCTCGGTCTGTTTGAAGGTACAGCTGTTAAGAGGATGCAACTTCTCTTCATGATTAAAAGGATGGCTATTAGGAGTGATGCCACAGGAAACCCTGGAGAATCACAAACATTCCCCTTTACAAAAGACTGGCAATATGGGGAAACATTACATTGAAGTTACAGTTCCTTGTTAAGCACTTCTCCTCCTCCTCAGTTACGTGACACACTGTCATTCCAGAATGTCACCTTGATGGAGAGAACAACTTCTTGAGAGGAGTCATCTGCTTGGAGCAACAAAAGCCACCTCCTTCAGAAATACACCCACAGAAGTGTGCAAGGCCAGGACAATAACGTCACATCAGGGCATAATTAAAACTCCTGAGTAGTTACAGCTCCTCATTGACAGTCTTTTATGTAATGACTGAATGCAATTAAGGTAACAGCCTTCCCCATACTGACATGTCTGCACAAACATACAATTACCACGGAGATGGAAAGCAGCCTGACATTTTGCTCAGGGAACCAGAAAGCCAGTGAGGAGGTCCTGAGCCCTTTTCCAGCCTTGCTGCTCCTGACTTCTTCAGGACATTGCATCATGCCCTGAAGGCAGGGACAGAGGCCAGAAGGTGCTTGTACATTAATAAGTCCTCCTTGCCCAGCAGATGCCCTTTCTTGGCAAAACTCTCCCTTTCTATACAAGATCCAGCACGTGTTGTTGCACAACTGACTGGCAATTTTACAGAATAAGCTCAGACTGGCTTTCTGAGGGCACAGAGACATGAGACAAAAGAGATGTTGACAACATCCTAACAAAACAAAAAGATTATAAAGACAAAAGCTATCCTGGTTTCTCACTTGAGAAACATACACCCTTAGAAGCCTGCTTTCTCCTGGCCTTTTTAGTTCTTGCAGGGTGAAACTGAATAAGCAATAGTAAGCATGGAAAGCTGATCAAATCAACAGAAAGAGATGAGTTAAACTCAAGTTTGCATGACAGAAGTTGCACAGAAGTGCTGTGGGAAGACAGAGGCATTCGTATTCAGATCTGAATTAGTGAGAGCTATATGAAATCTGGACCAAAGGATAATAAAAGCAAAAGTCTGCTAACGGTGGTTAGATCGTGTTCTCATGGAGCGTGGCTGGGTGACTCAGACAGCAGGATTTTAGACAAAGAGGGTTTAGAACAAGCCTTAGTAAAGATAAAAACCAGCAGCAATACAAGACACAGCACTCTTACACAATATCATACCTGCCCCATTCACCCTTCCTCTTGTCCTGCAAACAGTGGCACACAGAGCTAAGGCCTGTAATGGAGCACAGCTCTGCCCATGTGGACCAGCAGACGTGGACAAGTCACACAGCCAGAGGCTGGCACTGTCTCTGTGCCAGAGCTCTTTGGAGTCCTCTCCTGTAAAACTGCTAAGATCTCATCATAATGAAAGTTACCCAGGCAAAAAGGTCCCAAAACACATAGCAAGAAGAGAGCCTTTACAACTATTTTTGTCCTTGCACATTTACATCACTGTTCTAATAAAGATTCTCCAAGTAAAATTCTTACCACCAACTTAATATCCAGTCCTAGACTCAGTTTTCGCTCATGTTGGTGTGCAGGCTGTACTAGCCCCACTTGCACTGGTGCTCTGTCTGCCCACATGAACATCCTACATTTCTGGGGGAGACTGAAGTAGCACTAAACATCAGTGCTTGGCAACTGAACTTCACCACAAAGTCTTTCTGGACAGGCCTGATTTTGCCTTCAGTCAGTCAACATGCAACTAAAGCCATTTTGCCAGCATACACTTCACTTGTTCTCCTGATAAAAGCTTTGTGTCAGGCTGAACAGTGAAGTGCTAAGGACCTCACAGTCTTTGTTTCATTATGCTATTCCCTACAAAAATCTGCAATTGGGCCTGGGCTCCCCCCCACCAGCTTGGAAGAAGTGCAGTGGTTTGGCTGGCTAGGGAAAACTATTCACATTTCTCACTATGAAAAACTGTGGAGAAAAAAGCATTTGCAGAACATGTGGTGTAACAGGAAAGGATTGATCAGATTACCTGGAGAACTGATACTTGCCTCTACTAAAACTCTATTTCTGTTCGAAGCCCTGCTTGCAAATTCTGAGAGGAGATAATACAGGATTTTCTTATGGTATTTCAGATTAAATGCTGCATAAGAAATGCAGCATCCTCAAAATGTCGATTCTATAAGCTTCTGATTCAAACATTTGCCATTTGGGGATATTAGGTATGATTCTCGTTTTTAATGAAGATATAAAACATCAGAAGGAAAAAAAAATCCAATTCACAATTCTATCTGTCGAGTTTAGCGTGCGCTGACTCCAGGCTCGACAATAACATCACGCTGTGAGTGTGCTTTCAACAGCAGCTCCCAGGCATTCACGTCAGGCAGTGGGGAAGGTGCAGGCTGAGACAGATGACACCCAAAGCTCTTCTAATCCATTTAAACCTTTTTGTCTTAAATTGATCCCATCTCAGATATGCTGAGTGTTCAGTCTCTTCTTTTTCTGGCTGATTTAATTATAACTTTCGAACTGGTAAAAACTGTGATATGAAGCTTTGTGAATGAGCATTTTAAAGAGAAAGTGGGATAGAAAAAGACTTAAATCAAAAATCTGGGGACAAAACATACTGGCTACATCCATACAGTTTAAGACAGTCTCAAACACAGGCACAAGGCTCTGCATCACTTGAAATGTGAGTTACAGTTTAACCTCTGACCACCCAAGCCACTAAGCCAGTCTGGCACACCACATGATGGGCATAGAGCTGACCCAGAGCACCCATAGAAAATATCTCCTGTATTCACAGTCACAGACCCCACATCTACATGAACAAACTGTGTCAAAATTCCATTCACACCTCCCACCACTCCTTTTCTCTAGATCTCAGTTTTACTTCAGGAGGTTTTCTAGAACAATTTTTTTTTCAATATCTGTTTGTACAAGCAACAATTTTCTTGTGTTTTCTTATTCAAAGGTGAACTTAAAAGAATAAAGGTTGCTCTTTCATAATGCATCATCATCCTGAACAGACCAAACAAGGTCTCAATGAAAAACCACAAGCTTTTATTCGTAACCATCAACATACCAATAAATGCACAGAGAATAACCACAGAAATAAGGAGCTTACCATCCTTGAAACCTTCCTGAGTGCCTTCCAGAGATGTGGTCTTACACCAGTAGTGGTCTTCAAAGCACAGTATAAATCATTTGGTGTGTGAGACAATAGGGAGGGCATCTTCAGAAATATATGTTCAAAGTAATTAGGAAAGGTGATAGAGCATGACAGCCATAGAGATTTTCTTCCTACTTCTCAGTGGAGACATAACTGACTCCTCTTAGCACAGTACCACAGTCCAAACTATTACACCTATAGTTGTTTTTTAAGCTGTATGCTTTACATGTAGCAAGAAAGCGTGGAAATAAACATGAAAAAAGTTAATTATTTCATGGCCCCAACTCAAACTTTTTTCCTTCAGCAGACGTAGGCATGAAAAGTGGGATCCCAATTTAACCAAGAGCCAACCTTGGCGTCAAACAAGTGCTGATACAACCATATGGTTGGAAAGAGTTTTCTCTCCTTCTGCTAAGTACCCCCTCACATCTTGTAGAGGATGTGTCTTACAACCATTATCAGCAGCAATTATAAAAGGCATCTGCCTTTGGTGACAAAGAGCTGGAACTGCTGCGATGAGGTGCAGGGAAGGCTCCAGGCTGACGGTGCTTCCTGCAGCTCCCATTGCTCACTGAGGACACCAGCACATGGGAAAGGATCTATTTAAGCAACTCTGCTGCAGGCAGTGAGATGTGGGGTAGAGACAGGTGACTGAGCTGCAAGGGAAGGGGGGAAATGGAAGGGATGGGGGTTTTGGAGCAGCAGAGG
Source organism: Taeniopygia guttata (assembly GCF_048771995.1). NCBI lineage: Eukaryota > Metazoa > Chordata > Aves > Passeriformes > Estrildidae > Taeniopygia > Taeniopygia guttata. The sequence goes on along the minus strand of NC_133034.1, from coordinate 14,754,033 downwards.
GAAGCAAGCAGGGATCTAGGCAGAGGAAAAATGTGGTACTGGGGATGCAGAGACACTCCAGACACTTTCCTGGCCTGTTTCAGCTGCTGCCCCACCAGTCCTCTCTGACCCACACAGCCAAGGAGGAGGCTGTCCTGCCCTTTTTCTCATCATGAACTCTTTTTTAACTTCAAGACTGAATTCATTAATGTAATCCCAGCACAATACCTCCTGCACATAATTATCAAGACTTGTAAATAATTTACAAGAGACATGAATGCACTGCCATCCGCACGCAAGGGAACTGCTTACTCTACAGCACTCATGCATGTACTGGCACCTCTGGGGAAGGGAGAAGGTGAGATGGGGACACCTGTAGGGTCATGCTGGGAAGCTGCTGATGTGTGGTGCCTCTTTGGTGACTTAGGCAACATAAACTGGATACATCCAACTTAACCAACCAAAGCAGTGGGTGCTAACAGGAGTCCCTGCTGGTAGCTGCAGCAGAGAGGACAAGCTTCAGCAAACAGATATAATAAAGCAAGGTCTCACCCCAAAAGATAGCCCAGAAAAAAGCTGCACACCACCTCTGACAGTCTGGTGTCACAGTGGTGGGACATGAAGCCTCAGGACTTTCAACCCATGTCTCTGCGCACCCATGACTAGCCTGGACTGGAGTAAGTGACGTTTTTCGTTGACTTTGGGGCTCCAGAAAGCATGAAGTTTCATGGAAAATTAAAGAGAAACCAAAGTATCAATAACTCCTTCTCACATTGCAGAATCTCATTCTGCTCTCCACTTTCAGAACATTTAAAATCTCAGGTGCAGTCTAGGGAGCATCTGCCTTGATCTCTAACACAGGGCAGAGAACTACCACCAAGCCAGATAAACAGCAGTGGGCTTCTGAATGGATGCCACAGGATAAATTAATTGAGCCACAGATTACACAGACAAGTGCACAAGGCCAGATCTCATCCCAGCAGATTGCACCATTTGAGTGGCAATATCAGTATCTGGAGGGTGTGTGAATTCAGCTCTGCAATAACAAACCTGTGCAGGGCTCAGCAGGTCGAGGCCATTAGGGACCAGGGCACGAGTCCCACACAAGTTGTTCAGCCTCTGACATCGAGTTACATTGCTCACAAGGCAAACTTCATAAAGTTTATGAACCTTTGCAGAATTTACAGAGATCTGCTGCAGCACAAACAACTATTCAGGGCTTGTATTGGTAGAGATTGGCCCTTTTTCAATGGGAATTTTAACTGCAGTTTTGATTTAGGTAAGTCTTGACCAAATACTTCTCGACACAAAGCAAATATGTACAAATCATAACCACTAACATACCCGAACTGCAGTAATATGTGATGTATTTAGTCACATATGCCACTTTTAAATGAGCACCTTATTTTTTCCTAATATATTTACTGAATTAGTGGAAGATTTCCATCTGAAGTTCTTGTGCAGGGACTTTTTTCCATCCAACTCCAATAATTTAACGCATTTTTTAGAATTATTTTTTAAAGACTTGTTGCTTTGATAGGGAGCAGGAGTTAAAGAAGTGTGTCTTCCTCTGGAGGCTCTCCCTCTAAACAGATTTCAGCAGGGTCAAGGAAAATGGTCTTTATGGGCTCAAGACTACTTTTCCTTGGGTGCTGCCCAACTCCCAGTACTTACACTGGTAGTACTCCTAGACACAGCAGGACTACAGCATCAAATCAGACAGAATATATAAAGGAGTACAAATCTGGAGGCCTACCCCAGGAGATTCAGGAATTGGTTTGCCATTTCACAATGCTTAACACAGTGAGGACAAAGGAATGAAGAGATGACAGACTGAGACAAACTTTGGTGTGAAGTGGGACAGACCAATCACAGCTGTCACTAATTGCCATTCCCCTTGGGCAGCCCTTAGGAACATCATGAGTGGCTCGAATTGCTTTATTGATATTTACTCTGCCTTCACCCTTGGTGATTTATACAATAAAAGATTAGAAGAAGGAAGGCCAGAAGAGTAGCAGGAGGGAAGAGGAGGGTAATTAGTGCTGTGAGGATTCAGAAGATCAGTAGGATCCAAGTGATGAGGGAAAAGACAAGAGGAAAGAAAGAGACTGGCACGCATTTAGTATTTCAAGCACAGAAAGGTTCTTGCAGCCAGGGATGCTGAAGCGAGACTTGCTTATTATTATGACTATGACAAAGCAGAAAAAAAATGGAACACACATTGATTAAAGCAGCAGGCATCTCCCTTGGATGCTGAGACTCAGCAAGGGGCTGCAGCCTCCCAAGGAGGCAAGCACTTAGATTTCAGCTATTCCGAGACATGGGCCATATGCTGGGGCCATCTGGAGACTGCTTTATTTGATGGATGTCGGATGCCTCCAAAGGCACCAGGGAAGGGAGATGAAATATTGGTAACTGATTGATGCTGAGGGCACTTAAATAAAGATGACCCCACTTCTACACAGTTCACACCTGCTCCACAGGAGAAGCTCAGAAATTGTCTTCCCAGTGGAGATGATCATTTCTGTGGCTTCAGAAGGCAGTGGCTCCTGATGAAGCACACAGCTGCCGCTTAACTGGCACAGCTGGTGAACTCAGTGGGATGGCCCTGGGTGTGCTCAGCCAGCGCTCAACAGCTGATCCCTGGCACCAGCTGGAGTGTCCCACTCAGCACCAGGCCCAGCTCTCACAGCACCATCAAAGGTGGGTTGTGCCAATGGTTGAACGATGCAAAGCCCTCCATGCCTTCAGAGGCCGCCCTGCCCTTTCAGCACCTCTTGAGAAGCCTTGCCAGGAAGAGAAGCTCTACTGGAGCACCATCAGAGTGCAATGCAAAGAGAAGACACCCATGCAGCAACCCCTGGCTGACAGCTCTGCAGCACAGCTCATCAGGGACATTTTTCTTTCATCTCCACAAAGAGAGGAAGCCAAGGCCCTGACATGGACAGGTGAGATAGAAAAGGAAAAGGCATGTCCCTGTCCAAGCCACAGCATACCCCTGTCTTGCAGTTAAAAAAACCAAAATGAACACCACCCAAAAAAAATCCAAAAACCCAGACACTATTGAAGGCAGGCAGTGTTTCTCCGTGTGAATATACTTCATATCTAGCAGATACTAGAAGAATTTACAAAAACCAGCAGGTAGAAATCCACCTGCCAAAACATAACCAGGCCTTTTCCTGAGATCTGTGCAGGGAATTGGGTTTTGTCATGCACCAACAGCAGGTGGAAGAAAGCAGAATGCTCTGTCTCTATACAAGCAGAGAACAAGCAAAAGAACCCAATAAACATATCTCTAAGAAGAGCTTTCAGAAATCAGCTCACTAGACCACCCTGCACTTCATCTCTGCCTAAAAAATCAACAGTAATCACTTTCTTCCACAGCATTCAACACCAGAGCTTGGGAAATCATCTGAATAAAAATGCACACTACCCTCAGAATATGGATTTTGCATCCAAGGCCAGAGTGTAAAACATGCTTTTACAGCTCTTCCTAACCACCTCCCACCAACCCAATGCACAGTTTTCGTAGCCCCTGGGATTATGGTGCAGGAATTGCTGAATTATAACAGAATCACAGAATCACAAGGTTGGAAGGGACCTCAAAGATCATCAAGTGGAGGCAGGCTGTGGAGGCAGCCCCCTCTCTATTGGGGGACTTTGCCATGTATTGTTTGCTCACAGAGGACCTCAGATAACTCTGCAATGACAGCCAGGTGTCCTGGAGTTGGAGGGATTTGAATAAGAACAGGTTACATCCCACTGAATGTCTTCATTAGCAGGCAGGAAAAGTGCCCCTTTATGCATCTGGAGCTCAAAGTAGAACAGAGTAAAAGCAGAGCAAGAGAGTCCTTGCAGTCCTCAACCCCACTCAGGCTGCAGCTTGTGCTTTGTATCCCCAACTCAAGCAAGGACTGGGATTCGGTTAAGTCGAGGGAGAAGAAAGTACAGAGGACGGGTTATAAATATGCATCAGTGTCTCAAGGCTGGAGATCAAGGGCAATTTTATGAGAAAATCATTTTAGAATTTAAAAAAAGTAGTGGTGAGGGTGTATGCAAATGTGTAAAACCTCATAATGGCAAAGGAACAATCCTGTGCTTCCTCCTGGACAGGAGGAAAGGAACACAATAACTGCTACCTGACACAGGAACTTTGGAGGCTTAAACCTCCCTTTGCTCTCTCCAAGTCATAAGCTTTTTGGGATGAAGGATGCCTTTAGCATGCAATTAAGCACCTGGTGAAAAATCAATGGAATCTATTTCAGTTTCTAACAAACCAGAGCAGTAACATAGGTTTGGATGTAGCCGAGTGTCTTTGTCAGGCACCACAGCTGAGCATGGAAACCAACAATTCAATAAGAGAAGGCTCTAGAGACCCCAGTGCTAGAAGTGAGGACATATTGATGCACTGAGACCTGACCAACCTTGATACTCCAAAACAGGGAATTCTTAATCAGGTTTAGAAAAACTGAAAAGTAAAATGCACAGGAATAGCCTTTGTGGGATAATTTACTTGAACAGGCTTTTGGTTGGTCAGCAGATCAGATTGTGATTTATTACCCCTTGGCCTAGGAAATAAAGAATCAGCACAAAAGGTGTAAAGTGATAGTAGTGCTTAGACCTAATCTACTAACAGAACAGAGAAACATTATTCCACTTGCCAGAAATACTCGACTTAGTGACACCAGTTACCACAAAACACATCAGATAAACTTTGCAACATTAGCTTACCTTTTCAGAAGAGCCAGCCAGACCACTGCAATGCACAGGAGGCAGCGCAGAGCAGAGGTGCTGCACTCATTTCCATGGTGCTGGGACTGGTAACTCCTCTAGCTCAGCATTATGAATCAGTGTTCAGCTTTATCTTTTAAAGTAGTTTCTGCATACTTAAAAAACAGCCAGCTTGGAGGAATGCATGAGGAAAACAAGGCACAGGACACAGCCCTGCTCAGCCAGGAATTCTCCACATACTATATTTGCTCAACCACACATAGCATCAAGGTGCAGCACTCACGTGCCTCAGTGAATTTTTAATGAATTTGGGTCTTGGATTTCTTACCAATTCCACTCCCCTACTCCCACCTTCCCCCAGCAGCACCTGGACCAGGTGAGACCAAACACACACAGCATCAGCTCAAGGAGGGTCAAGATAGCTGCTGTGCTCCAGCTGAATTGAGATCCCTTGCTGTCCACTATTGAGCATGTGTGGCTTGTACCTGGGCCTATATGTTATAACAAACAGTATATGTCTCCCCTCTGCAACGTCCCTTCATCCAGACACTTCAAAAAGTGCATCTGGTCTTACTCCCACTGCAAGGAGAGCCATTAAGTTTAGTAGGTGCAGCAACAGAGTCCATTAAAGCTTACTGTGTACAATTGTTGTCATTAGTGGGAGGTAAACTGAGACACAGAAGGACAGTTTCCTCCAAGGTCATACAGTAAATCTACTGCAGAGCAGAAACAGAAATCAGTTCTTCTCATTTCCAGCCCAGGCTTTGACCATAATTACAAGTGAGAGATGAAATTTGGCTCCCATTCCAGAGGTTGGGGAAGTTCAGGACCCTGAATCTATTCTTGGCTTTTGCTTCCTGCTTCAACGTGTGACTTTGAATAGGTCAAATTTTGATGCCTGTGCATTTGGAGTGACTGGTCATGCTTAGGTTCCCATATATGCAAGATGTATCCATTAATACTGGGTTAGGCAGTTTTTATGCAAATAAATGCACTTTGTGCATACAGGGCCTCATTTTGATACTGTCACCTTCTGGTGACACCTAGTTCTTTGTCTGCTGCACCACAGCAGAGAGCACTAACAGCCCTGTCCCTCACTTGGCAGATACCCTGATGAGAGAGGTGAGTTCAGGCAAACCAGAAGAACCTCAGGAACACAAATCCCCTGTATCCTCTCACTGTGCACCGGAGAACACGCACACTAAAGCAAGGAGCACCCTCCCATCCCTACACAGCTGACCTGCCTCGAACCATCTCCCTCCTTGTCAGAGGCTGCAGACTCCAAAGGGTCCCCTCCTTGACCAGGGACCATTCTGGTGTTACCGAGACTCACTTAGGTAAAAATGCCCCTGTTGCAAACACTAGCTCATTCACACTAAACTGTTTCAGTGGAATTGCTGTTAAAAACAGAGCTTAAAGTTTAAACAAAAAACAAAACCACACACACACAAACAAAAAGCTGCAACAAGCAAAAAAGAAAAAAAAGGAAACAAACAAAAAAAATTAAAACCAAAAAAAAAAAAATTCAGAGAAAATAGGAATAAGTGATGCTTGAGTCTCCTGCAGCACTGCATGTTCAGAGTCCTGCTTTGCCCAGCTTGGAGCAGTGCTCTGATGCAGCACTCACACATCCCCTCCTCAGGTTTTTACACAGAAGCATTTACAGACAACACACACCATCTCCTGACTGTGTTTTCTTTTCTTTTTGCAAGACAGCCCTCGTGCTCCCTGGGCAGACAGCAGGTCAGCTCAGCAGCTCTGTGCCTGGCAGCACTGCGAGCGTCAGATGCCAGCATCACCGGGGGACGGGCACAAGGGCAGCCACCCTTCCGTGAGACTTGTTCCAAGAGCTCATGAGGTCACAGAGATGTCTTTGGGAGACAATGATCAACGTGAACTCTTGTTTCACAGGAACCTAAACTTGTCCTCACAGCAAGGGTAAGGCAAAATTTGTAGATGTGTGTGGGAATCCAGGGCTTCACTCTGGCTGCCCTGGAGGGCCTGGGACCCTGGCAGGGGGTCAGGAACACCCCTGGACAGAGCCCCCAGAGACACTGTCTGCGATCTCTGTCCATGGAAAAGAGTTTTCAATCTTACAGGATGAATTATCAGCTCTGAGTGTTTGATATGAGTAATAATTAAGTGTGGCACGGGTGCAAAAGTAAAATTTTAGGATTCTAGATTAGGGGTCCAAAGGGGACAAGATGGAAGAAATTGAGTGTGTCTTGTCCTTTTTCTCCTTCTTCATGCCCTCCATGTTTCACTGTGGTGTTGGCATTTTTCTATTGGTTTATGCTGGCGACACACTGTTCAACATAGGTGACAGATATTGGCACATTATTGTAAATACAGCACAGGTAGTTTCTGGTATTTAATGTTTGTAACATCCCACTGAGGGCAGAGCCCCACACGCTGCCCTGCAGGACAGAGCTGCGGCAGGGCAGCAGAACATGTTAGAGATAAACAGAATAAACAACCTGGAAACCAGCACAGACGAACTATGGCTTCTTCTTTGGCAACGGGGCAGAAAGGCAGAGACTTTCTACAATCTCGGAATCACCAATACCCACAGATTCTGACAGATGTGGGTTTGAAGGCACGGTTCTTCTTGACCTCCAGTTCTGGAGACACTCATTTTTCCAGCTGACTGCTGTATTTTCATAGATGCTGAGAAAACTCCAGTTGAAATGAAGAGACTTTGGAGGATTCGACATTCTTAAAAGTCAGCATCGGAGAAACCTTGACCCTGGCAATTTCAGTTGTGATTTTCCCTTTGAACTTCCTCTAGAGCTTCGAGTTCATTGATAGCACTTAAAATTACAACACCCCTCATTAAACCTGCCCAAAACAGTGAATGAATAAAGCCACTGTTGTTATTTGGTTAGGTCCTGTACCTTACACAGAAACCAAGACATAGTCCTGAATCAATTTTGATGAAAGCTGGATAGAAAAGCATTAAATCTTCATTTTAACATTTCTAGAAATGAAGAGGTCACCGTAATCCTCAGCATCAGTTATAGTTCCCATGGCTAATTAGCTGCACAGTTAAACCTCATTTTATTTCTGGTCAGAATATGCCCACCTTTCATTTCAGCCACTGGATCTTGCAGCACATTAAAAACTATTCTCCATCCAGATACCAGACAGATCAAATCAGTCTTCAATTAATCAAATTCCTGCAGCTTCTCATTATAAGTCATGCCTTATGATCATTCACATGCTAGTCTCTGACTTATCTCTGGCATGTTTTCCCCCTCCAGTATCTTTTTTTTTTTAATTACAAGTATCATAAACTGCTTCAGGTATTTTACAAGAAATCTCACTAGTGCTAATTTCAGAGAAAACATATTCACCTTCCTACTTCTCCAGATTTCTGTGCCTGCCCTCCCACAGACAGCATTTGCTGTGCTCAGCTCCCAGCACAGAGCTCCCTGGGCTGGACTTGGCTGCTGGGGCAGCAGTTGCCCCATCACTGCCCTACACGGGTCAAGTCCTGAGGGCTCTGCTTCACCTGACTAGTGAGTGAAACCAGGTGAAGCAGGGCTCTGTGCCTTTGCATACTTTCTGCTTCCCATAAACAGGCCACCCTCTCAGTTCTCTGTGTCCAAATCCTGCTTATGCAAGTAACACTCTTCATACCACTCCTTGTGCTAATTCTCTGAGCAACTCGGTGGTTCTCCATGAGAGACCTGTCCTCATCTTCCTTACCCTTCCTCCAGGTCACTCATACTGAGCAGTAAACAGCCACGAGCTGACCTCAGACAGACTCCACAAAAAAGCCCCGAGAGCCGAACCAAATGTCCTGAATTGAAGTTTGCTTCTCTAGCAGCCACATCATGGTCCCACTTGTAATTCTAAAGAATGGACTCAGTTTCACAGATTAAGCTATTACTTTTCAAGACTGCCATAATAATGATACTTAACATTCCTAAAGCAATTTACATTTTCAAAGCACTGCGAAATGTTAATTAACAGCATGCTTACACAAGCTTGGGAAAGCAGTCACCTCAAAACTGCCGCTCTGCTGCTTCATTCACATTCACTCATTCCACACAAGTATCAGAAATCATTTAGCTCCCATGTTCCTAGTAAATCTTTTATTCTACCAATTATTTAAGCTTAATTTAGGTTCAGTAACAAAGTGGAACTAAGGATATTAACATGAGCCTTAATAAATTCATGTTATTCTGGTTGTCTATTAAATGACCAAAGAAAAATTTGTATTACAAAAATCTCAGCCTTCATTTAATGTGTTGCATAATACTATGTGCAACTATGTTTTTAAATAAAAATTCAGAAATTTTAAGAAGTCTGACATATAACTGGATCACAGCATTTCCAAAATTCACCCTATTTTCTCCTTGCACGATTCAGCTACAACAGCCTTTGAAACTCGGTGTAATAGTGCCTTATACTGGAAGAGACTGGCATGAATCCACAAAGGATCATCTATTTATAAGAAAAAAACATCCAAAGGTACTGGCTGACACATTTTATGAAGAATAACACTCTTGCTTTAGGGAATAAGCCAAATATTGAAGGTTGGGAAGACACTTTTCCTACAGAGCCATTGAGCTGTGGCTGCTTTGTGAGAGGTCTGGTGAGGCACTGGCCCTTGGACACGGTCAGAGAGATAATGGACAAAACCAACCATAAATCTCAGCTACTGTGACAGCTTCCATTAGTTGGCACTTGCCAGACTCATAGCTGGATCTGAATTTCATAAACCCTTTAAGGTATTTGGATCCAAGTGTTCCTACATTCCTCAGCCTCTGTGAAGGTTGGCAGAGCTAAACAAGCACTTTAAGAAGTGATGGCTCAAGAGTTGAAAATGAAATCACCAAAGAACGTCCCCTGCCACAGATCTGGGAAAGGGTTGCCAGTAACTCTTGAAGCCTAATTTCATCCATCTCTGAGAGCAATGCACAACAGAAAGCCGCTTATGCAGTGCCCTGCTGAGCATCATCTGTTTACTGTGTATACTGCAATTTTTTAAAAATGTGTGAAAAATGAAAAACTATATAAGTCCAAATGCTGAACTTGCAGACTCCAGCCTTATGCCACACAAGATGTTGATCTTTAAGCCTATCAACCTGAAAGACTTTAAAGAAGTGGCTTTCTTGCATTGTAGAGTTCGGGTGAGATGGAGCCCATCTGGAGCAGAGCAGGGTCAGCTGCAAGCAGAGCTCTGCACAACAGAGACTAAAGCAGCTTGGCCCACTTAAACCCAGCAAAGAAGAATGCAAGAGGGAATATGATCCTCCCTGAGGTATTTATAGAACAGCACTGGAGCCCAGTGCAGATAAATATGGCCAAGAATACACATAACCTAGAAATAAGTAAGGTTTGATCAGCACAAGATGGCTTCAAAGCAGGTTCCCAGCAGGAATATGGATTTTAGGAGGGCACTTGAAGTTCATGGACATGGTGTAGAATGAGGTTTTCAGCAAAGGGAGGAAGAAAGGGAAGCTGGCCAGGGGCGTCTTTGCCCCTCCTTGGCTGGTATAATGGCAGCTTGTGAAGATGGAATCAGACCTCTCTTTATAAACGTTTCCTTTTTCCCCCTATGGCCCAGCCATTGTCTAAACATTTTCTCTCGGTTTTGAAATGCACGTACCTTGAGGGAAGATTCATGATGTTTCTCTCAAGATAATAACAGCTGCTCTCAATTAGTGTTTCTTACATATTTACTCTTGCTAAATGCTCAGTCAGCTCAGCACAGATTTGATAGGAATACGAACAAACAGGACACTCAGGAATCTGTTTAATGAAGAGCTAGAACCAGCTGCAAGTACAAGCCAGCACTGGAGACTTGCATGCATGCATGCAGGAATAAGCTTGACTTATATAAAAGCTCTGCTGTCCTCAATCCTGTGCAGGGGGGAATAAATAGCTACTGCATCTGTTGGCAGTATTTGCAGACTCTGGACAAAATTCAGGCAGCCAGCAGCAAAGCAGCCACAACTGAGGAAGTCATCTGCAGCAAAAGCACCTGCAACAGCCTTTTGCTGCATGAATGAAGTAAAGACCCAGCCATGACACTGTCCCTGTCCACTTGATTATAGCCAGAACTCCCCAGGCAAGAGAGGACACCGGCTGGATGGTACATGACAGACGTCTAGGTGCACTGGTGGTCATATCTTCTACTTAAGTGCCTGCAAAATAAGGGATCTTCTACACGGAGACACACCTTCATGCTAGGATTGTTCTCTGTGCTTCCTCAGGAAACTATTCCAAACACCCAGATCTCAAAATCCCAAATATCCATTGCAGATAAGCTTACTGCACAAGGGGCTGAACATTTAAAACCACCAGGTTACTCCATCATGACTCTCCTTCAGAAAAGCCAGACTGGGACAAAACCAAGTTAACTGGGGACAGAGTAAACCAAGAAAGAAGTGTATTTGGGATTTGTGCTGAGAAAGTATCATTTATTCAGCCTAGAGAGATTTTTCTGGAAATGTGTCCAAGCAACATTATTTGGTTTTTCTACCACTAGCCCTTGTTCCTTCCCACCATCCAGTCTGTCCCACTTCCCTAGGCAAGTTACAGTATAGGCAGAAAACTGACTTTTCTGTCACATTTACAATGACCTAAAGAAAACATGCTTGACCCCGGGCAGTCTAACTTATTCATAAGATACTCTCACACCACATATCACAGCTATGACTTATTTATAAAGCATTCTTGATATGACATTACCAGAATATGTTCCACTTAGCTCTGAAGTGTCTGTTTATTGGAAATCAATCCATATAATTGCCCTGTACATATCTATGGAAGTCACGATATCAAACACATTGAGAGAATTGTGGGTTTACATTAACACATTCACCATGGCTTAAGGAGAACAAGAGAAGCAACCACGGGCATGATAAGCCTGTTGGGTAAGCACCAGCAGTACTTGGTTTCTCTCACCTGAGAGGCATGATGTTTTTCCTCAGCAGGAGCCCTGGGATGAGCTCACAATATGTATGGTTCAGCCACGCACTGAAAGGCTGACCATACAGTGCTGGATCAGACCCATCCTCAACTGGGCCAGTTATCTAAAGGTTATATAATTACAATATTACTTTACAAAACCAGTTTTTATACAATTGGCTTCACTGACCCTTTGCTTTTCCCCATTGTCCTATGTACACACCATAGCTCTTGATGCTATAAGAACAAGTAGGTCAGAGATGATGGATATGCAATGAGGAAAAAAGTCTGGGTTTGCATCACCCTTGAGTAAATCCTCTGTTAAACCAGTGAGATTGCCTAGGATGTGCTCCATGATGACTCAAGGGCAGTATCTGACCCTGACAGGCCTCTTGATACACACACTAAACAGCCTGTCTTACCCCCTTCCTCATCCCCTGGATGAGGCTGGCACTGGCCACCTGTACTGGCAGGAAAGGATTGTCTCAGCAACAGTCCCCCAACATCTGCAACTGCAAACCTCTGCTGCTTACAGGCTTTTGTGAAACAGAGCTTGAGAAACCCTAAATGCTTTTGTGGTTTACGGGCTCAGAAAAAGCAACAATTGACCAGGAAAATAGATGCCTTCTAATATCCTGCTGGAGAGCTAGAGTTACCAGAGTTCAGGAAAAGCTTCCATTTGCTTCTTCTTTTACCTCTTGAAACATAAAAGTCTCTTTGGCCGCATTAGGAATGGACTCTTGCTTCTCCTCCTTCAGACAATTTTTCCAAACTTCCCTAGCAGCCAGTACAGAAGCAATGGCAAGCATATTCAAAAACCCTGGTAGGCATTTGAAAGAACAACAGGGAGAAAACTTTGCTGATGCCCGACAGCATCAGGACCTGAGCAGGTGGTCCTGAGCTCACAGGAAAAACACTGAGGCTAAGAACATGTGTTCCCTCTGGTTTGGTGTGCCCCTGCTCTGTCAACATAATCTAAAGTTCACATGGACATTTAGGAGGACTGTCAGGGCTCAAAACTACTATCAGATTATAATGAATCTGCCACCACAAGCCTGCAAACCGGTACCAGTAGCACCTGCAGAAAGATGCTTTTGTCAAGATACATTCAGGGATGGTGTGGGAAGGGGACAGGGTCTCTGAACACTGGTGTTCTCATCCAGTAAACCTGTGACATGCCTGAGAGACCTGGAAGAAGAATCACCCTTGTTTTTTCATGAAGTTGTGGATATGTTTATCACAGCAATGAGGCCTGCCAGGACCACAGAGGGAGCACAGCTGAACTTGGCAAAAGGCAGCTCATATCAAGCTCCTTTTTTACCATGTCATTAGGAGGCTGGCTCTGCAACACAGAGAGCGTCCAGCAATCATTATGAGATGGGATGATAGGCAGGAGAGCCACAGCTTATGTCACAGAGATTTAAGCATGCTGAGATTTTTCAGTCCTGAGCCATTACACCTACAGCAAAAGATTTTCAGCTGCTGTCACAGCTCCTCCTGGCTGGGCTTGTGGTGCTGGCCTGATGGAAAAGAAAGCTGGGAAGCTCACAGCCCTTCATCCTCAACTGCCCAAGCAGCCCAATGAACTACTCATGAGCCCTTCTGGCCCTTGCCACAGGCAGAGCTTTATCCACAGTCCCCTGAAATCAGGAACCACTACTGAATAAACTGTGTCAACTGAGTTATGGTTTCACCCATTATGGACAGGACCAAGGAACCCAAACACCATCAAACCCGCTCTAAATCCCCAGGGTTCAGGGCTGCAAATAATTACTATATTTTGTATATCATGTGCCTTGGCTTGGCCTAATGTGGGGTCTACCAGAGACTTTTACCCTGTGTTTGTTCCTACCCTTCTCAAGGAAAAAAAAAAAAATCCTTAAAACGATTAGTTGTCCTCAGCGGTAATTAATTATCCCCAAGAAATGAACTGAAATGACAGTGATATTTCTGCTTGAATCCTCAGGGGAAAATCGGGTTGTCTTGCTATGCTCTCTAAACCTGACATAAAGTTAAAAATAGGAAGTTTAATATGCAGTCTGCAGGACTTTTTCTGCCTGTAAGGCAATCCCAAGGGATGTCTCAGTTCAACTGCAAGCTCACGAAGTCCTGCTGTCCTAGAGAAGGCAGTGACATTTATTTCCCTCTTAGGCAGCTCAGGCTCAGTGAAACACTAGCAAGAACTACAGAACTTGTCAATTAATACAGCTGAAGATAATTTACAGGACAAGCTTTTAAACATGTTAATCTCCAGCGAAGCCTGCTTAGAGCTACGTGACAGAAACAGCATGAGGAAAAGCAGAGATTTTGGCTTCCAGGGACTGGGAGCAGATGTCATACCTACAGATCAGCAGCAACTGGGTGGGTGAGAACAAACACAAATTTATGTTTCTGCTGTGTAAGTAGCCATGGTGGGTTGGAAGCTGTAACCTGAGGAGCAAATTGGGTTTGTCTTAAGGTGATTTTCCAGCTCAGGTTTCTGGTCTTGATGTAGATCCATGCTTCTTACCTTTCCCACAGTGATCAAAAATCAAGACTGTTTAACAAATACTTAATTTTTAAATTTTTAATTCATATCAGTTCTTCATTCAAAGTTAAAAGTCGTTACAAGCTTGTTTTATCACTTTTTTCTGGTAAAGAAAAAAAGTCTGAAATCCTCTATTTTCTTCTGTTTCATTAATGAAGCAGTATCTTGGAGTAAGAACAAGAAAATCCCCAAAGGATTAGTCTAATTTCCCTCCCTGCTGAACTGACAGTGCATTTCCCTAGCACAATCCTAATGAGAAAGCAACCACTGAAAGTGAACCAAGCCTTCACTCAGCACTGAGACCCAGTGTGCTGTAAAAGCCAGGCTGGTTGTCAGGTGTTCTTTAAAGAACTGGGAGTTTATTTAGGCAATATCTATTTTCAGAAAAGAGGAAAACAATTCTTTTCTTCATCGTCTCCAGTAGAATCACCTCTGTCTCCTTGGTGTCTGCACAGCTCTGCCAGAGGTGCCCAAACTCTGCCCTGGGCAGGCTCCCCAGGCACAGATCAGTGGTACCACAACCCCCGACCCCTTTTGGGAGGATAGTTCACATCTAGCAGCGTTTGTCACAACTGGCAGGACTTTTGGCCTGACTTAGCAGGTCCAGGAAAATCTGACCTGTCGGCCAAACCTTCAGCACTGTGCTGATTTAATAAACCCTCCCAGAACATGGAACAACAAGAAGCACAGTGCAAAGACAACCAGCTGAGGTTTGGAAACCCTCTAGCAGCCAGGGTCTTTTATTTTGCTTGGAGGGGGGTTCCAATGGATTTTTGTTGGTTTCTATTTTATTTAATTGTTTTTTTTTTTCTATTATTCACAGTATCCTACATTCCCATTACTCTCAACAGTTCTTTAAGGAAATTATACAAATTATTTCCATAACTCTAAGTTTATATCTGTAGCCATTCCAGGTAAAAATTCTCCTGACTTCTTAAAGCAAAAGATCATCCTGGCACAGGCATGCAGATAATTCTCCCACTCAGCTTTCCCTAGTCCACTCCTAGGTGTGACAAGGGTGTTGCTACAAGCTCTCTAACACTGATCTTCTCTGTGGCAGCAGCTCTACTTTGTCAGAGAGAAGAAGCATTGCCACACCTTTTGCTCCTGCCACAGGGCTTGGATATGCTTGCTTGAGAAGCACAGCTGGCCCTGCCCAGTCTGGTTAAAAGCATGCCTCTAATCCTAGGCTGGGTTTGAGCCAGGCAGGCAGTTTGCAGTGCTGATGTCCCTGGCAGGATGGGACCACGCTGTCCCACGTGCCACTGCCCATGGGGGTGTTGGAGCTGCTCCAGTGCCCGTGGCCAGCCCAGCCCAGCCTGGGTCACGCTGCAGGTGCAAACACACCCTTATGGGACAGCAGAACTGGCCACAAACACCGACCCCCACCCACGTCCCAGTGCTTCCCTCTCTTTTCCCTCATCTTGCTCAGCTTCCAGATGCATTTCTGGGAAGCCTGCAAGGTGGCTGCAGCCTCTTGGAGCAGAACCCTTCAGTCAGCCCCATTCTCTACCTTGTGCTGCCCTGTCCTCTGCATTAACCCCTTTTCTGGAAATGCAGGGTTACAGACTTTACCTGTGCTTTCAGATTTGGTTTTTTGTCCCCTGAAATGAAAGCAGTGGTGAGAGACAAAAGGCTTGAGCTGAACTTTACTGTCTAATGTATGATAAATGGTCGGTCCATCCCTTCTTGTTTCATGTGAAAACACCGCTATGCTCACAGCCAACTTGGTTGGCTTTATTTAATCTGATTAATGAATTGATGTGTAACAAAATTTTGTCCCCACAGATGAGAAATAAATCTCTTACTAATCAAAAAGCTTACAACCCCCACAAGCTTTTTAATGCGTGCCTTTCCAGGGCCATCATACTGCCACCACTAAAACCCTTGTGAGTGACAAATAAGAGGTGCTTTTTTTGTTTCAGTTACATGCTAGGGCAGCAAGCATAAGAGCAAAAGAGGAAAAAGATCAATTTTGCAAAAGCAAGTGGCTTATATTATGCTTGAAGAGCTCTGCTTGAGATACAAACACCAAGCCAGTGTAAAAGCTGTGTATTAGTGCAAATGGCACTTTGCTCTTGCATCCAAGCAATTTAGGCTACATAGCACAAATGCAAATAAACATGCAGGGCCCCCTTTTGGTAGGTGGCATCCTGTGACAGAGGCAGAGAGATCTGGATTTCAGAAATAGACATTCAGCACCTTGACTACATGCAGCCTAGAAACCTTAAATAAATAATCGAATTCCAGCCAATATTTCAAACCCACTGAGCCCCCAGAACCCCAAAGTCCCTGCATCTGGGGCTGGAGTGCCTTGCCTTCCACAGCCTTTGGCAGAGGGAATGACAACAAACCTCAGACAGCTCAGACCAGTGGCTACTTTTGAAAACCTCCTTGCAAGACATTCACTGTAGGTTGCTGCCCACACAGGAGCTCAGCAGAATGAAAGCCTTGAACCAGCCAGGAACTGCTGTTTCTGTCCCTCATAAGCAAAACAGCAGCACTGCATCATTTACTACAGATTTCCTGCAGCCACTGCCAAATATGGCACTTTGGGGACATTTATTTTAAGCGTCATTGTTCTCTGGGCATTAACATATGCTCCAGTCAAACCCTTTATTCATCATTGCCAGATATGATGAGCCTTGTTACAGCCCCAATTAAAGAGTTTTGAAAGCACTGCCTTAATTTATAAACAGGAGAAGAAAAAAAGATTTTAATAAATCTAAGGAACCTGAAACCAGTCAAAATTCCTTTCCTGATTAAGCATATCTGACTTGGCTTTCAGCTCTTCAAGAAAACACCAAGTCCCTCGTGGGATTGTGCCAAGCAGCTGAGATGGGACATGGACAGCCCCTATTGGCACTCTCCTAGGAAGGGACATGAAGTCCCTCTGGATTCTCTGGGCATCCTCACCATTCCTCACATCTGCAAATGAGAGATTTATCAAGCCATCTTTCTTGAGGGCACATGAGCTTCCTGATGGCAGTAAATTCTCAACAGAGGCAACACCATTTTTAATTGCTTGAAGCATCAAGGCTGCAGGCAATCAGAGTTATTTTATCAGCTAGACTAAAATTACTAGAGAAAACTGAGGCACAGGACATCCTCCCTTTCCCAGAGCAGCCTCCAGCACTTTTAAGTTCAGTAACATGAAGTCTTCCTGAAAAACTCACATTCACTGGATCCAAGTGCCACACCTCAGGTCACTTGGCAAATTTCAGTGACAGCCCTGGGACCCATCACCCTGAGTGACAGGTCCAAATTGTGCACACAATTCCATTTGTGTGCACATGAAAAGCCCCATAAACTATCACAGCTAATATTAGCCTAAGGGAGGGAAATCTAGTTAATAGCACATAAAAAAGTTAAATTCCATTATTAATGAAAATACCTCCAGCAGAGGAATTATGCAGTACCCTTAGAGAAAGCTGCCAGGAGACAGAGCACAAACAGAAGCAGGGCTGGCAATGGGGTATCTGCACAGGGACTAGCTGAGCCTCTGCCACCCTGCACCTACTGCAACCTTCCCAGGTAGAAAATACTATTGCAAACACCCCTTCTGCAGCTAATTACTGATCTGCAGCAGCAGGCCAATAAAGTCTTGTGTAGGGGAAGAAAAAGAGACATTTGGTGCTTACAGAATTACATTTCTCCACTCTGGGGGAATGTGGGATAAATATGCCAATTTCATGCAGAAGCCTAAGTGCTGAGAAAGAAAAAATCCACAGTAGAGGCTGAAAAACTATTTGGGGTTAATTAACATCTATGAGTCAAAGCTTGCCTGACAGCACGAGCAGGGGAGATGGCACAGCGTCCCCGTGTTAAGCCAGAGCACAGCAGCCCTCCACTACCTGTCAAGTCCTGCACTGAAGCAGCAAACACATGGAAATCCTAAGCAATCCTGGAAATCCTCTTCTCCTCTTGTGGAGAAAAGGATTTCAAGGATTGTGGACATATCTAGTGGAACCTTTAAACAGTACTTTGCACGATCATTTCACAATTACATGTTTTGAGAACTAGTGACTGGTGACACCATGTGCCTCCCATTTTTTTCCATCTTTCTTGGCTGTCCAGGCAAAACCAAAGTCTCATAATCAGGTGCTAAAAGCATAAATTCCCACTATGAGTCTAGAAGAAAGAAAAGTGATTGCTATCTGGGACAATGACAGATCAAGAAATAACTGGCATTAAGTAGTTGTCACAAAATCCATCAGAGTGAGGTATAATAAAAGCTGGCTTTGCAGTTGCTTGATTTTCACACTAATGAACAAATTAAAGTTTATTTCTATCATCTTTAAAATTCATAGTGGCAGGCAGCTGAGGAAGCACTTGCATTTTCAATGCATCAGCTTATAAGCATGTATGCAATTTTTATGGCTAAGCATTATGTCTCCTACTGTTATTTGTGATCCAGACCAGCTTTGTGTTTTTCCTCTCTTGATGTGAAGAGTCTAGCTTTAAGGAGTTTTTGTCGAGCACATTGTGAACAAAATTGAAATAACCACAGCAAATTAATTGGCAGAGACAGAAAAGCTCCCTGGGGTGCTACAAAATGTTGAAGAGATTAGAAAACTTCCTAGAGGACAATGAAGATGTACATACATGACCAGGTATTTCTCAACCTGGTATCCTATAAAGGTGGTTGTGAAAGCTGCAGTCCTGCAGGTCTTAAGTCTGACCTTTGTACAAGTGCAAAAATTAATAGGTGGGCATGGAGAAACCTGCCAGTCAGAAGAACCTGCTTTGGATCATGACTCCCATTGCACAGCAGCCCTTGGAGTCAGCTGGCACCCACTGTGCTGACGTGCAAACACTGATCTCTGACCCGACAACGTTTTCCTGAAATGGCAACAACATCAGGAAGGTGTGATCAGGGGGATTCAGGTCTCTGCTTCTCTCAAGATGACCCCTGAAATGCTTAGCTCGTGATGTTATTAGCATCAGCAAGGAAGCCAGCCAAGAGCAAAATGTATTTTATCTTTCCATCAGCAGCTGAAGTGGGCCAGCGTTCAACAGCACAGCGTGCCAGTATTTCTTCGAACGCCAAATCCATCCTCCAAGCTCTGGCTGCAGAGGGAACAGGCTGAACACTGCAGCTTCTACATTTCAACCTCACAGCAGATATTGCCTCTACATTACATGCACAGATAAAGTTTTCCTACTCTGGGCTAATTTTCAGCATGGAGAAGATAAGAACAGGCTACTCGAGTCAAATTCAGACAGACCAGGAGGGAACCTGAACCTGCCCAAATCTCTCTGCAATGGTTTAACCCAGATGAACGCACATCAGGCAGTTCCAGCTACATGCAGTGTTTGTAGTCTGGAGAGACAAAAGCACAAGTTCACTGCTTCAGAAGCTAATCTGCTCTTCAGAAGAAAATATCCCAAAAAGAAACAAGCAATCTTCATAAAAATATATGAAATTGTGTTTTTTTTTTATTCTGTTCCAGCTCATGGAATAGCATAGGACATGGGAAAGACTCCTCTAGGTGTGTGGGTAAACCAGCGAGACCATGACCATCTTTCACCCATAGACTGATCCAGATGGTGCATTTGCTGAACAATTCGATGCACAGACCCCAAACTCACCTATATCTGGTCCCTATGGAGCTGTGCAAGTGAGGAGGGGATGTCCTGTGGAACTTATCTCCCACAGCTGTAAGGCCTTCTAACCCACAGGCACCCTTTAAATACAGCTCCACAGCACCTGGCAGCTATTTTACTGTAACACCCTCCTCACAAAAGCCTGACACATTTACTCAGCAGAACCCAAGCAGCACTCCAGCACGGAGATGGGAGCTATTTCCACTGCAGCCACCAAGGACACAGATGTCCTGTGGCAGCTCGCAGCAGCCAAAGCAGAGGGGCAGCGCTTTGCACGCACACCAAGGGAGAAGCAGGAGAGCCCTGCACAGCTTACATGCTCTAAGAAGTCTATGCATGCAGCCCTCAGGCACTGCACACCTCAGCCACAGAGAACTTTAAACCTTTAAACACACACCAGAAGTGCTGCTGCTCAGAGGCCATATATCATGCACTAAAGGACTTTTGTCCCAACAGAACTGTCACTCCATGTTGTAAGAGCAAAAGAGTCAGGTAATGCAGGTCTTTTTGAGTGCTTATAGTCTGCAAAAATAAAGGTACATATTGATGAACCCAAGATACTGAACAAAACATAGCATCATATCCATGTCCATTTCCAAAGAAAAACAAATTAACTTTCGCTTCTGCAAGAAGTATTGAAAGCTGTTCATTTAGGAGATTTATTTTGTTTAGAAAGCCTGCTTTTAGCTTTTCCAGACTTCTCAGATATAGTACATTTTTCTTTAATTAGTTTAGCCCAACCAGCAAAGAGCAGGAGTTGAGAAACAAGGGTCTGTACATAAAAGCATTTAAAATCTCTGGCTGGCTAATACAGTCTAAATATACACTGCAATCTGCCTGTCAGACTTATTAGAGGGCAGCATTGTGTTCTGTATACTACATTACTATTATTGTGTTTTCCAGGAGAATGAGTTATCTGCTGATAGTGATTTCATGTGGGTAAATGAGGCTGCTAGGTTTGGTTCATTAGCGTATTTTCTGCAGCCACCAGCGTTTAAATTAGAGATTCCCCTGGACCATACAAAGGAACAAGTGTTGTACTCAAGTGTTTCACCAGCTTGTCAACACAAGGACCTTTCCTGCGTCCCACACTCCTGCCTTTGCTGGGGCTTGTGGAACCTACAGAAACAGGTACCTCAGAACTGAACAGCTCCTGACAGAGATGGAATTCAATCCCCACATTTCATGTCAGGAGATATCCTGATACAACTTTTGAAGCAGACCAAAATGAATATTAAGGGTTTTTTTGGGTGCAAGTTGCCACACTAGCTGCCCTGTGAGCACTTCTGGGATTTCCCACCAAAATCTCACACTTACTTCTGCCCTCAGACCCAGACAAGGGGCTGGCAGATCTGCTGCCCTGCCTAGAGCCCATTTTGGCCAACAGGACAGGGCTGTGGGGAAGCCTTCCAGCCCCAAGGAGCACAGTGCTGGGATGCTCAGGGCTGATGTTACCTTTTAGCCTCCTGAACCACCAGCCTCCCTCCAGCATCCAAGCTTGGTTATTTCTATTGTCCCAAAACCCCACTCAGCCAACAGCACAAGGTGAGATGCAAGCAATGCTCAGCATATGAAACTGCAGGCAAACTTAAAGCAAATAGGGAGGGAAAGAAAAATGGATTTATCTGCTCTGATGGCTTGGCTAGCAGTAGGGAGAAAAGAGGGATGCTCAGGCTTTGTCCCCATCTCAAGACTTCCTCCACGCTGAGTCATTCACACTTGAATGAAGGAACACTGAAGTCAGTGATAGGACTGGGTAGGGAGAAGGGAGAACTTTGTGACAGGATATGACATGGTGCAAAACCACATGTGAGATCAAACAGGCTGCTGGTGGGAACAGGAACATGGGCATATGGCAAAATCCAGTCCTGGAATGATTTATTAGACAAAAATAATTTCACAGGTTACTTTAAATTCAGCACTTTAATGCCCTTCTGCTCTCTTGGTGAGGCAGTTAGTTGGCTGTAACACTAGCTTTCACATACAGAACATGTGAAATAGTGCTAGTTGTGGCTCCAAGGACGCCTTCTCCAATATATGATTGGGTAGGTAGCTGGTGTATTCCCAAGGAAAGTTTACTTCACCAGTGCTCCCCATGTCATCAGCTAATTATAGGAGCACTGCAGCTACCTGTGGTGTCGTGGTAATTGTGCCTGGTGTGCACAAAGCACAAAAGGAGTAATAGCCATAAAACTGCTTTTCACTACCACTTCACAGGAAAGGTTCCCAGAGCACTGCAGTTATTTGCACCTTCACAGCTCCACAATTTATCAGTCATTTCACAGTCATGGAAATCCAGGCACAGATGAAGTGAAGGAGGCATGAAAGACTCATGAGAACTCCCCCTTCCCAGAGAAGGGTTCATTCTTGCTTGGACAGAGCATTAAGCTATCAAACTCTACTTGCATCAAACAGAGAGTTGGGCTACAAATTATGGGCAAATCAGTTGGTCTTTAATTCTAAATAATGCCTTAAATTAGACAGAAGACCCCTATATTTAAAGGTTTAAGCTTTAGGAACAACTTCAGAGGCAGGACAGAGAGGCTTTGAACCGCAGGTCTGTATAACTAATGAGACAATAATTAAACATCTAATTTTCTAATCATGTTTTTGATCTGGTGAGCAGTGCACTGGGTTAAAAGCACCTCAAACCTACAGATGCAAAAGAAAACCTGCTTAGCATGGACACCAGCTCTTCAATTCTGACAGCAACAGTGAGGACAGGTGTCTGTTTTATATCACGCTTTTAGCTTAAGGAGCTACCTTCTCCAACAGATTTAGATCTTCTCCAAGAACACTTGGCTTCAACTCCAAGCTGAATCCCGAGTTTTCCAAAAATTACAGCACTGATTAGATTTATGAGATGATTAAGAGGCTTTCCAAGTCCAAAATTCAGGTAGTTATGCTATAACAGGCTGTTCCACCACAAAGCCAGTTTCAGGTGTGGTTTCCAAGAACAGAGTGTTGCACGCTGCAAGGTGTGCCTGGCACAGCACCTGCAGCAAGCCACCCCTGCAGTCCCATGCCACAGCTGCTGCGGGGCTGATGGCCCTGACCTTTACAGCCCTTACACGGCCACAAGCACTGCAGCAGCTCTGACTGCAAGCTCTAAACATTATCTGAGAAGTGGCCAAAGCAAAGCTCAGCACCTGCAGCAGTGACTGACTCACACGGCTGGAGCATCAGCCGGAGCAAGATGTGCCCTCACACAGCACCAAGAGCCTGCCTGGGGCTGCATCAGAGTCCTAAAGCACTGAACTAGGGACACAGAGCAGGTTAAGCAAGGACTGAGTAAAGCTCAGCACAGACTTAAAAAAACCAGCCTGAAAAACTGTTTTTGGCCCCAACAAGGCTTCTGAGCTGCTGCTGCTACATGATGATGTGACATCCTGTGGTGTCATGATGATGCAGGATAAACCCAGACCCTCAGCTGCACCAGCAGCAAAAAACCTTCCTTTGGCTACAAATGGCTCTGAAAAACTAATTAGTTTTCCTGAAGTTATTAGGAAAGTGAGTATTTGTGTGCACAGTTACAGCACTGCTGTAGACACTGTGCTCTGAATGAAGGAAAGGCAGAGTTGAAAAGGGATTTGTTTATAGCTGTAATTGTTCTTTGCCCTGACTTTTCTCAAGCAGCTACAATTATTAATCTGTAAATTCAACATCAAAAGCAGAGATAACTAAATAGAGGTAGAGTCAGATGGAAAAATAATCTAATTTTTTACATTCCATTAATTTTTTTCCAGCTGAGATAGCTTTCTTTCTGAGCTGATATTAAGAACATACATATTTTCAGTAAGTCTCACTGGCCACACATGCCATCAGCAGAGTGCAGCATAGCAAAAAATAATTGAAGTAATTGTTTTTAAGAACAAAGTACATTCCCTTTAGCCAAGATAACAGTTTTTATAACTGAAATCTGATATGAAACTGCGCACTAAATTAATTTCCTTGCTACAAGTAATTCTTTCGATTCTTTCCTGTGAAGAGAGATGATCCAGTTTAGAAAGGAGGTGAGCCCTGGATATCATTACCTGTGTTGTAGATCAAGGGAGCTTGGTAGAAAAAAGCCCTATTGATGCTAAAGCCTGCCCACGTGGAAAAAGCTGAAAAACACAGGAGACAGACTCCAAAACCTGTGTTCAACTACAGCGATGAGGTCAGGAAAATAGTCTTAGGCTGGAGACAAAAATAAATTAATAAAATTACACCAAACAAAAAAAAAAAATCTATTACAAAGCAGAAGTGAAATTTGTGTCTTTGTCAACTAAAGCAAAACAGTTTAATTTCTCCTACATTCTAGTTCAAATGTAAAGTTAAAAAAAAAAAAAAAAAGAAAGAAAGAAAGGAGAAGCTAAGTGGAAAAAAAAAAAATCAACTTTTTCCTCCCAAATCCTAAAACTAGAAACTATTTCCAAACATTAATAGCTCTTCAAGGAGCAGAGTGTCTGGGACCATTTCACACTGAAATCACATTAGCACATCTCTTTCATAGTGCAGCCAGGTTGGTTCTCACTTCTTTAATAACTAAGCTGTAAAACCTTTTCTATTCACTAAATAAGCAAGTTTGTGCTGTTACAGAAAGATAACACTATAAGGACAACAAATCTGTCTTGTGATTTACTCCACATTGGCAGAATCCCACCAGGGATGAATAGATATTTTTTCCACCTTTTCCAAAATGAGGACTCAGGTATTTTCAAAATCCTTTTCTATTCATCTCTGCTCACAGCATATGCAGCATGTGTAAAAGTTCCCATGTTCTGCAATTCATTTTCTCTGAGGTGGACAGCAGAAAACAACAGACCCATGAGAACCTCGTGCTTGGTCTGCAGGGAACTGCAGCACCACATTCCTGAAGTGGCCTCAGCAGACTTGGCATATTGCTGCACTGATTCATTGTCCTGTCAATGAGCATAACTGGATGTTTATTAACAGTGAAAACAAATACATTTTATCTTCTACACCAAGAACTGTCTTTCTGAACAACAGAGAATGGCAAAGGAGCAGCTGAGATATTAATATGCTTAAAATAAAAATACATAGTTGGCATAATGGTATTTGATTTAACATTTAGCACATGAGGAACATGAAATTTAACATGAAATGTGAACTCTCACAACCAACTCCAGTTTGTTTAGGTTTCTCCATTCTCAGCATAAAGATGGGTTGTATAAAGCAGTAACCCTGTTTCTACAGGGTATTAACAGAGGGAGGGAGAGGGACTTAGGTACACACCACATAGCTACTGCCACATAATCTTACATTCACTGATGTCTTTACACTTTTTAGCATTGCCTGAACCAGTGATTCTGAGATTTCATGACACTCAGGGAGCTCAGTGTCCACAAATCCCATTTACCTCTCCTTTGACAATGCAGCTGCCCTGGGATGGATGCAGCCACCATCACCTCCCACAGGGGAACCCACACCCCTGGCAGGGTAGCTCAGGGGAATTTCCTTCCTGAGCCATTCCCCAGAACAATTTCAGGCCAGGATCTCATCTCCAAAATCACCTGTAGCATCAAGGATTTAGAAGCACAAAAGAGATGTGGGAGGGAAGGTTCTGGCCACAGCCAGCACAGGTCTGCAGCAGGAGCCTGGTGCTGCTCAGAGACACCCACTCTGTCAGGGGGACTACAGACCTGCATCACCCAAAGTCACCTGCTCTGCTGACAGGATCCACATCTCTGGAGCCAACAGCTGCTCTAGCAACAAGAGTTCCTTGAGCCTCAGTGCTGGGTGGCTTTGTGACATCAAGCACGCAGTTGCTTTGAGACCAAACCCCAGGAACAAACGCTCCAGCTTCCTGCTGAAGACAGGCAGAATCCCAGTGTCAACTGTGTCTGATCTGCCCCTGACCTTGTCTTGTATACAACACTCAGCCCCCTCCTGCTCCAGCAGGAAACGTCCCAAAAATCTCATCTCAAGCCTTGAACATTGAGCATGGCAAAAATACAGCTCCTGAAGGCAACCTGATCATTTACCATAAGTCACCTCTGAGGTGACTCAAATAACATCTCCCCTGCAATGAATTCACACCCCACTGCCAACAGGATGCCAGAGAGACTTGCTTATGGGCACAGAGTACTTTCTCCAAAGCAGAGAGAAGCCACCTCCCATAAATCATTATACAGCAGACACACTATCTGCAATAACAAATGAGACCTCTGAGACATCTTTAAAGTCTTGGGTTTGCTACATTAAGTTTAAGGCATATAGATGTGTCTTTGGTAGAAGAAAATTTTCCAGCAGCATACTACTGTGCATGCCACTATTCAGGGAATGAAGGCATCCTGCCACACTGCTCTAATTAATAGAGGCTCAGTATCTCCAGCCCACGGCCAACTGGACAATTGAGGCTGCCCTCTCCAGCTACTGCTTTGGAAGTTTAGAGCACATTCAGATGAAGCAGACCTACAGCACAGCAAAACCACTATAAACCAAAAGGGAAAAAAATGCTGTTTGTGATTGCCATCTGCACAAAACTACAATTTAAAGCATCAGTTCCTAACCACCCACAGCCTGAGACTGTGTTTCCCAAAGGGTATCTTCCCTGTTGCAGGTACAGTGTGTGCTTGGCAACACCTGCAGCTACTCTTGAGGGCTCCGACTTGCAAGTGCACCTCAGTGGTAGCATTGACAAGGGCCATATTTCATTCTGTGTGTTGTTACTGATTAACAGCTACATTACAGCAGAGTGCAGAAGGCAGACATGCCTATAATACAGAATATCCAGTAATACAGAACATACCAATAATACAGAACTAACAGGCCTGTCCACCGTGGGACATTGACTTACAGAGAATCTTCTCCAGCATCAAGCAGGTAGGTCTGAGTTCATCAGATCTCAATTCTGCCCAGTTGAGATATGAGGGTCAAAATTAAAGGGGGGAAAAAAACTCCATACAATGTTGAACATTTGTTTTGTCTGGCAACAACATTAACAGTATTTGTAGCTATCAAGTGTAACAACTCCCATCATCATTCCCATCACATCGTGGCACAGGGAGAGAATTAAAGAAGTCACATTTGCCAGCAGCCCATATTGAAATCACATGGCTGCTGTATAAACTTTCAATTAGGGAGGATAGTGGCTGAGGGTAGAGGAGATAATCCTTATAAGAACTGCTTCAAAGGTAGAGTGTGGATGAGATTTCAGAAAGGCTAACTTAGAAGCTGTGTGATGTGTCTGTTGTTTCGATATCAAGGTCATCCATAATGCTTAGAGGTGGTTCGCACAAAGGAAGCCTTTTAAAAATATTTTCTTTATTTATTTCTACAAATCAGCTGATTCTAGTTTTAAAAATCCCACTAATTGAGTGCCACACAAATCATCAAAGAATTCCCTCACTGTTTAAAGAATAAGGCAAACGCGACACAAGACAAACAAGGAACCCTGTTTACACCAAGCTGAGGAAACCCAAAGCTCAAGCCCAACACAAAACAACTTGAATAATTTCATCTTTCAGTGAAAGCAAGCTGGGCATGCCTGAGTTG
This sequence comes from Taeniopygia guttata, assembly GCF_048771995.1. NCBI lineage: Eukaryota > Metazoa > Chordata > Aves > Passeriformes > Estrildidae > Taeniopygia > Taeniopygia guttata. The sequence goes on along the minus strand of NC_133034.1, from coordinate 14,726,768 downwards.
CTTTGCAGTTGCTCCCCTGCCCCAATGTTCTGCACTCAGATGCTATGGATTAGCTGATTTTTTCACTATGCACTGCACTGACTTGTGCATACAGGTGAGCTCAAGCTACATATTTTGAGAATAATGCACTATTCTGCCCTTGTGACATTTGTCTTTAGCTATTAACTCTGCATGATACTTTCATAATGCATGTACTTGGGAGGAATTTTCATCCCCACAAGCCCTCTGCACTAACAGCTTTCAAACCTCGCATGGAGTGTTCTTCAGGGTGGCAAGACAGCAACAGAACAGCCTGCTGTCCTACCAGATCCAGGACACGAGGAAAATTTCAGGGCTTGCTGGCAAATATCCCAAGGGCCTAATAGTGCTTCACTGCATACAGCCACATCTGAGCAATTCACTGGAAGGTAACACCTCCCTTTTTTAAACATACTTATCTTTCTCAGCTAACAAGCACTCCACCTGGGAACCCTATGGGGCACAGAGAACATCCACTTCGTGCAATGATGCTCCACCAACTGTTAGTCTTATGTACAATTTAGTACAGGAAAGGAGCAGAGATTCCCAAAGAAAAAATTCAGAATTGTTTCCTCTCTGTCTCTCCTATGGTTAAAATTAATTAGTTTCCTCTGTCTAGGCAGCAGAAGACTACAACACACCAGAGAAGCCAGAATTGCTCATTTCTGAAACTCCACTCCTCAATGGTGCCATAAATGGCTTTAATGTATTTCTGAATGGCAAATACAGAAGAAAAGGAACAACTCTCCTTGAGTCAATGATAGCTCAGATAAAAGATAAAACTGAGATTTTACTCTTGTTCTTTAACAATCATCAGGAACGGATAGAGAATAAAACCTGAAATACTGCAGGGGATTTCAGCATAGAAAAACCTGGAGGTCCCACATGGCTGCCACCGAAATGCCCTCCAAACATTATCACCACCACCCAGATGACAATGCACTAATTCAAAAATGCTGTGTCCAACAATCAGCCACTTGGAAGCGCAGGATTAAACACACATCACCCAGGAGAAAGGGAAAGGTGATGACAAGGGACCAAAAACTAGCAACTGTAAGTTTAATAAAGGAAGGCTCAGAGGTAAATTTAGCTAGGAAAATTAAGAACCATATAGGTGGAGTTTAAGGCAATTGAAGATTATTCCACTGCTGTTTCAATCAGCTCCACATGGTAGGGGTCAGAAAAATTATAATATATTTTTAACGCTTTTCATTGCAGAGCAGCAGTAGTTAAGGGGTGTCTGCATGTGTTACATCATCACTTCCACACTCCTTATTCTACTACCAACTAAGCAGAATCTGAAAGTGCAGCTAATTAAACAGAACCTAAATTCAGCAGGTTTGGATGACTTTCACCACAGTTTTAAAAGAACATCCTGAAACACTCTATTATTGATATCAATTTTAAATATGTTGGGTACATGGAAGTCACAGTAGCTGGGAAAAACTGCGCTGATGTGCCAAGTATTTTAAGAATTAAATAAAAAATCCTAAGAATTATCTCCAAGAAATGAGTGTAACAAAATGAATCTGTATAAATTGGAAATTCTCCAGAATGCACAGTACCTAGTATTAATAGATTTTTTTTAAGTACAAAATAATACACTTCAACATGATTTTAGTCAATAAAATGACACTGTGGACTTTTCATACAGAATTTAGTTTCATGCTACATAATTATTTGATTGAGATAAGGAAATAACATGACACGTATTAATGGATGAAAATCATTTCATGCAGTGGTGACTGAATAGTCACAGGTTTACATGCATGTTCCTATTGAGGACTTGGCAGAGGCTGCTCCTTGGCTCTGTGGTGCAAATGAGTGGAAGAGAATCTACAATCATTACTTATGAAGCCTGAGGATGGCAAACATTGTAGGACTGATAAAAAACTGAGAAGGGAACAACAGAGCCACATGGCTAAATAACCTCCACCAAAGAACACAGCAGAGACTTCAGTACTGCCACCCACACACAGAGCAACACAAACAACGGGGCAGCCTCCTGTGAAGCCATTGATTTTGGCAGGAGCTTCATGGTCAACATGCAATTAGGGAAGCTGAGCACACTGCTGGAATGGTCCTCTGCTCAAGGGAAGCTCAGAGAACTTTGGATGTGGGATGCTCAAAACAAAAAATAAGTCAGCATGTGGGATTATCACTGCCGAAATTATAGTAAGTATTAATGCCTGCAATTCAAGAAGAATATTGAAAAACTGAATGCAATGCAAAGAACCTCCAAGAGGATGATTAAAGGACCAAAAGCTCAGCTTAGAGAAAGGCTCCAGAAGCACCATCTGTTCTCCTTAATGAAGGGAGAAGGTTAATAGGACAATCTGATCACAGTTTGCAAGTACCTACGTAAGGAGCAGAAATTTGATCAAAGAGCTCTGTCCTTTAGCAAATCTGGTCTAACAAGAGGTAATACAAAATTCAGACTCTCAGGCCCAAACAAAGATATGTCTATGATGGTTAACCAGTTACAGCTAATGTTGACAGTATTACCAGTATGGATACCTGTCAGTAAGGCTGAATGCAGGACAGTAAACGCTGTCATGGATTTTCAATCACACATTAAAAATATGATGGCATGATTTTTTTCCCCCCTACTCAGAGGCAACTTTCTAGCTAAAAAAGAATTAATTCAGAGCAGCCAGAGAATTTTACAGCACAGACTTTACATGAGCTGCCCCGTGTGTCCCATGAGGCCCCTACAGCAGGAGCATCTCTCCAAGGCAGGGACTGTGATGTGCACCAGGGACAGACTCTGTCACTCTGGCATCTATCAGGAATTAAAGTTTTAAGTCTGAAGCTTCTCTGCTATACCATGAGCTGGCCAACATTCCCACCCCAAGCTGGTATTTCTCACAGTACCTCATCCCTCAGCATCTCCCACAGCTGTGACTGTTTGGGATAGAACATGCACATTCAGATGGAGCCTGAACTCCATGAACCTTCCGCCCAGGTCACATCCTGCAGCATCCTGAGCCATGCAGAAAGGCAACAGCTATAACAGGCATAAAGTGAAGAATTCAATCCTTATTTAATCCCATTTTAAAATTAAATATTCATTGCTTACTGTGGGTTGTTTTTAGAAGGACTGGGGGATGTGCTGTTCTTTCAAATATTCTTTGGCTCTGGGAGCTGAGGCAGCAGAGCATCAGCTGCAGGACCCCCAGCAGCTGCTGGTTCCATAGGTTTTTAGTATAAAAACATCCCAGTCACAGTCCTGGGCAGCCTATTCAACAGTCACTTTGTTAATAACCCAGCAGTGCTAAGGACTAAGTAGAATTACAGAAGGGCTTGGGTTGTAAGGGACATTAAAGATCATCCAGCTCAGGGGAAGATGTTCCAGGCAACACCTTCCTCTAAACCAGGTTACTCAGCACCCATCCAGCCTGATCTTGAGCACATCCATGGGTGGGCAGTCCACCACCTCTCAAGCTCTCAAGTAGTTTAAGCTCTTCAGCATGTTTTCTTAAGAAGCTCTTTGACTCCTGGGTGCCAGAGGTTTGTATCCTCAGGGCTTGCACTGCAGTGTCCTACACTCTGATAAAGCCCTAAGAATGCATGAGGGGCCTTGAACTGCCCATGTTAAGCCCCAATTCCCTTTCATAGCATTACATGCTATGAAAGCATTTGCAGCTCCAACCTTTTGGTACAAATGTATTCCTCCTCTTCTGTCCCTTACATTTAAGCACAAATCAGTGTTTCCTGCCCTACAAACAACATTCAGGCACTGTTTTTAAGGGAAACAACTACAGAACGGAATCTAATACCTGAAATCAGAAGTACAAAAAGCTGCTGGTGGATTTCTAGGAATAAGGGCCTAAGGGAGAAGGGGAGAGAGGTTGCCTAGAGGCAAAAGCAGCCTATAGAACAACCAGCAGCAGGCTGGCTATGTGTAGCCATTTATTATTTCAGTTCATAAGAGCCATAGCCCAGGGCAGAGTTGAAATCCTCTCTGCATGTAGGTGCACATGCAGCAGATTTCATTGCAAAGGCTCTGCTGAAAATTTCCCAGCCCTGTCCCTCTGCTGAGCCTGCTGCTCCACTCCTCGTTCCTGCATGGAGCCACTGATGTTTTGGAGGGGGCGGGAGCCCATCCCTTTCTGGCAAGGCAGGCACCTCATGTAAATTCATTGAATAAATGCAGTCATTTCTCTCAGCTGATCCATCCCCACGTGCATGTGCTGAAGCTGTGCCAGACCCTCAATGCAGCCAACTCTCCCACAGTTCATCACTCCTGAAGGTGAAACTGTTCGTCACCCTTATCAGCATTTCCCCTGTCTCTTCTCCTCCCCAGCTGCCTTTTCTGAATTTCCTGGCCCTCCTTTCTCACAGGAGCCTGACTCCGCACAAGTCAAAAATCAAACCCAGGCAGAGCCTTGAAAGAGACCTTGGAGAGTAAAGGACATTATAAAGTTATTTTAAGCTGAGGAAAACTGCATTTTCCCTTAGAGGTTGATTTCAGTCTCCAGAGCCCTTGAATTTTTAGACTTAAATCTTTCTCCTTGATAGGGCTCCATAGTAGCTGAGACCCACAAAGAAGTTTCCAAAGCACGAGCAGACATAAATAACTAGAAACAAAACTGGAGCATCATCACTAGATGCTCACATGAGCTCTGGCTTCTGCAGTCAGTCCATGTGAGCCTTTAGTCATCTGAAGCAGCACAACCCTCAGCTCTTCGTGGACAAGGAAAGCTGTGCTGGATCAGCTGGAGCCAATTCTTTCCCACCTCCATATTGGAGTAAAGACCAACTCCTAGTCCCAGCCTGAGCTGAAGAAATTGCTCCAATTAAATGAGGGACTGATGAGCAGAGCTGCAGTGTGGAGCCCACCCCACCTGCTACTGACCCCAGTCCCCATGCAGGTCAGCAACACCTTCTCCCACCTCACAGGGCGTGACAAAGATCATCTTCCTGCAGGGGATGCTTGTCACCTCTGGGTGCTGCTCTGGGCAGAACCCTCCACACTAACCATGGACATCCAGGGCTTACAGTGCCTGTTTTGCCTTGTGCAGTGTAACTACTAGAAGCTAAAAACACATGGTCAAAACAGACTTCAGAATTCAGACTCAAAGCTTCTATCCAGCTGTGAAAGCTCTATGGGCTTAGGTTTACATCATCTTCACTTTTACTAACATCAGCTGCTGTAGAAGCCTTCTCAAACAAGAAAATGAGGGGTTTGTTCTCCTTTATTAAGAATCTTGGAGAGTAAAGCAAAGGAGGTACTCAGAGCATGCAGAGAGAGATCTTTCAGAAAAGAAGATGAAAATAATGTATTATTTTAAAGAACACACAAGCAGTCAGACAGCCAAGGAACCTTTTAAATTTTTAATTAGAAATATTTTTCTGTCTTTTTTGAATTTGGGGAGGGAGTGATAGAGATTTTTATCAGACTTTTTTCCAGATTCAGTTGCATAGCTGTAGCTCTGTATGCACTTCTAAAGAAATTAAACATTACTTACTTTCCAGAAATGACTGATGATTGAGGATGCCTTAAATTGAGACTTTGAGACTCTTTATATGGCTTTTAATTGGATTTAAAAGAGTGCGCAATCATTTATTAAATCTGTTACATTTCAAAGCATTGTAAATTTCTTTTCTTCAAAGAGGCACTACAGTTCCCAAACACCAAAAATTTCCTGCCCATACCTTGCCAGTTTTTCAATGTACATTTTCACACCCAGAGCAGCAATGCCAGAAGTAATCCCATGGGGACATCCATAATACTTTTAAAGTATTATGGTACAATAGTCTCCTTCCTTACAAAAAGGATCTCTACATTTGGAACCTATGCACAATTCAAACATGAGAACAGCCAAAAATTTGGCATTACAGCTCAGATCCATTTGGTCCCCTCTCTGACTCCCTCTGCTCAGACAAGTTTTTTTGCATCTACTCAGCACATGCAACCTTGCCATGCTGCCAGAGCCAGGAGCCACACGCCCCTGCCAGTGGCAAGCAGCCCATCAGTGGCACCTCACTCCTGGGAAAGGCACAGCTTCAGGCCCAGCTGAGCTCCAAACCATGGGGGAACAGCCAACAGCAGGCATAGAGAAGCTCCTTGCCTTTTCTCCATGTGTGTTGTACCAGCTAAGCTGTCTGTCCCTGGTTTTTTTTGGAATCAAGATTACATCATCATTTGAAAACCTAGATCCTGAATCCAGCTAAAGGTCTCCTGGTAAACCAAAGATGCTCCTTTAACACAGCAAGTTCCTGCACACATGCTGCTCTAACAGGGCATAGCATGATGCATTAGAAGCCAAGCCACAGTCACTTCTTAGCCTGAGAGCCCAAGAGAAGCTGCTGCAGAAATTGGGTTTAACCTGCACTACACAAAGCATAGCACTGCATGTCTGGGCTGTACATATCAAAGCAAAGCTGTGTTTTGATCTCATTATCCTGAGATCAGCACTACCTTCTCCCCAGCAAAGTTAATGCCTGCTTAGCTCTCTGCAGCCCTCACTCTCTAATGTGGACAGCACATGTGGCTCCATCTCTGTGCGTGGGGCTCAGCTGTGACACGCCTGCTTTAGCATCTGTAACTACACCAGAAGTTCTCAGTGAGGTTCAGGAGGCAGTCATTCAGGACAGCCAGAAATGCTTGGCCAGCGAGCCCAGGCTGTGAGGCTGCCACAGTGCCATCGTGTGCTGCAGCTCTCAGGCACTGAAGGGAGGCTGCACATCTGCAAGGAGGAGCTGAGCCACGGGCAGAGCTTTACAAACCACTTCTGCTTCCAGCTGCTTTGAATGAGCCACGGCCACCTCTGCCTGGCCTCAGGCTATAGGGATGAAGAGGCCTGAACTTACAGCACTTCTGGAAGTTAAAGGTGTCTAAGTTTTTCCCATTGATTTCTATGGCTCCCTATTTCATGCATCAGTAAGACCAAACCACCACCTCCAGGTTTCCCTCAGCTTTTGAGAGCTCATTATTTGACAGTGCAAAAACATATAAGCCATTTTTCAACTCTCTAAAGAATATTCCCTGAAGGGAGAAAGATTTCCCTAGACGTTCACATTCAGCTTCTTTATGGACCAAACTGCTACTTGATCTTTTTCAACAGGAATGCCCTGAAGGGATGGTGGGAAGCTGGGCTGAAAGCACCAGGTATCAGACACAGACACACAAAAGGGACAGCACTTGTCAAGCATTTGCAGTTTAATGGGCACATTAAAAACCTGACCACACATCAAAAGCATGGTAAAGGGACCAAATTTGATCAAGGTGTCAAAGCAAATAAGTGGACAGGCAAGACTATTACCACCATGTCCTGAAACCCTTCAAGCAGCTTTTTCTCCTTCCCTGACCAGCTGCCTACCTGCTGAACTTGACCCTTGGCTGTAATTTCTGTGTAGGCCTATCTTATTGATGTAGAAATGTAAAGAGTAAGTGGAGCTGCACCACAGCTGCAGTCATCATCAGATATTCTTCTCAGCAGCCACGGGATGATTTGTCACTTCTGCATCAACATTCATTTTGGGTGCTCAGCTCCACAAACAGTCCAAACAGTAGTCATTCATTCACCATTTGATCCAAAAATAGACTTGGGTTGGCAAGAAACAGGTCACCAGGAAAATGGAATTCAGCAGACAGAATCAGCAGCTATCACTACCTCCAGCAAACCAAAGTCACCCCTGGCAACTTCAAATCAATGAGTGCACAAGAATAACCAGCCCAGTTCCTGATGCCAACTTGTTCATCATAAATACACTTCCATTCATTTTCCCATCTCCACTGTTGAGACCCAACTCAAAGTCATTGTCCAGATCTCAAGTATAGACAGAACAGTAATTTTCTAGCACAACTCAGAAGGTCCAACTTTGTTTTTTGCTTCCAGGTCAGGTTATCTCACATCCCCACAGTGCCTATGCTAGATCAACTGAATGTTGGAGCAGCACTCTCAGTTCTGAAGTGCTGATAGAGAGATTAGCTTTGAATTTATTTGTGTAACTTTATAGATGCTAGAAGCAACTTAGAAAAAAGCCAAAAAACAATTTTTGCAATGTAGCTCTAAATAAGCTAACTTGCTATCAGAGTTCAGGTAATATTTGCCATAATTAATTCCTCTCAGTGGCACAGACAGTGTGATAAACAGCTGCTGTTGTAGTTAATAAGCACGGGTATTTTTTGCAATTGTGTGTAGGCACAAACATAAAAATGCAGAGTGTGTATGTTCTTGTCTGTAGTCGCTGGCCAAACAGAGCTGCTGCTTGGTTCTACCAGAGAAAATCCTAATTCAAGAGGCTAAAACTGCAGACCTGGACCAATTCATGGTACCATCCATGACACAGCTGGAGTGTCCTCCTGATGCACTTCCGACATCTGACACAGACAACATGTGGAACTGCTGGTTCCCAGGAGCTCCTAGGGAAAAAAGTGCTCCCCGCTGGCTCTTAAAGAAGTTTTTTGGATATAAATGCATTTTAATTGAAGCTTAATTAGAAGAAGCAATCTTGATTAAATTTACTTGAGGAAAAGGTTTCTCAGGTCCAGGTTAGAAAGAGAGATTAGTACTCCGAACAGATGGGTTATCCAGCTATCCAGACCATTTCTCTCTGTATATATACAGAGTGGGAAAGCATCTATTACCAAGAAAAAGCAGCAGAGAAAAAAAAATACTCAATTTAAACTGCCAGTAACATAACCTGCAGCAGTTGCTGTATACATGGTTGCACAAACACAATATAATTCCCAAGATCTTAACTTGGATTTAGCAGACAAGAGACCAGCATTTGATTCCCTGCTCACCAGACACCCCAGGAGCCAGAAAGCTAAGAACTATTTCTGTGAAGCATATTGTTATTGCAGGGCTGAATCTTGCACGGCTGTGCTGGCCAGAGTCCCCACTGAGAGGGGACTTTGGAGAACTGGCTCCCTGATCTGGCCCAGGCTTCCAACACTGCAGCAACTGGCATGAAAACCCTCCTGCCAGGCTGCTATGGAGAAAGCAGAGATTTATGCTTGTCATGTCCACAGAGAAAGTGTGATGGCTCTGTGCTTAGATGTAGAACATCAATAGCTACATTAAGAATATACATTCAGAATATATATTAAGAATATATATTCAGAATAAATATTAAGAATATATATTAAGAACATATATTCAGAATATATATTAAGAACATATATTAAGAATTTCCCAAACAGCTGTTATTGTTCAGGCACTAATCTGAGCACAGAATTATACTAGGTATTACCTGCTATTTTCTTTTTCATTCTCACAACACCTGCAGGCGATAACTGTCAGATTAATATTAAATGTTTGGTTTAGAATCACTCTCTTATTTATTCTTGAGAGTAATTCCATCATCTCTTTCTTCTATGCACTAGGAAGATGCCAGTGTTTTTATGTGCCTGCTGTGTTAACAAAGACATCTGGGGACCATTGTAAGTGACCTCTACAGCAGGCACCATCCCAAAGTTCAGAACGTTTCATAAACACTAAATAAGCCTTAAGGCATCCACAGTGAAATATTATGACCTCCCTTTCACAGATGGACACACTGAGGTTGCAACTTGCCAGTGGACAATGTTATTGCTATTTCTCCTCCTGGCTCCAGCTTACAGAGCATCCTGGCACAGGTCCCTGCTTCAAGCACCTCCCTGGTGTGGGCAGAACTTCTGCACACACTTCCAAAAGCTAGCACCAAGCCTGCTCCTAATTTAACAGAGAGACAGGATCGGCACATCGGGAAAAGAGCTTTGGCAGCTCCCACAATGACTTTCCTGAGAGGCTGGCAACCATCAGGGCTGCTCCTGGAAGCCTGAAGTTCAGGGCTGCAATTGTGCTTCAAAGAGGAAAGTTCAAATTGCAGCCCATAGGAAATTCATGTGTATCTATACAGAAATGCAGCAGAATCAACCCTCTTGAATTAGTTTTTAAGCTTTGTTTAAAAACACTCCTCCCCATATCCCCATGTTAACTAGCCCAGCAACACTGCCAGCACCAAGTTAGAGCTATGAGACACATTTATCCATTTATCGACAACCATTATTCCAATAACTATGAGAAAAGCTGCATGGAACCCTGCTGTTACCACAGAGAGGCACTTACCCCATCTCAAAGCTTATTTTATGCTCATGAGCTTATACCCAGATTTCCTTCTCTGCTACAAGCAAGCTGTTTAAAAGGTTTCTAACTTAAAATGGAAAATGGCTTTTTTAAAGCTTAAAAGTCACAACAAAATGGTCCACATGCCCAGAATGTCAGGCCAACACACACAGAGCAAGACAACCATAATGCAGTATCTTCTTAGGCAGCTTCATAACACCTTCCTGCCTCAGGAGAGCCTTCTTTCACTCTGTTCTCCCCTCCTGCTTGGCATATCTTTTATAAGCCTCTCAAGCATTATCTCAGCATTGTTGCTTCATCCTGGTGCACCAGGGTGCTGCTGGAGGTGTTCAAGGATTTTAGCATCCCCAGAGGTGTGCACAATTAACCTGCAGCTTGCAGTCTTCCCTCTCCCAAGCAGACAGATGTTGAGCTCAGCTGAAGCTATTAGGGAAGACAAACCAGGTTTCCATGGTTATGGGAGCCTGAGCTACTCATCTCAGGGAAAAAATGCAATGCATGAACCACTGTTAGGAAGCAGCAGAAACAAGGCCAGACTTCTGAGCAGCTGTGTAGGACAGCTCCTTGATGTTTTACATGTGGGCACCAGCACAAAAATCCAACCAAACAACTTTCCTGACAGCCTGGAGATCTGCAGACTCAGGCAGCAACAGCGTAATCCACGTTCCACTGCACTTGTGCTGTGGCAGTATCTGCAGCACAGATGGGCAGGGCTGTGTTTCTGGCCCCTGCTCACGTGGAAGAGCCTTACTACCCTTTAAAGGGGGTCCATGCTGCAGGATGAGACATTTATTTATTACCAGAGAGAGGGAACTGTCAATAGATCTGAGCTGCTGGTCTCGCAGGCGAGATGAAGCCAGGTGCAGGCTGCTCTCGGGGCACGAATAAAAAGCTTGTGCATGAAAACCCTGTGAAGGCAAACTCTGCAGGTGCGAATTTGCAAATCTCTCCCATTAAATTAGAAGGCTTTGGCTCAGTGTGCTGCAAAAATACACACAGAAAGGCACAGACCCCTCCCTCCCCTTCTCTGAGCAAAGCATAACACAGTTTCCTTCATGCTGTCCCAAAAGTAAAATGGTTTACGATCAAAAGCCCATGCTGCTTCAAACTGAAAGGCTGATGAGGCTGAGGATGCTGATACAATGTGGAAGTGACAACTGCAGAGCCCCAGCAAATTTCTGAGGCAGTGACTCTCCAGGGCAGGGAACATCACATTCTCAATCCCATTTATGGTGCTAGAATAGCATCACAGCTATGTTAATTCCCAGGCAAGGAAATTATTCTTTCATAGCGGAATAAAATAGATTTCAGGGTTATTTTGGGAGTTCATGCCAGGGAATCAGTTGATCACCTTTCCCCATCCCCCTGATATTTCTCTCTACAGCTACTGCCTGTCCTGACATCAGAGCAGCCCAGGCTTAGCACCATCTATGCCTGATGACCAAACTCCACCAACACCTTGGAAACCTGGGAATGCTGTGCTGCCAAAGCCTGTCTGAGCAGCAGCCACCCCAGACTGAAGCTCATGACCTTCTGCCAGGGCAGGAACCATGTGCTCCACCAGCAATGGGCACTGCCCACACTCACTCCCAGCCTGACACTCCTGTTTCATTCCCTCAGGCCACTGCTTCATTGCATAGCACAGGCCAATCAATGCTAGAATAAAGACACTTATCCAATATGGAATCAGATCAATGTAAACCAATTACTTTTCCACAATGTTTGACCCTGATCTGCAATTAACAAATCAATTAAAAATTATTTTCCCTTCTTCTGACAAGAAATAAGCTGTCACCATCCTTTATGCCATATCCTAGTCTCCATGACTTTCCAGAAGAGTACAAAAGGCTTGAGGTGAAGCAACTCAGAGGCATCCAAGAAGGAAGGCATTTTTTTCCTATTTCAGGTCAGATTTGGCTGGTATTGACCACTTAAGGATGACTTCACTTTCTAAAGAGTCACCTGTGGGACACTAATTTGTTTGACAAATGAGACTCTGTGGGGTGCAAAAACACAAACACACATACAATGCCAAGGCAGTGCTTAGATCCACATTAAAACTTCTCCAAAGTGCCAAGCTGGAAAATAGGCTTTCACAAATCCATATTCTGTAGGACAAACAATGATTTTGTAATTTCTTTGACCACACCATACTGCATATTGTAGCAGACCTAAGCAATCTCATGATAACCACACAAAAGAATTGCTGGAGCTCAGCACCTGCCCATCAGGGTGTCTTAGGCAAACTGCTTGCTGAGGCAGACATTTGAGACTCCACTTAAAATATATTTGCCTTAGCAAGGGTTATTCCTAAACAATTAGTGCTACTCTCCTCAAGGCTGTACATTATTCATTTAGCTCCTCTGAGGCACTCAAGGAGGATCCAAGAGGTACAAATCTTATGGGCAATTCAAACTCAGGGCAGGGATCTGATGCTGCTCTCTCTCCAGTAAAACTCTGCTGGCCAAAGGCACCCAAGAGCAGCTTGTGAGCTGCACAAGCTGCACAGCACCTAATGCTTGGGGGTTTTAAATTTGTCCAGTGTGCCATTAAGTCTCATCTGCTTGGCCTTCTCACCCTAAATCCTTGCAATAAAGCTGCAGTAATTTGTGCTCCTTGCAACCAAACATGACGCCTCTTCTCTGCATTCAAACCAAGTGCATTTTACCAGCAGCTCACTGGGAATGCCTCAGGACACTCAGGTGCATCCTCTGTGCTTCCTTTTCCTCTCTTAGGCAGAGATAGGAAGGAAAGCCACACACACACAAGGCACTGCTACTCTGAGAGGCTGCAGAGTCTCAGCAAAAGGAAATGTTCCTTCTACTGACCACAGTCCTCAGCTCAGCTTTGGTCAGTGATTTGCAGGTCCCTCTCAAACATCCATCCCAAGGGCTCTGGCTGTCCCCACACTTTGATAAAGATAGAATTGGGAAGAAAGTTCCTGCACTGGACACTGCACACACACACATAAGGATGCCAGAAGTCTGTGTCCACATCCCCTGGGCATCCCTGTTACTGCCCAGGAAGGTGGATGGCCTACACAGGAGTGAGGGTTTGCGTTGTCACACCTGTTTTCACAAATAACTATGCAGAGACTGAAAGGAAAGAAACTCTATATCTGTCAGATACTTTGTAATATAATCCTTCCATGTAATATGCTAATAAGTATCATTCAAAATAAATCAATAAACCCAAGTAACCAACAGAGGAGGGAATTTCTTGATGACAGAAACATCCATAAATGTCTTGTTGGTTGGGCTTCAGAAAAGGCCTGGCAAATCTATAAATAGCTATACATAGTGTTTCCGATCCAAAAAAAAAAGAAAAAAAATGAAGTGCAAAGCCAAACTAATTGGTAAGGTTTGTGCCCAGTGACTTGGAGTGTTGGCACACTTTTCTGTCATTCACACAGAGCCAGATATAAAGTCAGTATCCACATGGTTAAACAGCTTTCTAGAAGTAGTGCTGGCACAGGACAAGGCAGCAGTGGAAGCAGACTCTGCTGTCCCACAGTACAAGTCACAGAGCTGACACTTTTGACAGCTTTTCTCCCACAGCTCTGTGCAGCAGGTTTGTCCCACCAGGACTGCAGACCTGGGAGAAGGCAAACCCTCCCAGCACAGCCCTGCATGGAGCTCTCACACAGCCAAGGGTGAGAACAACTCCAGAACCAGGAAAGCAGCACAGCCCCACCTGCAAACCCCCACCTCTGCTGCAGGGGCTCCTGACCAGGAGCAACGGGGAGCTGCACAGGGCAATACACCTCCAGGGCAGCTCAGACCACTGCCCCAGGAGACCCCGGGCTAGGAAAAGCCCAGAATAAAAGTGAGATGGCACCAGCTCAATGATTGGTTTGCAGAATCAGGAGCTCCCAGGAGCTCTGCACTGGCTCAAGTATCTCAGTTGGTAGCCCAGAATAAACTCACCCTTCAGCTGCCCTCACAGAGCAAGGACCACCACCCACACTCAGAGTGGAGCACAACCCTTTGCTTTTGAGGCACCATCATGAAGTATTCAGGGTTTAAACTAACACTCCATGGTCCTGACAACCTACAGTCCATGCAGGAATGTACTACAATAACGTTCTCATGTCTACCCTAAGCTTCTGATTGGTTTCTAGGTGGAATTTAACATCAGGAGTTTTTTTTGGCTTATAAAAGAAGAAGCCTGTCACCCAGGTAAAACCACTAAAACTAGCCAGCAGTACAGATCTACACAAATCTAAGAAATCATTTCTTATGGCATACATTGCTTTCTGAAGAAGCACACACTATAAAACAATTTTTATCTTGAGCCTTTTCCTTCAAGTTTTGAGAAGTGTCTTAGTATTTGTTTGTTGCATTTCAATACTGAGTAGGGATTAGACAGCAGTGATGTTGTGAACACTTTGAGAAATATCTTATCTTTGAGAAATATCCATCTCCCATACAGAGCACTCAGCCATGAGACACTGAACCACAGAGTGAACAGTTTCAATTTAGAGTAAAAGCAAAAATGAAATCTGCAGAGCTATATCTGTTATTTTCTATATATCTGTTAATTTTCTAAATTAAGTGTAGGCTTTCTAAAAAATTATACTCCATAAAAACTGGGGGACCAGCAAAGTGGTATTATCTTTTCAAAGTATCCTTATGTGTAGGCTACAGAAATAAACACTGATTTGACATCTCCTTTTGCAGAACAGGCAGGAGTATCTTCTACACATAGATACTTCTGCACACTTCCATTTCTCCTAATTTCTTAGGATTCAAGGTCCTGCTTGCTGAAAGGCACATCTTAATGAATGTGTACTCACCTCTCAATCTCTGAGCAGTTCACACCCATCTCTGGCAAAAACACACCTTTAAATCTGCATTGTGTAACCACGTCCCTGCACTCCCTGATTTTCCAGCAGGAACTTGTTTCTGAAGTTGCTGGTCAAAGGCTAACTTTGAAGGATGGGCCATGCCTCCAAAAACCCAGTCTCCATGCTTGCCACCCCGAGCAAAGGCACTGCTCTGTCCTCAGAGCAACCCTCTTCTGAGTTGGTGTTACTCCTTCAGGGAGCCTGATGCTTGGAGTCAAAGCCCTTGCAGGTACTGAACTCCAATTTATAAGGACCACAGTACTCCTATGGAAATGCTCAGGGAGGTAGAGAAAGAAAGTGAACACCCTAGAGATCTAGCTTTCTCTAAACTCCACCAAAATCTTCATTTAAGACTAAAAACCACATCCATTAATCTCTGTATAGCCACTGAGATATTTACATACTGGTAAATAACAGAAAACTTCACATTTCCTTAAAATGCCTAAACCCAGGAATCATACATGCTGAAAGCAAGCATAATTACTGTGCTGACTTAGTGCTGCTCCATTTCTTTATGCCAAAGGAGGGCAATAATATCCTCACTCAGAGAGGTCATCTGTATATGATCCAGGGTCACAGGTGCTTCCCCAACAAGCCCCCTGACTTTCCTTATTACCACTATTGAGAATTGTCTTTTGGATTTCTAACCATGCAAGAACTCTGCATTTTCCAACAATGAGACAGTCTCAGAGTGACTGCAGTGAAGTATCATACAGGGCCAAATAAAAATGTTCTGCCATCTTCAACTAATCCAAAAATAGTTGAAGAATATTTTTAATAAGTTCAGCTGACTTTCCCTACTAACACACTGCTTCAAACTTGTGGGTCACGCCCCCATTCTCTTATAAAGGGAAAGTCCCTGGAGAACTACATCTTTCACATTGCAATAAGGAGTCTTTGTCGTTCATTAGAGACATGAATTTTCTGATGTTCTAGCTCAGAGTGTCATGGAAAAGGTGTTTTACTCCTAACTGTGCTAGAATGAGAGTTTTACTAGCACTTTCAAGGGTGACCTTGAGTAAGTGGCTCTACTTTGTGCTTCATTTTCCTCTGTAAAACTGATATAGCTCTTGGCTTCCTTTTTGTAGCACTGATACCCACAAATACAAAGAGCTAGGCAACGATTTAGTGTTGTATGTCACAAAGGCTGGCATTTCACCAGGCAGGCTGATTTGAGGGGAGGAAAGAATGGAGTCCAGCTGCCAGACTCAGCTCCAGAAGCCATGTGGCATTAGGAAAAATATTGAAACCAATGAGAATCAAGGTTTGGGCTCCTTTGACAAAACATGAAATGTCACATGAACACTACTCCCCTCAACGTCCTTGAGATTCTGATCTAGGTTTAAACAGAAGAATCTAAACAAAGCAATTCCATACTGATGAAGTGACTTAAGTCCCACAGATTCCACATTCCATATTTTCTTAGTCTGGACAACTGTTAGTATTGAAATATTTGAACTTTTTAGGAAATAGGTATTTCAAAAGTTATTCAGTCTATACCAAGAGATGAAAGGCTTTGTCTTTGCCAATATTTCTACTTAAGTCCCAGGACAGTTACATGGTGAGCTGCACCACCACCATAAGGAGCTGTCCTTGCTTGTTCCTGACCAGGCTTTGCAGCAGAACAAAATGGATCATTTTCAGATAAAGATTTTGGGTTGTTTGTGTTCTACCCTGTATTGGTGAAATAGCAACATCAGCCAAACAGACAGTATCAGGCATGGAGCATTACAGTACCTTTGCTTAAGCACCAGCAGCATAAGATGCATAAACGCCTGAGACATTGAGATGTGCCAGTTCTATTGCAGGCAATGGTGGGAGTGCCAGGACAGGGGTGACTGCAAAAGTCAAAGGCAACATGACAAGACAAATACAGGAGAGCACCCACCAATACAGGTGCTTATTGATTTGGGTCTCTCAATGGCCATTTTACACTTCTATGTAACTAATAGTGGTGTGCCCCTGTCAAGATTTGGCAAGATGGACTCACTGACCTCTCTGAACAGTCCCAAATACATCCATCACCCACAGAAACAGCCAACTAGCACCTGAGACACCACAAAATTAAAGCAGCAAAACTCTTCTTCCCCTTTCTTCAGAGAAAGGTGATTAAAAATAGCCACCTGTTAGAAGCACACACACTGACAAGAGAGCCCTGGGTATTTACCTCCAGCAAAGAGCCATAAGAAAAAGAAAGGAAACAATTACCCAAAGAATAATGTTCTTCCACATAATTTCTCTATGTTAACTTTCCTATTACTGCAAATATTTGTCTTTGAAGATCTTTTTCTGCATGAAAAATTAGATTTACTGTGCATGGAACCCTTTACAGATTATTAAGCCAAACCAACTACACTAATTTAAACTTAAAATATGGTCACTATAATAATTTCATAAAACATGTAGATTTTAAAATTAAGAGTGATTATATACACAATCCATAACATTTTCATAGCTCTATAAAAATCTGATATTTTAAAGTAGTAAATGTTTTATGTAAAAGGAGTTCTCTCTTATCCTAAGGATTTCAGTCCCACCAGGAAGGGCCTATCAATCAGCTCTTTCTAGCAGGAAAAATATTAGCAATATCTTTTACACAGAAGTCTAGTGTACCCTGAAAAATGGTGCAAACAAATGAACGAGTCCTTCAGGTTAATGGAAACATTACACATGCAGGACAAAACGTGAGGAGGGCAGTGATGCACCCAGCGTTTGCTCACACGCTCCTGACTTCATTTACCATTCAAGGGAATTTTCATCCACCAGGCTCGCAGCAAACCAACTCTAACACAATTATGGGAGTGCAATCTTCTGCCACCCCAATGACTGAAAGGTTGTACAGCTGGTATTGGACCTGACAGCCCAGGAGGAGGAAAAGATGTTATGAAATGCCAGGTGATTAGCAATTGTAACAGAAATGGGACAGCTATGTAGACTGCTACTTCTGTCCCTTCAAATGTGTTTCTGAAAGGGTGTCCCCTTCTGTGAGAGCCCAGATCAGCCTAGAGAACACAGCAAACTTACAGGAACACTTCTCAGACCCCATGTTTTCCTAGTGCCTCTGCATCACCATCTTTGCTAGGGACAAGATTAGGGCTGAGGCACAGCAGGGATGTTACCACCCCTATGAGACCTACATCAGGTGACTGCCTAAACATACAGGCCTTGATAACAGCTAAGAAAAAAACCCACAGAATACAAGATGTTACAATAGTGATCACCTGGAAGGAAAAAAAAAATAACCAGAACAGAGTTTTCCTCATGTCCTTGTCTAAAAGAGGTCAGATGCACTTTGATCCTTCTACAGTCTTCAACCACCATTTAGGCTGCTGCAGCCCTAATGCAATGCCTCCAGGCCCAACACTATGATCTTACCTACAGTTACTGAACACTGCTGCTCTCTTTGTCACTGAAGTGGTGAAAAGCTCTTGGAATTCATCATCCAAAACATAACTAGTAAACTTCAACTTTGCTAGCCATGATGGCAGCTGGCACGGGATGCATCTCTCCAGTTTAAACTCAACTAAGATGTTTCAGAGAACATCTGAGCTATGAACTTCAGAAAAAGGTACAGAGGGAAGCTAACATCACCCCACTAGGCTGGGGGTGAACATGTGCTTTAGTAGTATAATGGCTCAAAACCTTTTGGATTAGCAGGAGAAAACAAAACATCAGTGCCCTGGTTTCAGGGCTGCATTATGTACCAATCTTCATTCCACTGAGCAGTATGGAAGATTTAAATGTAATTTCAACACTTCAGAGGTAGGATTTAACCTAGGAGTCCTGCTGTTCTGTACTGTCCTCTTCCTTGTGACCATAAAGATGATTTTTCTCTGGCCAACAACACAACATCAAGAGCAGGATCCAACCACTCCCAAATTGTAAATGCTGCCTAGGCATCATTTTCACCACTGATCTGACACTAAAGCCACAGTGGGTTCCTAATATTACTCCTACATAGGCTAATGCAGACATCAACCCCAGAGTGTACTGTCCAGACAGCCTCACACTTAAGTGCAGAGCCAAAGTCCACTAACCAGAGTTCTGTAGCCATTTTTTCTTTATGGAGTACAGACATAAGGGGCTGAAGCCAGGTGATTTAAAAACTGGTGTATTGAACTTGGCACAGCTGTGTAAAACTGGCTCTCCATTGCCACACTTTTTTGCCAGCATGGGTTGAGCTGAGAGCCAAGGGGTTTCATTTCCAGAGGAGCAGGAGCTGATTTATTGCCTCATGTGGCTGTAATTAGCCCTTCCAGGAACAGAACTGACAGTCCAATACGTCTTTCAGCAAAAAAGAAAGCTCCAGTATCAGACCCATCCAGGTTTGTCTTATATCAAGGAAGTTCACTGAGTTCACTGTCCATGCTGTGATATTTCTGGATTGCTCCATCATTATCTGGGGTCATAATTAGAGACGAGCTGATAGTATTTTCTACTCAAGGAGGTACATGAGATTTTCAATTCATTACACTCAGGGCATTCAGCAGTCATTGGCTGATAGCCACCTTGGTCACTATTTCTGGGACCAAGCAGCACCACTATAAATATATGGAGTCCATAGCCATCAGTGCCAGCTGGGGCTATTCTGGGACATGGGGTGAAAGCCACATTGTGCTGTCTTGGTCTATGAACTATGTGACTTGAATAGTGCTTTTTTGTTAAAGCTACAAGATAATCTATCCAGATGAGATCACATCTTCATAGAACTGAACTGTTTCACATGGCTTTGCATGACATTTGAACCAATAACCATTGGCAAACAATGAGCAGGCATTTGCAGCTGGTACCTTCTGCACAGAAATATGTGATATAGTCAATTGTAATACTTGCAATTTAGAGATCAATTCTGTTGAACTGTCCTGGGAAATCCTAGGGGAAAAGTAAGTTTTAAAGCTTTCAATAACCCATTACTGTTTGTTAATAGTATTAATAACAGTAATATAACAGTAATTAATAATATTTTTCCCCAAAGGAAATCATTTCAAAACAAGTTCAAACTACTGTTATTTAGAACTGAAACTCAGTATTTTTGAAGAGAAGAATACACAGGCTTTTCTGATGATGTATCTCTCTGATGATGTATCTTTCTGGCAAATAGCATTGTGTCTCTTTTAAAAGGAAGTTGAAATGGAAGCCTGGAAACCATTTTTCCCAATAACTTAAGCTCCATACTTCAACAGAGAGAAGATGTGTAAAGTTGATTAGGGAAATAGAACAAAATCTAAAAACAGTGATAAAGCTTTATGGTCCATATGTACCTCCACCTGGAAAGGCCTTAAAAGCATCCCATGAAGTCCCCAATCCCTCAGAAATCTCGAAGAGTTGGCTATTGTAATACATCCTTCCAAAAACAGCACACAGTAAAATTGTTTCACTTACAAACATGAGTTCACTGCCATTTGTGCTGTTTATACTACCACAGGTGTTGACAAAATGTTGTGAATCTAAGGCAAGATCCATCAGAAAATGCAGAGTCCGGGAAGCCCTGGACTGGCCTGGACATGCTCTGTTTGGTTTGGATTACCAAATCACCATGCAGCTTCTGGGTAATAAAGCTGATTTCAGGAATACAGTAACAGCCCTACCTTTGAGATTACTGGGCATAAATTCATGCTTCACATGAGCATCAATGCATTTCAGTGGTGGTGATGCCAGCTTTAACAGTGCTGAGATTCAGCGAGACTCTTCTGGATTCACTGCTCCTGAAAACCTTTAAATAAAAAAGGACCTGCCTGTGTTTTCATACATATAGCAGTATGTCTATAATGGGCTATCCATCCAAAAATTCCCACTGTTTGGCTGACTCGCACAGCACAGAGCACTGCTTGCACTAGAAGATCCCCTTGCATGTAAAGCTCAGCATCAGCCTCAATGCCCTGTTCTCAATTTCACAAACAGCAGAGCATGAGGCTAAATTCTGCACTCAGATCTGCTGTCATCAACCTTAGGGTGCTGCCACAGAAGGGACAATTTAACCAAAACCAGTATTTTCTTACTATAAATAATTAAGATTTTAAACACACTCTGTTCTTTGTCTCTGTATACTGCCCACGGCTGTATGCTTTAATATGTCAGGCTTGTCCTCACTATTTCTGGGAACCTTCTAATCAAAGGAGGTGAGAAATTCATCCCTAGTGACTTTATTTTCCCTTTTTAAAAGAAACAAACAAAAAACCCCACAAAGTCTTGCTGTTTCTGGATGTTGATATTTTTTGAGAGGGGAATGCACTAAAAGCACCATTTAGGTCCGAGAGCCTGCAGTGCACGATACTGAGAGATGAATCATGCAAATAAAACTGACAGGTAAATCTAGATATCTGGCACTATGTTTAGTAGCAATGGCAGAGACATGTCTCAGCACAGAGACACTTGTTGTAAGTGTAATTCATAGTTATTTTTAAGATGAGGTGGATAATCCAACTTTTGAAGATACCACATAGCAATTTTAATAGCAGCTGCTAACACAAATGCCTCAAGGCTATATAGTTTGTACCAATAAAGTAAATTGCCTTCAAAGTGGCAGGAAGAAAGTAAAAGGTAAATAAACCTCAAATGTTTGTTATTTTAGCATCCCCTTGAACCAATACAAAATTATTTCTTCAAACGTTTACTACTTCTTTAATAGTTAATAATCTACGTCTAAAGGCAGTCAAATAGGTTTTACACCATATAATCAGTATTATTTTCTTAGTTTTCAGTTCAGTAAGGCATTAGAGACCTGGCCTTTGCCTTTGACCAAATGAGGCATTTGCCTACACCAGTGCAAATCAAGAACAGCTCTATGCACTTCACTTAAAATCTTGACTGGAAGAGGAGACTCAAGACAGTAATTTTTAAACTTCTCTGCTGATTCCCCCAGCACTTTTCATATTGCAACAAAATGGTTATAATTTGCAGTTTGATATTTCTCCACTGGGGCACACTGATAGGAATAACAAGTTTAAAAATTAACAGATGACTTTGTCCATGCAATTATTTGATAATGTATGGCCCCGGTTAACAGGCAGTCTCAATACCAGGAGCACTGGTCAATACTAAAAGGGAATGTGAATTCAAGGCCAGAAAATATCTCAAAAGCTCAGATTCAGCCTTCAAAGAGATCAAATAAGCTGGAAATATTATAAAAAGCAGGTCTTGCTGAGGAAGCTTATTCTACTGTCAACCCAGTTATGCTGCAATGGTTTGTTAGTATCAAATTAGGAAATCCAAGTCTCCCTTCATGTATAATTAGCTTTTTTTTCTCCTCCATTTACTGGAAGGTGCTGGATTATACATTTTCCCTCATTTTGGCATTACTGCTGTTCCCCTGTCACTTACAGTATGGTAGAGCCACTAGCGTATAAGACTGAATTCAGAGCTATTCTGAAGGGGCAGAGAAATGGACATTCTGCATCATAGCAAGCACAGGATGTGCAAAGATTCTCAAGCAGAGAATTAATTCATGCTGTATGTCCTTTCCTTGAAAAAAAGTCAGAAAACCAAACTGAATCTCAAAATAATATCTGTGGTGAAATAATAATTCTGTATATGTAGAATATTTTGGTGTTTATTTCTTATCTTTCTAAAACTGCTGCTGCAAATTATTCTTAACAAGTTTCATACTCACTGAAGTGCTCCCCTAAAATATATATATATTCAGGACTACACATCAATAAAGGGTGAAGCTCTGAGGGCTGTCCTTCGAAGAACAACTTTATTCCAGTCTGCTCAATTTCATACAGGTTGGATCTTTCAAACTGCACAGACACCGGTAATTCCACTCTACCCCTAACAAATCACAGCCAAACAACCACATCTGGATCCTGCTCCTCAATGCCCCAAGTAATGATAAACACTGAAATGAGAAGAAGGAGAGAACAGAGGGCCAGTAAGAGGAGGAAGAGGCAAGGTCCAGAATCTGGAACTAGAGAGTTCAAGCTCCTCAGTAGGGTCATGTTAGAGACCAACATCAACTGGAAGATCCCTCAGGGCCTGTAGTTCCACATTTACTTGCATAGTGGTATCGCAACACTGAAGCACAGCCATCCTACCAATAAACTTGTCTGCCTGGACTTGGAGAGAAAAATAAACAATGATAGCACTTTGCATTGGAGTATGCATTGCACACAACTCTCAGTGACGAGATGGGCCTCAGCCATCCTGAAGAGGCCTTCCTGCTTGCCAGCCTCTTTTGGAAATAGCATTAAATACTAGGAAAGTGTTTTTGCATTAATAATACATCCTCAGTGACTGAGAAGGAGGGCAACTTTCCCTCATTATACCACTAAGACATTCAGCACTTCTGGAGGATTTATGAAGAAAATCCAAGTAGTTACATTTGGCAAATTAACCTTACCTATTGAAGGCTGATGGCAGATAAAGCCAGCCTTAAGCCAGCCTCCAGTGGAGGGATGAAACACAGAAGGAAGAAGAACAGCTCAAGGAAAAAAAAAAAAACAGTTTTCCAAATTAGAAATGCTGTTCCATGCTTCCCTGATTTCTTGCTTTGCACATGCTATTAAAAATAGCAAGCAGGAACGCCTTACTTCTCCAAGTGCACATCCTGATGCACACACAGCCTCCCTCAGCCACGCGGCGCTCGGCGCGCCGCAGGATCGCTCCGGCGCTCTCCGGAGCGGCCATCATCTCCAGCCACAAGATCCCTACTGAAACATGATGACACCATAAAAGGTTTAATTCAATCTGAAGAAAAAAGCCATCGCTTTCAATGTGCATCCCCACAGAAGTATCAAATCATAAGGTTCATCCAAACCCGAGACCTGGGAGAAGCAACTCAATGAATTAGCCTGGTGATTTGTAGTCTTATTGACTATAAAGAACACTTTGAAAAAGCAGGGATATCGGAGTTATATTAAAAGGAAAAATCCTTGTATCACTGACAGGAAAATAGTCAACTTTTTCTTCAATCATTTTAAGCATAACAGCATTATTAAAGTCTTTATACTTTGAGTGAAAGCATTAATTACTATACCCATCAGGAATCTTTTTCATTGTCAAATTGCCTTTTACCATGCTAATAAACACCATGATTTGCATGTAAAAATTAATAATGTTACCTCATTTATAGGTCAAAACACACAGACTAAAATAGTTTCTGCAATTCTCCCTAAATAACTAGCTCTTGCATATCAAGTTTTATGGCACATTAGAAATTACTGCAATTCGGACAAGATTTGGATAGCTGAGTAGATAGAGAGGGAAAGATAAGAACAAATAAGGAAAATCTTGTGGTAAGCTAAACCTAAAAAATAAAGTCATGTTTTTTTTAAATTTCTGGACCCCATGTGACCTAGGGATGAAACAGCTGTATGCAGGTCATTACTCAAAGTATCTACAGATTATGCCTCCAGCCACTCTGTATATAAATGGCATGTCAGAACAACTGAATGTATTAAAAAAATCCCTTTCAATTACTCTCGCATTTCATTGAGTCCAAATATAACTTCCACATCCCCCATGAATCTCGTGGAAATGGGTTGAAGGATTTGGGTGTTTTCATAAATGCGTGATGACCAAGTCCTGCATCAATTTTTATAAGATTTAAGAGTATTATTAGGGTCCTCCTCCCACCTTTGTTTAGGAACATAGTGGGTTTGTTGCTATGGAGGATTATGAGCACGGCCACTTACTTTTCCTCCTTAATTACCTGCTTGAGCACGTTAGAGGCCTGTTAGAGCACAGACACTTCCTGGGGTACCATATCACGCTCTTCTCATTCAGAAGCTGCAGATGCCAACCCACAGAATTTCAGCAGCTATCAAATGATGGTTAATAAAGGTATTGGACTACTACCTGCTCTTCTAGGTGGCAGCAAACAGCCAAGGTTGGCTCATTTTGCAAGAGCCACACAGCAACCCAAGCTCTTATCTTTGAGCCCTCATATTTGTGTTGAGTATAGTGTGTTTTCCAAATCAATGGGAACAGACATTTCTCTCCCTTTCTGAAATGCATTAAAGAAAAGCAAGACTGCACTGCTAATTTAGTGCCTGACATTCCCCTCCTCTTTTGGTGCAGACTGAGTCTGAAGCACAGCACCAAAGTCATCTTTCACAGCACCCCACTCCAGCCTCAGGGATAAGGCGCTAAGGTCAGGCAATCAAAGTGCTCCTCTGCTATACAGAAAGCTGGCACAACCTGGGACATAGGGGAGACAGCAAGAAAAGATCAGGCCATTTATTTACCTCCCCAAATATGCTTCCCTGTGTCAAACTTCAAGCAGCCAGTTTGAGAACTGCTGCCCTCAGTGACATGCCCTGGATCTCACAGCACATCACTGGAAAGGCTGAGAACATGGAGCTGCCTCCCCTGTGGAAAATGCACTGCTCAAATAACCCTCTGACTATCTTGACAGAGATGCAAGTATTCCCTGAGAAAGAAAACAGTCTTGTAACAAAAGTAACAGTGCCACTATTTTGTTTGCATTACAAACAAGCACCTAAGAGGTCTTGTGTGACCCAGACTTTCCCAAAGCAATCTGCACTATTCCAACATACGTGCCACCTCTAGCAAACACGGGACACGTCAGGAAGGTGTATTATATTTGGGTACAGTCTGACGTGAGCATCTCAGACAGCTGCAGGACATGAACTATGAATTGGATCTTTAAATTCTTTCCTTTGATTTTTGAAGAAAGCCACAAAGGTGGGAACAGTGCACAGTAACCTCCAGAACTGCATGTTCTCACTTGCCACCCGCTCTCACCTTGTCCAGAAAGTTCGTCTTCAATCCTAACATTCCCCAGCTCTTGTTGGGTTTTGATCACAAGTTCTTCAAGGTGATGATCTGTCCTTTACAGGCATAGCATGCAGGCAGCTGCACAGGGGAAGCAGGCCCACAATGCTGGGGCTGGCCAAGGAGACTTCAGAGTACCTCTGGTGGGACAAGATGGATCAAAACACTCTGCCCATTCTCCTGTCCACAAGACAGCACAATGCAAAGAGCTGAGACCCGTTTGCCAGTCCCAGGAAGGGGAACTCTGTGCCCTGAGTAAGTGGGATCTTACTGCTTAAGGCCTTCCACTTAAAGACCTGAACATCATATATCTATAAACAGCAGCATTGTGGCTTTTCTACAAAGCAAAAATCCTGCTCCCAGCTTTGTGACTGGGAAGAAAACATGTCTCAAGTAGCACTACTATGGCAGCATCTGCCTGGGATGGTCACACTGCAGAGATGTCCTCTGCAGACATCTCCTCAAAGCCCTGCTGCTTTGGGACCCTGAGCAGAAGAGAGCTGTAAGGACAGGTTCCCTGGCTTCTCCCTCACAGCCTTCTGAGCATGAGGATCCTGTGGGCAGACCTACTGCATGGAGAAGTCTCTCCAACAGGGCAGGACCATGGCTCAGGGAATGACAAGAGCATCTCCACATCTCAGCTAGCATGCCTTAGCTCTGCTGCCCCCATGGACCAGCAGACAAGTCCTGCTGTATTTCCTAGCTAACAGCAGGCATCCTATGCTGAAGGCAGCCTGCCCAGGCACTCCAGAGCCACCAGTGCCCAGCACTGACTTCCAGGGACAGCAGAGAGCATCAAAAACTCTCTGGGCTCCTGAGGAAAGTTCAGGCAGGCAGCCTGGCTCTGCTCCCCATACAACATTGACACATCAAGACCCCAATCCCACTCTCAGGCAAGATAAAAGTAGCAATCTGTGCTTTCTAGCAGTGAGGGAGAAAGGGATTTCTGTGTTTTCAGGAGTACAGAAAAGGGTATCACACTTTCAGAGAAGCAGAGCTCTCCCTGCAGCAAGGCTAGCCTGCAGTCCCTCTCTACTCCATCCAGAAACCCAGGGATCCATTCCACACTGTGTGCAGCTTGACTCTTGCTTGGCTGATTTCTTTTCTAGCCTCTAAGTCTGAACATCACTGCATGATGTTCCTTCCTCTGCTAAGCATCTTTCTAACTGTGACTGAAGAATCTGGCAAATGACCAAGCATTCTTTAACCTCCACATTAACTATTGTTAGCTTTGGCAAAGCCCAGCTCCAGGGATGCCTGGTGTGTGTCGCTTACTGCTGCAGCCCACAGGAACTGCTGTAGTGGCGAGATTCAGAGAACAGGGATCAGGTAGCAGATGCAAAACAGAGCTCTCACCCACAGTGCCCTGCACCCCCCATTGCCTAATAAGCTTTGGGAACAGCTACAACTTTTAAACTCCTTACTTCTGCAAAAGGTTTGGAGGCAGTGAATGTGCAGAACAGAATCAGTCAGAGAAGCTGTAAGTTAGATGAGGCCAAATGCTACTTTTAGATCACCAAGATGTGTTGGTAACTTTGCAGCTCCTTAGGGTGTTATTTATCTTTTAGGCATGGTGAGGAGATAGAGATGTTTGGCTCTAGCCAGCTTTGTCTGCTGGAAGATGGCACAGGCTGCACCACCTCCTCAAACCTCAACAGAACCCTCTTGGCTTGTACTCTTACTGCTACATTCCTAACAGTAAAGTCCTTAGTCCCACATCCCACTGCACAAAAACTAGGTTATGTCTTTCTCCCCTCACTCTCGTGAGTAAGCCCAATCAGTGAAATCAGATATGGCTGCTCTAAGCAGTGCCAGAGATGGTTTTTCAGCCCATTTTTTACTGCAGACTGCAGGTTTTGCAAAGCACCAGCTTCAACCATATTCAGACAACCAAGTTCTTGTGACAGCAAACCCTATCCAGAAATGTCCACGGCATCATCAGGGATAGCTGAATTCAGGGACCAGACGGCAGGTTTTCTTAAACTGTCTTTATGTTGCTTAATATAGCACACACTCTTCCTCAGTATCTGCACAACATTGAGTTGGAGATGTTCTGGAATTTGCACTGAGGAAGACTGGAGAGGTGGGAGAAAGGCTGCAGGAGGAAGCATTTAAAAAGCAAGAGATGACTTTGTTGCTTGCAGATGATGTTTCTCCAATCTCCTAACAGAGGACTCGCAATGCAGAGGCCTGGTTAGTAATGAAAACAAAATGTAAACCAGTGCATAGTCAGGCAATGCAGTTGCAAATCCATCCAGGATTAGTCTCAAAAGCTGAAGATGTGAAGAGTTTAGTCTGGCTCATATCTTTCCTCTGGGGAGATGTTCTGCATTGTGCCTGAGTGTACTCCTACACAAAACTGCTCCGTGAGACCCGTGCATCACAGGCCTTCTTGTGCCACTCCAACTCTATCCAAGTTACAAAAACTACTTCAGTGCCAACACAATTGGATCCCTGCTGTGAGAAGACTTCCTTTGCCTTCTCATTTCTTCACTGAGATGCCCAAGTTCCTTATGTATTTCATTTAAGGTCATCCCTGCTTTGGACCTGTCCCATTTTGGTACTTTGATTTCTGCTGGGTTTGCTCTCAACAGCCCTTCTTTTTACATAGATGGAGGAAACCCAGAGAGTATTTGTTCCCTTCCTCTACCCCATGAAGGAAAATTTCTACTAACAGCAAACTGCTCAGAATATTTTGCATCAAAATAAGTTGTGACTCTTGGGCTTGACTTATTACCGCTATCCCTTCCACCACTCAAGCACCTGGAAACATGCACTGCTGTGGAGCCCATCTTGCATCTAATAAACACAAGTACCAGCAGCCCCAAAATCTGCCTCATCAGACACTCGCTGCCGATTCAGCAGCAACTGCAGCGTAACAGTCACTGTTTGCACACGATAGGAGTAGGGCAACCCTCCTTCTGGAGGTTCTTTTAGCCCCAGCTACCTAGACCCTTGTTTTATTGCAGGTGTTTCCTTCCTGCTCCCTGCACAACTCCTCCAACTACACGAGCTCCATCTGAAGTTCCATGGAGAGCCTTTGCCTGCCCCTGTAGTGCATGACAAGGCACACAATGTGTTATTCTGAAGTCACAGTCCATTTGTTTCACATCAAGGCAAGTACCAACAAGACATTCAAAAGTCAAAGGTGGCCATCTCAGGTTAACTGTGAAAACAGCATGGATAGTACAGAAATTATCTTTAGGGCTAACATGACTGCTGTGAGCTTTTTAATTTAAGTAAAGTCTTCGCAGATACGCTTTCTCAAGAGGTACTTACATGTTCCCCAAGCCCTGGGATGTTTATTGATCACTGCCCACAAGAAACTGTACTTTATAGGACATACTGCCTCCTTATGATTGAAATAGCTTCCTTCCTTAATCAGCATATAATCAGATATTCCCACACAGGAGAACTATAGCCCTGATTGACATGATAGTTACAAAAATAAACCTGGGATTTAAATATAGCTTGCTCGTCTCCCTGGAAGGTATGTAGTATTGTGTTATACAAGTCTACCGTAATTTTCCTTGAATTAATATAGTCCGTATTGCCCCACTGCCCTGATCACTATCAATTAAACTGCTCACAGATTTGTGTTACACAGAAGAACCGGCAGCTACATTGGGTGGGAATGGCAACTCGCCTTTCCTCTGCATGGACTGACTTACCATCAGTATTTCATTGGCAATTAACACGTAGTTCATGTACCAGTTGAATGTGCGATTTCCAATGCAATTGTAGAGGTGGATAGGTAAATAAGTGTGCAGGACCACAGAGCTATGTACAGAAACAAAGCGCATACGCTCAGCCTGAAGGGATATATGTGGGTGAGATATCTCTGTATGCAAACACACAAGCTAGCCAGGCAAGATTTAATTATCTCCTCTTTCTAGGGTGGACAGTTCAATAGCCCAATACTCATTGCATTTCTTCCAGTCTATCAGGATGTTCTGATGTATCAAATATGCAATGTAACGAGGGCAGAGCTCTATAGCCCTGATCTCGTTTCACAAAAAAAATAAAAAGGAGGTATTTTTTAAAACCCATTCTAATCATAAAATGCTTTTCATCTGTTAAAAACCTCCCTATTGCTGACTGGCTAGAAAACACGGGACAGACCTCATATTTATTATGCAAATCCTTAGCATTAAGAAAACAAATCACCAACTAACATCTGTCTCTCCCTAAAGGAAAATAAATCTAAAAACCCAGCCACCTTTCCCCTCGCTCCATACGCAGCGGGCCGAGCACCCCGCGGGCTCGGCAGGGACGCGCCTCCCGCCCGCTCCCCGCCGGTGCTGCAATGTCCCCAGCACAGCGGCAGCCTCGGCCGCCCGGCCCCGCACCAGCCCGGCCACTGCGGTCCTTTCGCCGCCGCCCCCCCGCGCCCGACCCACCTTTCCCTTCCATCGCGGAGCCTTGCGAGCGCCGGGAAGTTGCGGGAAGACGCGCACCCTCCTCAGCCGAGAGCCCGGCGGGCAGAGCCGGCGGCCGCTGCCTCGCTCCGCGGTGGGGACGGCGCTGTCACAGCCCCGGAGCTGCAAGCAAGCAAGCGGCGGGGGGGACGGCGTGAGGCGCCGGGCCCCCCCAGCCCCGCGGGGCGGCGCGGGGCGCGGAGCGGAGCGGCGCGGGGGGAGCGCGTTACCTGGCGCCGGCGGGAGCTGTCCTGGCCGAGCGGTGCTGCGGGGGCGAGTGGCTCCGCGGCCCGCCGCGCTGCCTGGCACCGCCCGCATGCGCGCCCCGCCCGCGCCCCGCCCCGCACCGCGGCACCGCCGGGCCCGGCTGCGGGATCCGCGCCGCGCAGCAGCCCCCGGGCCGCGCTCCCGCCGCTGAAGGAGCGCGGCCGGCCCCGCAGGTGCCCCGCAAACCCCCAGACCACAACTCCCACTCCCGGCGGCTCAGGGAGACCGCTCCGCTCGCCCCCAGCCTCCCCCGATCCTGCGCGCCGCGCTGAGCCCGCACACCTGCAGACTTCGGAGAGCGTCTCTCAGGAGATGCCCGGTCTCAGGTTCAGGCCTTCCCTGGATAAGTTGTTTCAAGATTAATTGTGCTGATTCACAAAACATCCACCTCATGGCTAGTTTATGCTTTTCCACCTTTGCATCCAGCAATGACTGGATTTCACTCATCCTCCAACTCATGAATAAAATAAGCAGTCCCCTGCTAATAAGTTGATAAAACATTCATAATAGGATCAAGTCACTTTTTTTGGAGAACAAAGAGTTCATCCCTGTTACAAAGTTTCTCCACAATGGAATTACCTCTTAAGTTTTTTTCAGATTTTTAACTTTGGTGCAATGGGGATGGTAAAACCCAGTTCTGTGTTTATTTTTATGATTTGTGCAACTGAAAAAGCAGCTCATGGAATCCTGGGAGCTGCACAAATAGAGGATAGATGGCTCTAGCACAATGTAAGTTTCTAATACAGGAACAGTTAACTCCTCTCTTTTGCTTTACTCTTGCTCCTTTATACATCCTGGTGTTCATATCTTCCCTTCTTACCTAGGACTGGCAAAACACTCAGTAATTACATAGACTCTCATTCTGAGCTACTGCAAACCATCCTGCAGATACTACCTATGGGCATTCCCATCCCAAATCCAAACCCTGAATTTGGTTATGGAGGAGAACACTGCATACATCATTCCACCTTATCACACAGCCCAGGCAGTTCAGCAATACCTGCTCCAACCTCAGCTGCCACCCCACAAAGTGCAAGGAAACTTAAGTTAGAGATGGCCTATTAGTGCAAAAAAAATCAACTAGAAACAGCCCAGGATGAAAACCCAACACATAGAATTCACATTTAACCTGGCTCCTATCCATTTATTAGGTCCTGCACTATTGTGAAGAATAACATTAGGGTTTTTTTTTAATTTCAGGACTGAATAGTCAGGTACTGTAGGCAAGCTGTGAGTCAAACTGTGCTATAGAGAACTGATGAAGCAGGCATAGAAACTGAAGAAGCAACAGACATTTACTTTGACCTTCTAGTCAAATCATCAATTCTTTCTGTGACTGATGTGGGATCCTATTTCCCTGTTGCTATATCTTTACCCATCATCAATGCCAAACTGACTCAACTACACTTCCAGGGTCAATCTGTGTGATTTTTCTGTAAAGCAATGAAACAATGACTCATTCAAGGTCTATTAGTCCTCACTAACATTTTAAAATACAGATTATACACGAGAATGCTCCACAACTCCTCAGCCAGTCTTTTATAACTCTTGGACTCAAGTTATCAACTCCCACAGACTAAAATCAGGCAAAATCTCAAAGGACATTAAAGTTCCTGGCATCCAAGTTCAAGAGCAACTTTCAACAGAAGGAAGGCAAAGAGACACTTAACTTCTAAGGCACAGCCAGGCTGTTTACCAAGAGCACAATCTGAGGCACCATTTGTAATAGCAGGCACTGGACCAATGAACTAAGAGCCTCATTTCAAAGCTGTGCACTCCCTGGAAAGCTAACAGCCATCAATAACTCAGCTTCACAGAGAAAGCTGGGAAACAGTTCCTAGCTGAAGGCATCAAGCTGAGCCCCACTGCCTGGCAGCGGAATATGTGAGGAGCAAGTTTCTCAAATACAGGAAATGTGTTTTTCCAGTGTACTGACAGGATCAGCCATAATATGCTCCCCACTGGCAAAGGTAGGTTGAGGTTTGCGGTTTTTGTGGAGGTCCTGTCAGAGGAGGAGGACATGAATTAGCTGTTCAGAGGTCTCACTTTTGGAGAGCAAGCCAAAATTAACTTTTGGTTTTTTTTCTTGGAAATGTGAAGCATTTCTTCCTTTGAGGTAACAGAGGGTAGAAATATAAATCAAACAAAACATCCAAACCCACTAATTCACATATTCAATTTTCTATCACAGTTTATCAGAGCTTTCTAGGTCACATCTGGGACATCACAATTTCACTTCCAAATCATGAAACCATCACAAGGCTTTAAGATTCATGCTCTTAAAAAGCCACCTTGAAGAGAGAAGTGCTTCCCTTTGCTCCTTCAAAGCTTCTCTCCTCAATGCAAGAAGCAAATTCAAGGGAAGAAATCCAGTGAATATTTTCACTCCCTTGCCATTTACAGGTCATCTTTCAAATTACTTATCAGTAGCAAGAAATATGATATTGCCTGTGCTCTATTCTACATTAAAGTACATCCTGCATTAAAGTTTCAAGCAAGCTGGACCAGCTCAAGTTAGATCACTGTTTCTCATTTAGTCCCTCAGGAAAGTTTGAGCCTACTCTGGCTTTGCAAGTATCAAGCATCAAATAGCACCACACACATTAATGGCATCTCAGTAGTGCATCAAGTTCTCCCCCAAACCACAGCAAGAGAAAGCATTGCAGCACTCAGGAGGTGCAGATGAGCTCAGCCTGGAATCCTTCCTATTTACACCCTTTAGCCAAGATGGAAGAAGCACCTTTGAAGCACTGCTCTGCTGCATCAAGCCCACAGGGCTGCCAGGGCTGCTTCCTTCAGGCTTTGGGAGTAAGCTGGAATCACGGTACAACCAAGAAAGTGGCTCAATCCAAGCACAAACCGCCTTGTGCAGACCCCGCTCTCCCAAAATGCTGCAGCATATCCTTGGCCCCTGTCATGGCAAGGAGATGGCTTTTTGAGAAAGGCAGTTATTCCCTCTTGATCTTAGACCTGAGTGGTTTTTGCAGGGCTGCAAACACAGGGCTTCTTCATAGCCACCTGCACTGTTGTTTGATCAGCAGGGCTTTTGCTCAGCCTGTGCTGCTGAAGACCTGACTCACTCTGAAGAGCAGAGAGCTGCCCCCTTGTCCCAGGCGTGGCAGGACAACGTGTAGGGCCAGGTGACCAACTGGTGGAGGCAAGGTTCTGCTTGACAAAGAGCTCAGCCTGTACAGGTGAGAGGGAATAGCAAGGGCTCAGCTTGGCTGCTCTTGCAGGGTGCTCCAGACAGAAATAGAAATGTTTCCTGGGCCTTCGGCCCTTGAGGAGCCTGCTGCTCCCCACCTTGATGGTGGACACTGGGCAGAGCTCTCTGCCAGCCCCTGTACTTTTCCATAAGCTGCTGGCTTAGAAACAGCCCTGACCACGGACAGGATAAAGCCAAGTGGCTGTTTTGGCATTGCTGCAGATGGTAAGTCCACAGGATGATCATACATGGTTTCCCCAGCTGCTGCTGCTCCTGCCCGTCTGCTACCCTGGCACAGAGCCTCCTTCCCTAAGAGGGAGCCTCCCTTCCTGGGGGTAGAGACACCAGCCAGCCTGCAAAGTTGTGCAGATAGCCACACATGCTGCCATGCATACATGGGCTACTTTTGCATGAGGCTGGAAGTGCCAGGGGGGAGCAGATTGCCAGTGGTGGGATATCATCTGCTCAGTGCCAGGTTCTCGTGATGACCATCCAAAATGGAAACAAAGGCAAAAAGGTACAGTCTCAAGGGCCAGGTGACCTATTGGCTTCTATACCAAGCTCTGCACTAGAGCAGCCACAAGTCAGCTTTGCTTTCATTTCAAGAGAGTACAAATTGAGATACTAATGTCTCAACCTGTTCCCAAACTGCCCAGAAGCCAACTTCAGCACCAAGTAAGAGTCCCCAGCCAGAGACAGAGCTGCTCTCACTGCAGACAACAGAATAGCATTTCTCCTACACTAAGTTTAAAGGCAATGTTTCTTTAAGACAATGAACAGCTCAATCAAAAAGGAACTACACTGAGTTCTGGCCAAGAGGAAGAAGTAACTAACTCTGAGGTTCAGAGTGGGTTTGACCTCAAAGCCAGCTGCAATGGCAAGCAAGAATCAGCTAAGTGCTTCTGAAAATCCTTGTTTGACCTCTGAAGCATCTATCCAAAACCACCAATGGGGATGGTTAGCTAGCTACCATCATTAGACAGCAGAGCAGATTCCTTAAGGAGAGAAAAAGAAAACAGCTCTGTACCACACCATGCTCAGAAGATGTCCACGTGCCATGAGCTGTGCCCAGATAAGCACAAGCCAGAGCAGCAGGTTCCAAGAAAGTAGGCCATGACACAGCAGCAGCAGGAAGGACCTCTAACACTACTGAGAAAGCAAAGAACCCAGTGGGGGAGCGAGGGAGAAGAGTAAACAGAGACCAGAAATTTTTAATAATATAGGTAGAGTAAAATACAAAATCATTTCTACAAGCTGTAACCCATCACCCTGAGAATTATGTACATAACTTTTGATTATGAACAAAACACAAATGATTTCTTTATCATCAGCTGATGTCACCTCCTTGCATCACCCAAGTAGTTGCTAGAAGCAGAGGAAGTGCATTAAGAGCTGATGTGTGAAATAAAAACCAAAGTAAGCCACAACCTTTGAGCTAGCTCAGAGTTTAATTACATAAAATTATTGATTAAATGTTGTTGAGATTAATCAGTCAGTATTTTATTAATAAAGAAAAAGCATTTATGTCACAAAAGTACAAAAAAAAACAAGGAAGAAGTTTTGCTACTACTTGCAACAATGTCAAAAATTACTATGGAAGATAACCATGGATGGAGGAATCACACTGTCATTAACACAGAAGTTCCTTCTGAGCACTAGCTTCCTTCTGCTATTATTCTTCATAACCATCTGTAGATACCCATTTACACTAACAGGAGTATTGGTGTTGATTTTAATGGTAGTTAGACCTGACACAGCTCAACTCCTCATTTTGTGAGATACTGAGCACCCCAAACTCACCAAAATCCATGGGAGGTGGATGTTGTTCTCAGTCCTTGCTGCAAAATGCTTTGTATTTTCAGGGCTAAGTCTCAGAGCCTCTGAGCCCCACTGCAGGCTTCTGGCCACTCAGTATAGTAAATAAATTCATCAGATCCTCGACCAGATGGGGACAGAAAGAAAGGTATCTGAAGTCAGGTTGTTCTACCATTATAAAAGCTTAAGAATTTCATGTAAGTAGATAAAACATGAAAATTAGCCACTGAATGGAGCTCCTTAGGCTCTAGTCCCTTTTTGACTTGATTACAAAACGTAATTACCCGCATTTGAAATTTACGCAAGGCAAAAGAACTTTACAGGGTACAGGCAGGAAAGAGCTTCCTGCTGACAGCTCAGCCCTCCTAAGAGCCAGGTGCTTGAATGCTTGCAGACAATAGACTATTCACCTTAAAATCCTATTTGCCTATGTCTAATTCCTACAATTAAAAAAAAAAAATCCATTCGCTCACTGCTATTCTACAGCCATCACAGCTGAGTAGCATTCACAGTTTTTATCTGCTATTTCAAGAAATCACAGCAAGCTGACCTCTGCCAAGGCCCAGAAAGCAACTTCCTTGCCCTGTTCCTACCCCATAAGAGCCATTTCTAGATGGCTGCCTGACCACACTCCTGAGATATCCCCAAGATGGCTTTTCAATGCCAGCTGACAACCCCAAAATCCTAAGCATATGTCAGACTGCTCCAGTGACCCTGATGTAGGGGACAACAGAGCCTTGAGCACAGAGTCCTCTCCTATCTAGCTCCAACATCTTTTTCCATTTGTCTGTGTTTACCCTGTTTATTTTAATGCTATGTTTTCCAGAATGTTAGAAAATAACAAATGCAATAAAACCTGCAGAGCCAGGACTATTATCATCAGTGTACTCATAGTGCAGCTTTTCCATGCCTCAGGGACTTGGATGTCTGTGATATTTCAGGCTGAAACTCAGTTTGTTCAAATACAAGAGACAGATAAGCACTGCTTGATACCAGCACCACTGACAACCTTTTGGCTGGACCACTTCAGAGCTTAAACTCCTCTTGGCCTGTGTCATGACAAATAGTGAGAAATTAAATTCAAATAAAAGTGAGATGTGGAATTGAAAAGGCAAAGACGAGTGAAGAAGGGAAACTGACAAAAGCAGAGAGCAATCCTAAATGAACTCACTCTCACCTGAAAGAATAGCAAGAAGAGTCCTCAGGAGTGAAGCTCTTCAGTGGGGAGTTCAGCTGCCTCACCCATCTGCACAATCAAACCTCATGCCTTTAACCCAAGTCTTGCAAAGCATGACTGCTTAGAAGGAGCTCAGCAAGTGCCTACAATTCTCCTCCTTTCTAAACATTGCAGCAGCATTTTCAAAGTAACTGTTAAATATAAATGTAGAAAATAGTGGAGACTCAAGAAAGAATCTGGAATTGCACTCAGTGTAGCCAGCAAGTTTCTTCAATTGTGTTCATTTTACAGCTGTTCCCCATCTCTGCTCTGTTGCAGACCTTTCAGCAAAGGATGAAGCAAGACTGAGATCATGAGCAGCATTTGTAACCAGCTGCCTGTTAGATGTTCAAATAGAATATAACAAGTGTAGCCCTGAGTTGGAAGATCCACACACTCCTGGGAAGAGTCTTCCTTTATTCTACAGAGCTTAACATATCAAGTATGAGAGGTTGACCTTCCCATCAAGGAGAGATGTCCAAATGTAGAGGCATTTTAAAGGACCAAGTCCTGAAAGCACTCAGCACCTAGGTGAGATCAGAAAGGCTCCTGTTTCTCTATTCATCTTCCACCCTTGCCCTGCTGTAGCCCAGAAGCCCTGGAATAGCAGAGTGTTTTAACTGTCAGTACTACACACACCTGCCATGCAAACCAGAGCTGCCCATAAGAGCTTAGCCAGCTAAGAGGCTGCCCAGGAGCACAGTCCTGCCACTGCCCATCCCAGCCATGCCCAAAGCTGATCTCCTTTGTCTCCAGGAGGGTCAAAATAGCATCACCATTGCCCTTTCCCAGAATGTCATTTTCTACTGCACATAAAATTAGCCTTTACTGCCCATCATTTCTTAGCAGACTGATTAACATAAAGTATATTTCTCTTAGTCAAAGTGGTTACCCTTTAAAACTTAAATATCAGAACCAAGCAGCAGCTTCAGCAAACAGTGCTGAGATGACATTCCTCTCTTTGTCAGAGGACCAGCTGCACAGATTCTGAATGGTGACAAAAAGAAAGCAGCAATCCCTTGGGTGTGTTTACAGTATTTGCTGCATTAAGGGTCAGGTTTGTAGAACACCAACCCCACTAGATATTTCCTCTGGGCTAGGAAAAGGATCACCTTGAAATCAACTCTCAGCATAGACAGAAGAAGCCTGGGAGCACTCTCACCAAGAAGGAAAAACTGTGTCAGTAAAAGAAAAAAGTGCCAGTGAAGATTTGTGTGTTGTGAGAGAAGTAAGCATTAAAATAGCTATGACCCGAGAATCCAGTGCCACATTCAGGTTAAGTGACATGCACACTGAGGGCCTTACAGCCATGTCAGCTGTCACTGGAAAAGCAGGAACGGACCCAAAGCTGAGGGGACACTGGAAAGCACTGATTGAAGCAAATACCTGGATCTGCACAGAGATCTTCCAGACCTTCTCCTCTCATTTTCTCAGACTGAGGAGAGGCAACCACAAAGGCAATTTACTGCTTGCATTAGATCAGTTAAATCAGATGTAAAGGGATGAGAGAAAGAGCCCAAGGACAGAGTGATATAGGACACTTGAACAAATTTAGATTGGAAAAGGCCAAATGGAAAAACAGCATCCTCCAAGGAACTTTGTGGATAACAGTCTAGGGAGAGAAGGGAAGAACAGAGGAGTAACATCCCAAGTGATAAGAGTAAGGACATGAGAAGAAAGAAGGGATGGCTGATGAAGGCACTTTGCAAGTCAAGGTGCAGTATTTAGAGAAACATGTGGGGGCTTGAATAGCAAGTTTGGTTTTTAAGGAAGAGCTGCCAGAAGAGAGGGTGGGCTGAAGGGAAAGAATAACAGCATGGATAGGAATAGATATAGGGAGTCTGGAAGATGGGAGAAGGTGCTGGTGCTCACATCTAAGAGACAAGGACAAGAAAGAAGAGCATATCATCTTGCATTTCTTTTTAAATGTAGAATAAGTAGAAGAGATTTTGGTCAGAAAAAGAAATGAAGGCAGAGGAGGAAGGTTTGGACTGACTCAAGGTGGCAGGAAGCCAGTTGTGACTCAATCCCATGCCAACAAGAAAGCTAGAAGAAGGAAAATTATTTAGTCAGCAAGGTGGCAAAACTGAAAAAGTTTAGCACACTCAGCATGACCATACAGTCTGAGACCCTCCAAGTAACAGGAGCAGAAGCCCAGGCTACAGTGAAAAATCACTGGGAATCAACAAGTGCCACATTGCAGTAGAGAAGACAAGAGGTTCAGGATGAGAGGAGATCAGCTGCAGCAAACAAGAGGACTAACAGGAAGGAAACAAGAAGATGCATCGTCAAGGCCAAGAGCTCTATAAACACCAAGTGATGGGATGTGCAGCCAAGTTGGGGGTGGGGGTGTTGGGCAGGGAAAAAAAAAAAAAAAAAGCCAGCAAGTAGGAAAAGCAATGGAATTGTTTTCCTGAGGAAGATGTGTTCCAGTCAGCATCAAGTAAGCACTGGCAAAGGGCTCCAAACTAAAAGCATTTGCTGGAAACAATGCTTGATCCTGAAGATTTCCCACATCATGAGTATGTCTGCAACAACATCCTCAGTGCAGGGGTCAGAGGTCCGCTCTAAGGCGCCAGCCCTGGGCAGGAGCGGCGCTGAACTGGAACTGCCCGGGCCAAGTGCGTGCGGGCTCCGTCCCGAGGCACATCCCAGGCTGTGAGCTCCAGCCGAGCATCCCCCCGTTCCCCGGCTGCAGCCCTCCTACGTGCACGAAGCTCCGCGATTCTGGCATCTGCACTCAGACACGAGCCACGTTTGCCACATGAAGGGAAAGCCCATCTCCCTGCCCGCTGCCACCTGCTGTTCCTCCCCTTCCCGCAGCACCCATTCGCTCCTGTTTGGTTTCTTCCTCTACTCCTCCTCCCCGTGAGCTTTCCACCGCTCCAGGGCACAGCAGAGCACCGTGGTGCCGCGGCTGCTCCGGGCCGGCAGCGAGCCCCGCTCCGGGCCGGCAGCGAGCCCCGCCGGCTCCAGCCCCGCTCCGGGCCGGCAGCGAGCCCCGCCGGCTCCGGGCCGGGGATCCCGCCCGCTCCGGGCCGGCAGCGAGTCCCGCCCGCTCCGGGCCCCCGAGGCTGCACGCCCGCCGCCCTCTCCCGGCGGGATCGGGAATTCCCGGTGCCGGCGGCAGCTCCGCACCAGCCTCGCTTCAATAGCCCCCGCGATGCCGCGGGGCTGCACAGGACCATACAGGGTTGGTACTCTCCACGCGCTGTAAATGCATATTGGAATTTCTCAAGCGCCTTGCCGATAAATAGCATTTAGGAACCGTGGTAAAAGCCCAGTGTAGATTGTGACACTCGGCTGCGCATGGAGCTGCTCCAAGTGCACCCATTATCCCAAATCCTAAGATAAAATTATTCCTGAGTAAGACTGCTTAGCTGCTAGAGCCAGGTTCATTAAGTTCATGGAAAAAGTTGCCTGTTTATTTTCCATTTAGCATTATTCTCATGTGCACATATTTAGGTGGCTCTCACATTAATTCATTTCTGGTTGGGGGAGCTAAATAAACTAGGTACCAGTTCCTCTGTAGGACCTGGTGCTCCAGGTGTCAGGAACCTAAATCCCTGCCTTTTGGCCCAAATTCCATTATAAGCACACAGCCCCCCCCTTTAGACACTACTACCAACACATGCCCAGGCAGATTCTCCCACTATGGGAGAGCCTTTGCCAGAGATGGGATCAGGACATGGATCACTTCACCCAGCTCTCCTGTAGCAGGAGGCAAGGAGTCCTGCCTCAGCTGAAACCATCTGTTCCTCTTACTGGACTGGATCATTATCTTTACCATCCCAATTCATTTAAGCTGGCATCACATAACAGCTCCCTCACACATGCTACTTTGTGAGAATTAAAAGAAAGCAAATGCAGGAATCTCTGTAGCCCCCAAACTACTCGATAACCAGCTTCTCACAAACTGTGAGAAACACCAGGAGACTCCCATTGCAATGCCAGCGACAACACAGCACTACCACAGATGTTTATTTATTTAAATGCATTACAGATATTGCCACAAACAAGGAGTTCCAGTTGCTACAGATGTATGAGGGGGCAATCACCCATTATTTCTGCCTGATCCTGGCCTTGCAATCCCCATCCTGATTAAATTATTGAGGGTAGGATTATCAGCAGGATAATCAGATGCAGTGTCTAATCTGGATAACCCAGCATTACTGGGCCTCACAACACAGGATTTCACTGACCACCCAGCCAGGGCATTCCAGAGCATTACATCTCATTTTCACTACTTAAAGGATTCAGACACCCTAGAGACTTGTGCAGAGGGGAAAGCTAAGGAACATAATCACAATTTCAGTCAAATGCAGTAGTATTTGCTTAAGTGCTGTGTTTCCAAGAACTCACAGAACCAGCACAACCAGGATTTTTAGAACAATCACTTATCTGAACAACTTACTGTGTATTTTCAGGCTTCAGAATCTACACCTTTGGGTTTTTAATAAAGCCTCAAGTTCTCAACCCATCTGTTAGGAGCAGCTGCATGCAGCTTCATCAGTCTCAAAGCAATGGTACTGTCCAAATAGCTTTTTTTGGTCTGGATACTTTCGTCAAACCTATTCCAGGCTTCCCATTTCCTTGGCCTTAGCCTCGCCAAATAACAGATGTTCTTGTAGGCAGCCATGCAGCTTCCCAAGAGGGAGATCTCAAGGATAGGGACAAGTCCTGGAAATAAGAATTGTCTTATACTTGGAGGATTTCAATATCACAGTTGTCAAAATGTCTTGCTTGTCACCAGCATGCAATTGCTCACCCCCAGTCTGGCTTCTCCTCAGCCAAGACTTTCCTCCCCATGGTTCTACAAGTTTCTCAATCTGGAACAGAAGGCAGGACCTCAGTGGTGCTCTGAAAAAAAATCCAGCTTTGGGAATTTGAACTTGCTTAGCTCTCATCACACAGCAAGCAGGGCTTTTGTTCAGTAACAAAATGGCCTGGATAGGGCACAAAGACAGAAAGCAAACCTAATCTTCTATCTAGTCCTCCATTGCTCACAGACAGCATGAGAGGGTATTTTAAAACCTCTTCTGATGATCTGCACAGCCTGAACTCCTGTTCTGCTCAAAACATGAAACACTTAGAGGCTTTCATCACCTTATCAAAGTCCCTAGTGGCCCCTGCCTGCCCTCCTATGAAGAGTTTGATCTCCTTTTAGGAAGGGGATAAAGCTGTCCTTGAGCAAAGCTGCTTTTCAGTGAAGTATTGTGCTCTTTTTGTGAGAACATCAGACACCTCCAGGTGTCCCTCTAACATGTATCCCTCAATGGTTGCAGCTTAGATTGTTTCCAAGCAGCTTACAGAAAAGAGACTGTAGGCATCTGACTTGTGTTTGAAGGGCACATTAGAAATGTGCTTCATGGAAGAGATGTCTAGATTACATTTCTGATGCTGCATAACTG
The DNA here is from genome assembly GCF_048771995.1 of Taeniopygia guttata. NCBI lineage: Eukaryota > Metazoa > Chordata > Aves > Passeriformes > Estrildidae > Taeniopygia > Taeniopygia guttata. The sequence goes on along the minus strand of NC_133034.1, from coordinate 14,684,759 downwards.
TGTGCGTCCATCTTATCTCCAATTACAAGGGCAAATAGGAAAAAGAGGTCTGGGAAGGAAGAAGTTGAGCTGAGAACAAATGGAAACATTGCTGGCTGCCTTCAGTTCATACTCACTGCCAAAAGCAAGGTCATGCAATACTATCTCCCTGTATTGTTAAAAATCTCAAAGGTAAAAGGGTACTATCATTTCAGGAATAAAAATGGCTGCATGAAACAACCTTATCTCCCATGAGGATGATGACTTTTTATCCAGAATAATTGTGTCCTACAGCAATTACAAAAATGCACAAGATCTAGAGAATCACTGCTGATTTTGCTCATCACCACACAGAAATCAACCCTCATTCACTAAGCATCAGGGATAGGAAACAGGAACAGCAACTGGCTGAGTCAGGCACCAAGTGAGAGCGTTCATCATGCACTTTTACCTACCAGGTAAAACAAAAGAAAATAGAGAAACACCCTTCCCATTTGGTTTTCACTTTCAACCAGAGGTTGGAATACAGAAAAGAGAACTCCCATTCTACCACCTGTAATGGAAAATGGTAGGTAAAGGCAGTGGTTAGAGCCTCACAGGAGGGAGAGCAGAGGCAAAACAAGGTAGCGGCTTTTCTTGTCATACCCTGTGATTAAAATTCTGAAATAGAGAACTCTGACTTCTGCCCATTTCTACTGCTGTACTAAGGCTATGCAGAGAGCAACAACAATGAACCTACCACCTGGCTGAGAGACCTGCCAGAAATTCTTACATCAGGACCAGCAGAATTAGCCTCTCCAGCACTTAGCAGATTTGCTTCTTTGGAGTTTTGTTTGCATTTTTACAAGTCACCCATAGTGAAGCTTTCCCTTGGCTCCACACCCTCAAAGTAAGTCACATGAGGGTTTCACTAAGAAATGAGACAGCAGCTGCTCTCATCTCCATGACTAGAATCAGCTGAGACAGACAGTATAACCAGACCCCTGAGCTATGCTCACAGTCAAGGAGAGCTGTAACAATAGGATAGGAATTGTGGTCTAAACAACACTTCTCCAGAACAGGACTTTGCTTCCCCAGGCCATTATTTTCTTTCTTTAAGAAAGGTAGAGAAATAAGATAGTTTAGCACAGTGAGGAATTACAGCCTTTAAAATATAACAAGCTAAAATATCAGGCTGCATTGTACACTTTCTGCCTTTAAAAATCTGAACACTTCAAGGAGTAAGGGCTCTGATAATAGAGCCTGGGACACTTGTGCATTACCATTACTCCTGTGCTCTGCTGAGGACCCTCACTCTGCTTGGGTCAATGAAGCCACTCCTGCGAGTGTTTTAGGCAGGGATAATCCTAAGCCAACCTGCAGGCAGCACACCTCAAGTAAGGAAATAACCAAGCTACTCAATTGACTTGATCAAGAGATCTTAGGGCCCAGCTGGGCAAGCTCTGGGCTTCACAGCAGGCACTCTGCAAGGCAAACAGCCCCTCACCCCAAGCACCCACCCAGAGAAGAAACAGGGCTCACAGAAACACTGCACCCAAACTGCCTTGAGTGAGCCTCTGGAGCACAAACACAAAGCACATGCACCACAGCACTTTGCAGGCTCCTTCAGCTCACTCTGCCAAAGAATGCACCTGCACAGCAATTTGAAACATGAGCCAAGGGGACACTTCACCTTCTCTCCAGGACATCTCACAAGGATTTACAGCCACGTATAAGCACCTGCTGATGTCCAGCTTACTAGAGATAGCAGCAAACCTGCTAATGTACAATTTACTAGTGATAGCAGCAAACAAAGCTGACTGTGTGCCAGGATGTGCCCTTTCTTTCCAGTCTGACCACACAACTCCCCAGCAGGGAAGTCTGCAGGCTGAGCAGTGGTACCACACAGGGAACCAGCATTTTCAGCCAACTCAAGCCCAGCAGGCTTTCCAAGGCTTCGTGCTCTCAAGACCAAACTACTCTCTCCTGCTCAGCTCTCCCCAAACCAGACTCCTCCAGAGAGCACATCTGGAAGGCAGTCACAGTAACTTCTTGTTTTGTTTCCTTGATCTTTTCATAAGGAAAGAGCAGGCAACAGGACAGTAGCTACTTCAAATTCCCAGAGCATTGCCTCAGGCTCTCTAGACACTCCAGCTCCTGGCACACACAGGCAAACCCTGGCTTTTCATCTCACTCAGCTCACAAGATCGCTCACAGCTTGGCTGTAAGCTCTAGATAAAAGGAAATGGAGATGTAAGAAAGGCAAGCACATACTTCCACCAAAATGAGAGTTCACCTTTTCCACCATTTCACAGCTCAAGATCAATCCCCTTTATGACTACAGGGTCTGCCTGAAGCTCAGGGGCCAGACTCAGGACACAGAGCTGCTTTTTACACTGTGCACAGATTCACACCAGTACCACAGAAAAGCCCACTTCCCCATCCATCTCTCACCTTCCTCTGACTGCAGCCCCCAGCCCATCACCCTCAGAGCACAGAGAATCTTCCTACAGGGCCTTCCTAATGTCCTCCTTTATAACCTTGCTAAAGGCTGCTAATGCCCCTCACCTGGGCTGTTGCTGTGCCAGCCTTGCTGCACCATCAGTTCCCTGTGCTGGGACCAGCTCCAGCTGGGAGGGGTGAACCTTCCCAGGCACAGCCACGGCCAGGTGTGCCACAAAGGTCAGGGCTGCCCTGCAGAAAGAAATAAGAAAACTAAGGGATTTTTTTTCCTTCTAATCTACTTTGCTGTGTGTGACAGAGGGAGAAGAAGGTCAGTACTGCAATTGCTCCAGCTTACAGATGGAATAAAGTGGTGATCCCAAACCCTCTGTGCCTGCCTGTCAAAACACTGGTCTTCTCCATGTGTCACCTGTATTTTCAGAGCAGATGAACTGTTTTTCAGTATGAACACATTCCAAGTCCAGCCACTGGCACTCCTGGAGGCATGCAGCTCCCCCTAAGCTGATGTGAGCAGCAGGTTCTTGGCTCCAGGGGCAGTCAGGTCCAGCTGCAGGCTGAGGGGCTGGTGAGGGGCTGGCAGTGCTGGCTGCAGCGTGGGGGGCTCAGGAGCTGCACAGGAGGATGCAACAGCCAAGCACTGGTTCTGCCTGGAGCCGAGTCAGGGACATGTACCTGCTCTGGTCAGAATCAAGACAGGTACTGGAAGGCATTAAGCAGATGAAGGGGCAGGATTCAGTGAACTGTGTCCTGATAGGCTTGGAGATAGCCCAGGATAGCTCATCTGTCCTCGAGTGTGTGAGACACAGACATTTGTCCCAAAAAAAGAGGTGCTCTTTTGTTAATTTTGGCTGCTACTACCTTCTGCAGATTCAGAAACTCTCTTTTTTTTCCCCCATAAGATACACAAACTACAGAAAAATAGGGGAAATATTGGGAAATATTTAGGAAATAGAGGAGTCAGTCCTGTTTCTTTGCCTGTTTGAGCAGGTGTACTCTCTGGTGAGAGCTAGGGTTTGCATAAGGAACATTAAACCTGCACTTAACAGTTTCAGCTGCTGCATTTCCACTATCGATTGGCACCATTCAAGCCCAGCTTTAATGCCTGACAGCAGACATAAGCTATGAGGCAGCTATGTCCCTACTGGGAGCAATGATATATTATCACTCTCTTTAAATGAACCTGGAGAAGTACTATATATATTTAACAGAAAGGGCTGTGTCTAACTGACTGCAAAGGAATTTCAGGGGTTGCAGAAGTGCAAACCGACATAGCCTCTCTGTGACTAGACTGAAAATTGTGTAGTAAAAGTGAGTTATGCATACAGGAGATTATTTTACAAACACATTCATTAATTCACGTTGCTATTCTGTCCTCATGACCCTCTCTTCATCTTTTGAATTCAGGCTGGCAAATGTGGACATTTGCTGAAGTACTGTGTGTAAAATTGACAACAGCAGATATTTTCCCCATCATCACCCTGATCTCAAAATAATGCCTTTTCCTGCCAGATGTGTGAAGGGACAAGACTATGAGCAGATGAGAGGAGAAGGTTATGTTCAGTAAGGACTGGGAGGCTGCAGTTCTGCTGTGAGATATTACCTGGCCTTGCTAGCAGAGTGGATGTTTCCCATCTGTTGCCAGATGCAGTTTTAGCTGGCTCTAAAGAGCTCTTCCCAGAAATGGGAGCTGCTTGTGGTCTCGTGAATGCCATGGAAGGAGAGAGCAGGTCAGTACAGGGCTGCTTTGCTTGTGAGATCTGGGCTGCTCCCCTGTGGGGCTGTGCTGTTCAGGGGCTCAGTGTCCCCAGGAAAAGACCCAGGTGTGGTCTCCAAGCCCAGCACAGAGCACTGGGAGGGGAGGCAGACACAGCCCATCTCCTCCTGGCTGTCAGTGGCCCTTGGCTCCCAGACAGAGCTCCCTGGGCTCACAGGGTGCCATGTCAAGGGAAGTGCTCAGTGAAACAGTGGCAACTATTGAAGGAGAAATGGCATTTGGATCTTAAGGACCTTTTTGCAGTCAGGCGAGAGGAGTATATGTGGTTACACTGGGCCCAGGCAGTCCCCAGGGTGAGTTATTACATGACAGTGGCAATAAATAAATGTTTCAGGGACTAGGTCTGTGCCCACAAGCACCAGCAGTGCTGGAGGATGTGACTCAGGTGTCTAAATGCCTCACTGGTCCCTTAGACCTCTGATCTGTTTATACAATAAACACACACATTGACTCAGTTCTTTGTGATAGATAAATCCCACCACCAGTCATAAACCATGGCAATTCATAAGCCCTCAGCTTTGTGCCCAGATACATTCCATTCCTCAAGGCAGGTGCAGCTGCACAGCTGCAGTTATTCATGCCTGAAAGGAAAGGTCAGCATTCAACAGGGTTTGGGACAGCTGTGAGCCACAGAGACACAGCACCCCTGACCTACTGACTGCTCTGCTGGGCTGAACCCAGAGCCCAGCACAGGGGTGCCTGTAGCTGCCCCCAGCACCCCCAGACCACACCTGAGATCTCTCCTGTGTGTGCCTGGGTGTGAAGGAATGGAGGGGCAGGAAAGGCAAGCCAGGCAGGACCCAGGCTGCAAACATCATCAGATCTCCTGACACATTGTATGGGAGTTACTGAACATGCCTCATCCTCACACTGTTGCACTGCACTGGCTTCCTTTTAATTTGAGACAAAATTATCAAGGTAAGAAACAGTTCACTGTTCAGGAGAATTTTTAAGACACTGATACAGCAAGAAATTGGAAGACTAAGAGTTCAATATGCAGACACACACAAACCACAGCTGTGCTTGGTGATCAGTGGAGCAGTCACATAAGGGTTTGTGTTTGTCTCCAAAACTTTATCTTTCCAAAGTTATCACAGCTGTGTTGCCAGAGCAAAACCCCTTCTAAGCAGAGATCAACAAAGTAAGGTTCCTTGTGAGGTGGCACAGGCAGAAAATCCAAACCTACCACAACATTAAAATAGATCATGTGAACCTTCTTTTCACTCTTGCCTCTGCTCTGTGGAAGGGCTGTGTACAGTGTACTGCTTCTTAGGTGTTTTGGGGCTTTTTCCCCACCCTCTTTCTCGTGAGCTATTATTCAGAAATGGCTTTCAAACTGAAGCACTGACTGTATTCAATCAGTTTCACAATGAAGCACAGTACTGCAGCAGCAGGTGCCAGTGTGCAGGTACTGCTACCACACCCTGCAGCCTCACTCCACCCCTCACAGCCACACTGCTGAGTTTCCACCTGCTCAATGAGCTGGAAAGTAACAGGCAGGAGGCTTTGCTCAGTTTCCTCCATATTTGGATTTTCCTTGGGAAAGTGTGATTTCTGTGCGTGCTGGACCAGTATGCCCTGGCAGCTTGGGCAGCTCTGTGCATAAGAACAACAACCAGGGCCTCTGAATTATTTACTCCAACTCACATGAACTTGCATTTCTCTTCCTTTTCTGCCCAGCCACCACGGTGCGTGCTGCTCCATGAGTAAGCTGGAGAGACAGATGACACAGACGATGAAGTCACACAAGGTGATTATAACAAAATATGACAAGGCATTTATGCAGCTCCATTCAGCAGCATTTAATTTCATTTTATTTCATTAGAGTTCATTATTGCATAGCAGAAAAAACTCTGGAGAGTTTATTTAAAGATGGAGAGAGGAATGGGGCAGGGTGGGTGCAGTGGCAAGATAGACCAGAGAAAAGAGTTAAGACATATTTCTTTCTATACCTCCTGCTGGACTGGGTTTCACATTCTGCCTTCAGTAGGTTTTGATGTGAAAAGAGCCATGCCTTGTGGAAAGAACAACTGAGGAATTGGTTTGTGCTACTGACCTGGTAACATAGGCCTTGGTGGACTTAGTCACAATGGGCTGGTGGGACCCAGAACAGCTGAGTTCCATTTCTAGAATCTCCTTTAACTGGGCTTGTGCTCTTTCCTAGAAACCTTCTGTAATGACTTCCCACCATTGTTCTTTCCATTTTAATCAGTAGCAGAGATGATGTTACTGCAACTAACTCAAGAAGTCCACAAGAGAACATCTGTATGTACCCACAGAAGTCCTGGATCCGAGTACAACACTTGCCAATCCCAGTTTTGCCACCACTGATTAACAAAATAATCTAATGAATTAGAGCACTGAGAAGCACTGTGCACCTCAAGCAAGATCAGGCAGAACCATCAGCAACTAGAGGAAACCTCTTGGAGAAACTCAGTGAAGGTTGCAGCTTTGATTTTTTTCATTACAGCTCTTTTGCCTGTTACAGGGTGTTAAAAAGTGCTGGTCTGGAGGTGGACCAGACGAGCTCTGGAGCCCAAATATCAAAGTTCTGGTCTCCATCCCTCACGGTGGCAGAAGGCAGAAGAGCCACAGCAGCTGTGGCTGCTCCATGACACACGTAAGCTCTGAGACACAAGGGCACCTCTATGGTGGCACAACTCATGGAGACTGCTCCTGGTCACTGCACAAGTCACAGTGCTGGAAAGGTTAGACTTTGCAGTGGCTTTGTCTCTTTGTGTGTCAGCTGTAGGGAACCTGGCCTGCCATCATCAGTGTACACAGACCCGGCCCATACCCTTCAAACACAACCAAAGGCTGTTCTGAGAGCACAGACTGCAGTCAGGAGCAGCCTGACCCTGCAGGGGATGCTGAAGGTCAAAGACTGGTTTGCACAGAAACACCTTGGCATTCATTCTGTGATCAGCTGCAGCCCACAGAAGTGGCAATTAATGTGTGCATAAGCCCTGGCAGCAGGAGGCAGGGGAAGGACACAACAGGTGAAGAGCCCCTCATGGAAAATGTCCATTCCTTTCTTTGCACAGTGCTGAACAAATCATAAAACCTCTCCCCTCCTGTCAATGTCATGGTATGGCGTAAGCAATGGAGACCTGGAGACAAAGCCATTAATGAGTCAAGTGCCTGACGTCCTTGGCCACAGCTATGATTTGTACCCACTGAAGTGGACAAAAGCAGCTCATGTCTCTCCACCTCCCCAAAATACAGCTAAAACAAGGGAGTCAGATGGGTTGAGAATCAGGGAGAAAAGTGGCTTTTTGGGCTCAATTTTCACTTTGCACTGAAGCTTGCTTGACTTCAGAATCACATACCATGTCTTCTGTGTGCTGAGCAAGACCTCAGTCATGTCTTTCATACTGATATTCCTAACACACAAAAACTGAGGGAAAGACAGGGCTGAGTCAGTTTGAAGAGAGCCTGATGCCCCTGATCTGCACCCACATCTCTGCCTGGTGAATCAGGCTGTCTGGAGACTGAGTGAGAGTGTGTTCCTCTACCACAGAAGGCCAGTAAGATAAAAATAACCCCCAAAAGCCTACATTCAGCCTGAAGCACAGTGCTGAGCCAGGGACAATGATAATAGGAGAACACAATAGTTCCTCAGAGCAGTCCTAAAATAATAGATTATAAATGGCAAAAGGGGAGGAGAAGGGAATGAGGGCTATTTTATCACTATTCTAAAAGCATTCAGAGGAAACAAATTTGGATCCACTTGACAGTTCTTGAAAGCCAAAATATGCTAAATATAATGCTGAATGTCCCCAAACCCAAAACATGTCAGCAAGAGTCCCTTGGCCAGGGTGTTCTTCTTCCACCCTCCCCTGGTTTAGCCTTTGCCCCATGATGGTTATTTGCCTTTCTGGAGAGCTTAATCAGGAGCTATTAGAGACAGTGCTCTCTAAGCTGTATAATGTTAAAAGTCCATTAGCTCACCCCAAGCAAGGCTGGCAGGAGAGAGATGATGTACTTGCTGAAGTTGAACAAGCTATTTGCATGCTGAATACTTCTAATCACTGAGCAATGCCAGGAGAATGTGAACATTATTACCCTCAGCTGCCCAGAAACCTTTTGAACACCCTCACTTTAATACAAGACAAAGTGGCAAAATGCATCCAGCACTGAACCCACAAAAAGGGACAGATGGATGTTTTTAAGCAATTCTATACACACACTATGCACAGCTTTAAAAAAAAAAATAAAAGAAATAATCATTTAGCAAAATCTATCTTCCTTTCCCTCTGCTAGTCACTTGCATTGTGCATGGCCACTTATATTATGCATGGGTTAAGAAAATATGATAAATGTCTGCTTACTTTTGGTCTGACCACAATCAGCTTTTATCCAGCAAAGTACACATGCTTTGTTTTAAGCATATTTTCAAATCTCCCAATGGAATTAGGACTGACATTTTTCAACGCCTGTTTAGTCAATTTTTAGCAGGCACAAGCCTGTCTCACAGCCCTCCATGGGGAGACCAAGCACTGGAAGGGCACAGAGCTCAGGTGTCCAGCCCAGAACCACCAGAGCTGCCAAAAGAAGGTTGCTGTCCACTGGAAAAAGGAAATCAGGGAAAGCCCAATAATCTAGATCAAAATTAGTGCTATTTGTCACAATGACAACAGAGAAAACAGACTACTAAAAAACAGCTCTTTCAGAGGCTTTTGAGGACTGGCTTCTATTTTGGGCAGTGCATGGTTAAAGCCCTGCTTGTATTTCGCTGCAAAGAGTGACTCTGATGCCCAGTTGTAGTTTTCTGGTTAGAGCACCAACAGTTCTCCAGGCTAAAGTATTGGAATATGTGCAGAAACCAATTTATCACAGCCAGACAAGAGTGACTGAGGCTTCACACAACATACCTTAAGGAGCAGAGACTGCAGGCTGACAAAAAGCCTTTGGTCTCTTGTTCCCTTCTGCCTTCAAATGAGTTCTCCCCATATAGCACAGAGAGTAAGACCCTTTAGCTGGTGGTTCTGTCACCTCTGCAGCAGCTCAGGTGTCCTTCTGAAGAAGTGACAGCTTTTTCAGCATCTCCCAGAACTTACAACAACTGGAACCACTCAAATTAGCTGCTTTTCCCACTGCCCTACTGGAGAGAAACCCTATGGAAAGAGAAAAGGCAAAAGCGTGTTCCAAGAGTAGGACCAGAGTCAAGATGCCCAAGGAGGATCACACTAGGAGGTGGAAGTGGAGCCTCTGAAGGGCACTTTTCCTTCCCCTCCACCTTTCTGATGCCTCAAAGCCAGACCCTCTTGGCTGGGACTCCCTCCCTTTTAACCCTGTAGGAGTCAGTAACTCACAAAGGATTCATCCTACATGCCGCCAACCCCTGACAAACTGTCCCAGTCCTTTTGCAACATCACTCAGGGCAGGGAGAAGTCAGCAGAAAGGTGGTTAACAGGCAAAAAGAAAAGAAAAAAAGAAACCTTATCTGCCATAGCAGTGGGTGCAGAACTGAAGCTCCCATGGAGACTCTGCCTCACAGCAGTGACTTGTCTCCTCTTCACATCAGCAGGGAAGATGCCTACATTGCTAGTTTAACGCAAATTCCCTCATATTTCAGTGTTTGCCAGATTGGCCAAGTCTCTAACCCCATGGGGCTGAGTGCTCTAAAATGCTCGTGTGAATGACTTTCAAGAACTCCCTAATAGGAAAAGCACCGTGGTTTCCTTGAAACTTGCAGAGAGAAGTAAAGAGTAAAAGGTCATTGGTATCTAAACCCACTGACTACTTTGAAATCCCACATAGAGACTTCTGCACTTCACAAGTCTGTGCCAGTATATACTCAAAGGCAAAGGGGACAATAGAAAAGGAAGAAAATAGTCTTTTTTATTCTCTAATACACAAACCACTTGTCACCTCTGGGCTGGCAGCTTGTTTCATTAACTTAACTATAGTATGTGGGGAGGAGCAAATACTAAACAGATACAAACCTGCTGCAGATTAGGATTCTGTCTCCTGGGAAGACAGGTGATCCAGGTAGAGCATATAACATTCTCATAAACCTACCTGGAAAACTGCTTTTCAGTCCAGTAAAAAGTCAAGCCTCCATTCCCCCACAAAAAATCCCCAAAAAACCAACACACAGAATGCAGGAAGAACAAGGTGGATACTTTTCAAAATGTTTTTTTAATTAAAACCAAAAAAAGGAGCACACACCAGAGCTTGACATGGGCTAGTCAAACTGCTGGTCACCAGGAGGTTGAACTGGCATGAGGAAGGCTGTGTTTCTGCATATCTCAGGAGCACTGGCACAGACAATGGGTCTCCTGGGAGAGTACTCTGCCTGCCAGGCTACTGCTGCTTTGTGCTGAGCAGATTTCTCATGTGGTGATGGCAAACTTCATCCTGCAGCCCAGACTCTTCTTTCAACAAACAGAAGTCCCAGAGACTGGGGAAGAAACCATTTCAAAAAATCTGCATTTTCCACGCAGTTCTGGAGAGGATTCCCCGTTGTTTCTCCTGCCTCCCCCAGGCAGGTTTCACAGGTTTACATGGAAACTCATCTTTGGCAATAGCCACATGGGCAGGACCCAGCTCTGCTTCTGTTGAAGCCAATCCATGTCCTTTCCCAGACCAAACTGCAGCTGCACTGGGGCTCATGATCAAGAGCCAACTGTGCTTTAATGTTTAATCCTCATCCACTCCATCAGGCCAGCAACTTCTGAGAGCTTCTTGTAAGTGTGTACCAGTAAATTCAGGTAAATGTGAACATCTTGGCTATAGCAATGGGGTGAAGTTTTCAATTATGCCCAAGAGATGGCGGAGTTAAAGTTTTAAGACATGACTTGGGCACTAGATCAGGTATTGAAACCTCCCTGCCATCTAATAAAGCAGTTGCCAAAGCTGTTGGTGTGCTGCTCCACCAGCCTGGTTTCTTTACCACAAAGGCTGGACTGAAAAAGTGACACATTTTTCATACACAATTTTTATCAGTTAGAATTTACTAGATATGCACCTCATTTGTCTGTCAAATATTTTAAAAATACTTCAACCTGCTCTAATAATCACATTTTAACACATGCATCAAGTTTGGATCAGAACAGCGTCTCTGGGATAATCAGTAAGCCCAAATTGCTGATTTAAGGCCTAAATATCAGTCACTGGCCAGCCAGCCACAATAAGTCACTCTATCCTTGAACTCTTGGAATTATTTTTGGCTCAGACTAACCCTTGTTACCATACATCTTACCCTACACACAGAAGAAAAGTGTATCTGTTTTTCAAGGCTACTGTTGCACCACAAGTTTACACACAAACACAACTTTTGCAAACATGAGACCAGAGTAAGATCTCCACCGTCCCAGGGTGAGTCAGAAAGTTCTCAGGAGTCCAGGGAATGGTAACTGCCAGAAAGGATCAGGCCTAATACATGCATTAGAGAAGCAAGGTAGCTCCTTTGCTGGAGGTCTGGCTGATTCATTTTGCACATACCACTGCTTTAGCATTACATCCTTATCTAATGGTAAACCTGTTTCAACAACATGCAATACATATTAATGCAATATGCACTGCAACACACAATACGCATCCAAAGAAATATGCCAATGCAAAACTCTGACTGCTCACACATAGCCGGGCTAACAAGGAAGTCTTTTACAAAAGACAATCAAGAAATCACCTGAAACCATGAGACCGGAGGGGTCCCAAGCAATCAGCAATATTGAGACCTAATAACAGATGCTAATTCATGAAAAAAACACAAACAGTGGGACTGAGGTAATGGCAGAGATTTCATTAGTGCAATTACATTTAAAATGGTATGTTCTTTAATAGAATTTAAATAAGGCTTTGAATAATTACACACACTAAAACTAACATTCCATAACCTTATTCCGCATGGAAAAGCAGCAGAAACAACCCTCTGGACTGTACAAGGTCCAATTAATCAACAATTACATTCAAAAAGTAGATCAAAACAGAAACAACTCTTTCCCCAAAAAGCTGCATCATCATCTCTAAAGTCAGCTTTCTGCCCTATATCAGAAATGTGAAGAACAGATGAACTGGGCTTCAGCCCAGTAGATTTGGCCTCATCAGATTACCAGCAGTGCTTTCCAACCCAGCCTCTCCTCATTTCTTTAGGGTGATGGAAGCTCATGGAAAAATAAGTGAATTTCTGAAGCAACAGAAGGTGAGTTTTCCTTTCTCCCATCCCAACAATGTACATAAATTATGGAAGCTTGGAAAAAACCCCTACATTACACTGCGGCTTGTGTTTACGATGCATGTCCTCCTTTGGAAACTACTCACAGACAATGGGGCAGAGTGGGTGAAAAAAAAAAAAAAAAGCAGCATATGAAATAGTAATATACTGTTCCAAAATCTGCATTGTCCTGCAGAAACAGGATTTATAATTTGTTCAGATTGTTCTCAACAGATCCAACCTATGCTGGATATGTAGAAACCAAGAGACTAAGTCATCAAGGAAAACCAAATTAAAAAACCTGCACACTGCAAGAGTTTTAAAAAACAAAACAAATAAAAATCCCAAGAAACACTGACGAAAGCTCAGAAAAATTTATCATCAATTCTGAAGTGGGGCCTTGTGACATCATCTGGATTAATGAAGACAGAGATGGACTTTCCAGGGTTCTCAGTCACTAGCTGCTGCAACTTTTTGGCTAACCGGTCATCAGGCTGGTTGGGGTCCCCTCCATCGGACTGCGGGGAGGGGATGCTGGTGGTGCTGCCCCGCCGCTGCAGCTCCAGGGTGAGCCTGTTGGCTGCCTTGACGTGTTCGATGGCAGTTCGGAGGTGCTCGGCGGGGTCGGAGCGCACCGAGGACAGCTTCCGCGCGTGGAGCATGACCGTGTCTTCCGAGAGGTGCTCCAGCATGTTGCACTGCGGGATGAAGTAGTTAGGGCACATCTTGTTGACCAAGCAGTGCTGGAGATCATCAATGAGACCCAGGAGGAAATGGGCGGCGTAATCCTCCTGGGCCAGGTAGCTGGCTGGCAGCCTGTCACAAGCCCACAGCATCATGCTCCGCAGGTGATATGGGCTAATGGCTTTGGGGCGGGACAGCAGTTTGATGATGATGGCTTTGCAGGCCTGGTAGGCTTGCATGAGGCTGCTGGAGATGCACTTTTTCAGCTGCACTTCACTCCTGGCAAATGACAGCCTCCATTCATTGTCCTTCTTCCCCTTGTAGGAACATGCAGGCACTAAATAAAACCCACTTATGACTTCCTCCTCCGTGATCTTCCCATCCCAGAAGTGGTTCTCCATCAGCCAGCTCTGTGCCACAGCTGGCCAGCCTTTGAAGGACACCACGGGGACAATGTCATACAGCATACGGCTGCTGCCCACTCCCAAAATAATGGATATGATAGTCCCGTTTTTTTCTACCTTCTCCACCTTTGGCATCCCTCGTTGGGGCTTTTTCTGGATCTCAGAGAGCACAATGCTAATGGATTCATAGAACCAGTCTGCAACTTTTGTTGGGGAGAAGAAGTAATTGGTAGCTCCATTGATATGGTCCACGATTGTGCAGCAGTCCTTCCACTTGCTGATGGTTCCTTCGTCGAACAGGCGCAGGCTGAGCCAGGAGTGGCACAGGGCCGAGTGGCGCATGTCCAGCGTCACCGGCTGGTTGCGGTCGTGCAGCTTCAGCGCGGGCACCAGCAGGGTGAAGTCCATGTCGTAGTCTGTGCCCCGGGCATAAACGTTCAGCTCATCGAGGTCAATGTCCACCACACCTTCCCGCACGCCGCCTGACAGCAGCAGGTACTCGTTGGCTACAGGCAGCTTCTGGTCGAGTTTCTGAACCATGCCTGAAAAAGACAGAAAGAGAAGTCTTTTCAGAAAAGGCAAATGGATCTAGGATCTAACCAGGATTAAAACCCATTCCATGCCCAGCAGGAAAAAAAGCAGCCAGAGGTATGTGGACAGCATGTGGACAACATTTGGTCTCACCTGACTCAGAGCAAGGCCTTCCCTGCATTCCTGGAATGTGTGAAGTCCATCCTAAACATCACATTTCAAGCAATGGAAAAAAACAGCAGCCTCTGGTGAAACACAGCAAAGCTACTTCCAGAACTAAATGTAACTCTTTAAACACCTACTAAACTAATTTTTCACCATATTGACATTTGTTTCCAGAGTACCCAAATGTTTCACCAACACTCCATAGAGAAAAAAGAACATTAATTTACTCACTGTCCTTATTTTCTCTCTGGTGTAGAAAAAAGCTGGACCAGCATCAGGGAGTTGGTTTGTTCATGAGTGAATGAATAGCTACAAATGTTAGTTCAAGCAGGTCTGATTTTACAATCTGCTTTACATCCACTGATGAACAAGACACCACGAACAAAAGAAATGCATCCTTCTCTTATGGGTGAATGGAGCAGGTTAAATAATCAGGCAATTAGAAAAGCCAGCCCTGAAATTGTCTCTTCAAGCTGCAATGACATAAAATATCTATCAGCTCCCCAGAACACAGACATGAAGACAGATTTTTACTTTCAGCACCAAAACCAGACACAACATTCACCCTGCAGTGCCCGTACCATTTGTACAAAGCCAGGTTTTCACTGGGAATTCTATAAATACACCCCACTGTGCTGTGTCCATAGAACATGAACAGCAGACTGGGAAGAGACTCTACACGGAAGCTGAGATATTAGCACCTCATTCAGTGTTCAAATTAGGCTTAAAATCGAGCTGTGCACTTCAATTTCTCTGCAGTCCTGCTCCTGCTTTCTGGGCTGTTTCACTGCTGGTGTTCCTCTTGTGGTTAAATGGTTTTTGTTGCATCCAAACCTCAATTCAGCCACCACACCTCAGCCATGATGGAACAAAGGCCAGCGGTTCTGAATGGAGGTGCTGAAGTTGTTATAAGCACTGCAAAAGGGATAGATTTTATTCCTTACAAGTACAAACGCACTAGTTTCTGCTGGCATGCATTCCTGACTCCAAGGAGTCAGGAATATTCTGAAAGGCAATATGGTTTGTTTACATCAAGCATGGTCAAATGGACAACTTCCATTAAACAGAAGCTAGTCTTAGAAAGACAGTAGGAGGAATAACTAGCCAGAGGCATGACGGAGTGAACCAGAAAGCTGCCAGTCACTCTGTCAGCCCAGAAATCACAGGCAGACACATCAGGAATGTGGAACACAAATGATCAGCACTACAGTCTGAGTACCCATCCTGTCACAGACCCAGTGGCTGCAGAGCCTTTCCTGAGGTAATGCATCCCTGCAGGATCACAGACACTGCCTACACTAAGTGGGTCACCCTAGCAGAGAGCAGCAGCAGCACCCCAAGGCACTGAGGGCTGCACCAGGCTGAGTGGCACTGCTGGGCTTTCAGAGACACTCACCTGTCCTTTCCTGCACGCTAGGGCAGCAACAAGGAAACACTACCTGCATGCACATAGGTAAGCCATGACCAGAGCAAAATCGAAAGCTCTGTGGACCTGATTCCTTGGGAAAGCTAAGAAGATTGTAGGAAGAGGCCTCTGTGTGAAGTAGAATGTATCTTGGGGCAATATTCAGTGTACCTGAAACCTCCCATGTGAAATCCCTTGTTAAATACACTTTACCTGTTTCATTCCTTCCAAGAGCACTGGACCCAGTCCATTTTTCTGTATTGAGCTGGGATGATTTTCCTGCCATGCAGGCAAGGACTTAAACCCTCTTATTTCATGCAGCTCCAGGGGCTGCAATAGAAGGAAATAGCTCTAAAAGAGTGCTAAGAAACTCTTCCTGCTAAATCCTGAGCTAATCCCATTCTGCGATCTTGCCACATGCTGCCCTGCTCATCCTCAAAGGGTAATAACTAAGAAAAGCTTCTGTCAACCTCAAAAACATTTTCTGAGGCTTAGACACACAGTGAGCTATGTTACCCTGATCTGTGGAGCAGCAGAGTCTTGCACAGGCTTCTCTATCCCAGAGGCCAAATAAGTAGCAGTCTCTCTTTTGCTGTACCCAGAAGGGTTTTTTTAATGGGCACCTAAATTGACATGACTTCTGCAGACACTACTGACACACTGCCTCTGAATCCTGTCCCTGAAGCAGTGCAAGCAGCCTTAGTGCTTTACACCTCTGTTAGAAGTTGAGTCCAATACCCATAATATCCATGAAGTAGAGTCTGGATCAATCACATCTTAGGGACAAGGAGCAATTTCCCCCCCCCCCCCCAAAGATTAATGTACTACTGGCCCTTACTGTGGGGAAGCACAGCTATTCATGGTATGAAGGGTTCTGATGGCCCATCCCGCCTCTACACAGCCAAAATTTCCCCTCAGGACAGTGGTCTGCCATGCAGATCTGCAGATGTTCCTGAGACAGGCAGACAAAATGTAATTATCCTACAGAAGAAAATGTTCATATCTATAGGATTCAATAAGGGATGCATTTTTCTAAATATTTTTAAACTTAAAGGATGAAAAATGCTCTGCAGTGAGCCCTTCGCACCAGAACTTCTATCCCAGAGTCTTCAACTAAAAAAGAAAATCAGGATTTTTCCAAAGAGATTCCCCACTACAAAATCTGCTGTTGGATGATTTGCTCTCCTTGGCCTGAACAGATCCTTTGTCCTTACATGGGAGCAATAGAGTCGATAGTCTAACCCCATTCAACAAGCAGCAAGTGGGACTCAAGCCCTGCCTTCTGTATGCTGTCAATGAGTCACTTGATTTTCCCTCTCCAGAACTCTAGACCTACCAGCAAAAGAGAAATACTGAAAAATAGTGAGGAAATGGTTACAGGAAATGATCAAATATATCATCAATATCTCTCTACCTGGCTGGCTGCAGTGTAAACTCAAACCATTGAGCTCTGCTTGGCACAGAATTTCCCCTTCAAGTCCTGAACCAGCAACATCTGCAGCTCTGCCACAGAACAAGAGAAGGAAATTTTGCTAAATGATCACAGCAGCATTGCTGATCCAACTGAAGTGGTGGAGCAGGGAGTTGAGATAAGGTCCCCTTGAGGAAAGTATATTTAGAATAGGCATAGAATGTTCTATAAATAGTTGAGATGGCCAAATTCAGGATTACCTAAGGCTTTAGGGGTTTGCAGTGTCTTCAAACCACCCCCCTTGCTCACAAATCTATTTAAAATGTGAAGGGATTCAAGGAATCCCATCAGCCAACACTGTGTCACACACTGTGTGTCACAAAGCTTTCACCCCAGGCTTCTCCAGCCCATGAATGTACAACAGAAATAAACACTCCAGTTCAGCAAGCGTGTAAGTGCAAATACAAATAAAAATATCAAGACTGGTACTCAACCCAAGTACTTAATAGCATCAGTGGGCAATTTGAGCTCTGTTCTTTTCATTTCAGTCCCAGGACCACCTGGGAGGAGAGGCAATAGGGGTTACAAAAAACTAATGAAATTTATAGAGGATCTGTGGAGTTGTCTGTAAAGACCAAACTAGAATTTGTAGGGTCAAACACACAAAACAAATTTTAGCTGAAGCACCATCTCTCATGGTATTAAAGTAGGTTCACTGATATATTAGAAGTCTCTTGCTGATACCAGGCAAAACACATAATTTGCAGTAGTACCTTTTGTGACACTGAAAAGGTTGTTTGGCAAAGCTAAGTGAGAGACTGGTGTACCATTGCCACTTCTTTCTAAAGGAGTTCTATTTTTCTAGACATGACTAATTTAAGATCTTCCCAAGCTATTAAATTTGACATTCTAACACGTGAGTATGCTTGCAAGCATGAGAAAGGCAAGGATTGTAAGAATCAGGAGCACCACCTGTAGGCCAGGCTTGCTAGTTGATTTACTAAACACGAATTCAGAGGAACACAAGTGAGCAAATGAGTTCTACCAACAGAATGTCATTCCTTTGTTGTTTCTTCAGTGTCAGGGGAAAAAAGTATTTATTTCTACTTCAAGGACTAAGATATAAATAGAATAAAAATAGAGAAAAGAGATTTTACTTTATATAACACCTACATTTGGGACACATTCTTGAATGAACTGTGACTCTGATACAGATGACACAGAGACTATTCTTCCCATTAAAAACAAAACAACAACAACAAAAAAAAACACAATGCAAAGATTACAGAATTTAAGATGATCAGATTTCATGACTATTGCAGTGTGTGCTGGAATCCACTACTATTTCATGACTAGCTTTGTATAAATAAGGAGGAACACACAGATTTGTCTTTGAAGAAACTGATCACAAGAAAAATACTACATAAAATCTTATTTCTAACATATGCCTTTCCTAATTCTAGAAGTCTTTCTTCCTGACACTTTAGATGTGCAACCATTGCCACCAAAAGGAAACGTGGCAAAACAAGATGCTGTTCTGTTAGTCTGACTTGTTCTCATCAATCTGAAGGGGGTGATGGTCCGGGCAGTGACTGAATTCAGGAGGCTTCTCCTGCATGGGAACTAGAGAGAGGTCAAAGGAGCAGTGGAGGGCTTAGAAAGGTTCCACAGAGGAGAATCAGCAGAACCTTGCACACAGAAGAAGCCTGTCACAGGAATTCTGAGAGCCAAGCTAGACCCAGGCACTAACTGGTGTATGCCCCCCTCAAGTTCCCTGGCAGCCTGATATAGAAGGGATCTTTCTTATATATGTGATCTGTTCTATAGGGAAAGCTAAGGACCACTCACATATCCTACTGCCTCCCTCTTTTCTACTGCTGCATAATCCTTCCACAGGACCCAGCATGCATAGTCAAGGCTCTTGATTTTTCCTCACAGGTTCACCCTTTTTGATGCATAACTTTGAGAATGACTTTTTCCTTCCATATGAAATCATTACCATTCTGTAAATCCCAAGGCCTAAGGAAGTCTGACCTCCTGGATGATCAGACAAATGCTGCTCAAACGAAAGAGTTCTGCAGAGGTCTCCCAGCTATGCCTGAGCAGTGTGTGTTGAATTTCAGAGGCTTCTTTAAGACAGGATGAGAGGCCACTCTGATGCATCTGGACTCGCAGATTCTTCTGTTTCCCTTGGTAATTGCAATTCTATTTATGAGCAGCACAAGTTTTTGTTACACAGGAGAACTGGAAGAGTCAGCTCTTTAGGGGAGTCTTTAGTTACAAAGCACATTTTGAGAGGACTGTCGGCGGAAGCAGGCAGGGGGTGGGAAAAGAGTGGGGAGACTGAGCCATGTGATACCAGTTTAGTCAAATATGGGATGCAAGGGAAGGAAGCTGCTCCTTGCAGACTGATACACCAGTGTCCTACTGATTCTCCTCCTTTTAGAAATCTTGTGACATGGTGACAGAACACACTGCAGGGCGACAGCACCCCCTTGTAAAAGAAATCAGCTTCTTTCTCCAAAGTCTTCTTTAAAAACAATATTAAAAGAAGTGTCCCAGTTTTTTTCCATTTTTCATGTGTCCCGGTGGAAGCCACCCACCTCACTGAAATCCTGTTTGGCAATGGAAAGGGGTGTTTCATGGTGCAAGCAGGAAAAAAAAAAAAAAAAAAAAAAAAAAAAAAGAGCAAGAAAGAGCCCATATTCAAAGGGTGAGCCTGTACAGTGAAGAGTGGTGCTGTCACAAACATCTAAATCCACTCTGGCACCAAAACCAGCAGCAGTGTTTCTGTAGTGATCTGCTTGGCTAAACCAGTCAGGGCTCAGAGACCACAACAGCAGGACCAGACTGCTCCCAGAGCCGGAGCCAGCGTTTTCAGAGGAGCCCCTGCATTGCTGTGCACCTCTACTCTGGGCAGGAAGAGTTTGAGAGTCAGTTCCAAACTCATGCTGGGTTTCCAGCACGCCAGTCTGCTTATTCAAGAGTCTTATCTCCAGAGTCATATCAGCCAAACTAAGACAGGAGTGATGAAAGGTGAAAGCCTATATGGAATACGAAGTGCAAGTCAAAGAGGTGCTCTAGGGTCTGAAAAAAGTGGGTAATGAAGTCTGAGAGCAGCTGAGAAGCAAAACAGAAGGAACAGGGGATAGCTATAAGAGAGGATAGCTATAAGAACAACTTGCTGCTGCACCCCAGTTAACACTGCACACTGTGTCGATATTTTCAAATGTGCATAAGACATGAAATTCCCTTTGGAAATGGCACAAGATGCCATCTCTCCTGGAACTGCAATACCAGAGACAAAATATGCCAGGGGACAGATTGTTTTAACAGTTCCACCCTCTGGGACTGAGAGTGCACATTTGGCAAGGGCTACAAGGGTCTAGATGGGCCATTTCTGCTCACACCCCTACAGAGCACTGCTAAATATCCAGCAAGATGTTACCCTGGGGGAGACTCACCAGGATTCCTCTCTTGGATCTGATTACAAGGTAACAGTAGTGGGCACAAACCAGGTTGAGCATCTTGAGTACAAACACACAGCTTGCAGGAGAGGCTGTTCTGCCCTTGTTTTTTCTAGTTCCTTCCCTGTTACTGAGACCCTCACAAGAGCACAACAACCTCAGAGTGGTAAATAACATGTCCTGGCTCAGGCAACTGCTGCTGAGGGCTTTCAGAAGAGTATTAAGAACAAGGAAAGTACAGCATAATAATTTTCCCTCTGCAATCTCCAAGCATTCTCTGACTTTGCTATTTCCCAAACCAGAGGCAGTATTTGCTGCTTTGTTTTTAATAGCACTGACAGACTTCTCTGCCTGGAATGTCTCTCATTGCTTTGTAAATCAGTTATATTTTTGTTATAGTTGATGCCTTGCAGCACTGTGTTTCACAAAACACATCTCAAAAGGACTTCCTTTTGCCAGCTTGCTAGGAAATTAAGAAAATCACCTAACCATGGCGCCTTCCATAGATCACTGAAGATCTTACACAGCTTCATCAGTCATCTTTCTTCCACATTGAAAAGGACAGCTGAATTAATCTTTGTTTAGCCGACTGTCCTGATCTGCAGTTGTGTGGGCCCTGGTACTGCTACACTGGAGAGAAATGAGATGGTCAACACTGCATGACACATGAAAAGGTGACTGCTGGGTGAATGCCTTCACAGTCCTCAGAGAAATACCTCAGCAGCCTTGCCTGCTAAATTAGCCTCACTTCTCTGCAGGTTTGCTCAATGTAATGGAGTCCTCCTCCCCAAAATTTAATTTCACCTTCACCATGTTCCCCTTGTAAAAGCCAACACCAATCCCATCACGTCACAAGGGGTGTTGCTGACACTGCAAAAGGACTGTGGAAGTAGGACAGGGTAAGGTTTGGGAGACTGCACAGGGGAACAAAGTCCCCAGCCTCCCTCAGGCTCTCATCCCAATCTGAAGAGTCAGCGCCAGGTGCCTCTCACAGAAAACACGTGGCAGCTCTCCACTGATGAGCAAAGCCATTCCCTTCCAGACCTGGGAACACATTCTCCTCTCACTCCAATCAGCCACAGGGCACAAGTAAATATCACACAGAACTTGACTCCAAGGTTGCAAAAGCACTTTGGGCTCCTCTGGGACGGTTTTGTGTTCTCAGTTACTGCCTGGTACCTTTTTTCCATCCTGAAAAGACTAAGTTGCCACACCACTTTATGTTCTGGTGCTGCCACACCACTTTATGTTCTGGTGCCACTGGGCTATGCACAGAGAAATGCCACCATAGCTTCACATCCTCTAAATAACGTAAGGGCCTCCACTGTGAATGCACTTTGAGCTGTTCTACCAAGACTCCTGCTTACAGCTATCCAACACACCAGAAATTCTCACCCCAGCTGCTAAATTACCAGCTTGCTTTCTTTTCCTTTAGTAGTTGTTTTCTACAAAGATAAGTCAAAGCCAAGACAAATCACAGCAGCATTCCTTATGAACTGGGCCTGAGCTAACACTGCTCATCCTCAGGGCCTGCCTTTTCCATAGTAACAGCTCTACCTTGCTGCAGAGCAGCAGGAGATTTGTCCTTGACTCAACAATTCTTCAATAAATCATCCAGAAAAGCTAACCTTGCATGTGGAGTACACGTGGTGACTAACAGCCATCAGGGAGTTGATGAATAACCGCAACTGTAATTCATGTCCTTGATTTTTCCTTAAAACTTGGCTCTTGGGGTCAATGACATGATCAGAATGGCATCCCTTTCAATTGCTTTCATTCTCTTAATCTACCAATAACAAAATCTATTTAGGTTTGTACAATGGGACAGGTCAGAAAAAAGAAGGAATGAAGGATGATTCCAAGAAACCCGCAAAGCACCAAAAGAGTGCTGGAAATCCTGAGTTCTCTGAGTACAGAAGGAAAGCAGGTGTCTTCAGAAGCCTTTCTGAGGCATGAAGTAGAGAAAATTACATGAACTGAGTCTTCTCTCCAGCCCTTAGAATTCACTGGACTCCATCTGCACAGACCTGATCTGGCCCCTTTGACAAATCTGGTATCCAAACACTGGGGGAAGACAAGACAGATAGGCCAAATATGGCTGAGACAACCAATGCCAGAAGCACAATATAATTTTTCTCTGTCCTTGCATATGAGCATGGATTGGACTAGCGAGATGAGGCAGGGAATGCAGATCCTTGTCAGAGAGTGCTGGAATCAAAAAGGCTTAAACAATACAGCTGTGTCTGAGCTCATGAAGCTAAGAGCAAACTTTCCTGCAGTATTACCCAACTTCCCACCCACCACTGAGAACATGGCCAAAGCCATGCGGGGCTGGATCAAGTCACCCATAGGAGAAGCTTTTGCCAAAGCCCCATATGCAGCATCAGCTGTACATATGCTGCTGGATTTCACATTCATGAAAAATTCCTCTTCATCCACATCACCACAAGAAGTTGATACAGGCCAAATTTGTTGTTAGCAGAAAACAGAACAGCTCTCCTGAGGTGAATGGAAACGTCAAGAGCATTTCTCCTCGTTTTCCATGGGAGACAGGCAGAGGAAAACCTAAGAACTCTAAGCTTGTCTGTCCATGTCCCATTGTTCCTATCATCTTACTCCAGCTTCATCTTGCAGAGGTCATATGTGACAGCACACAAAAGCCAGCAGAAGTTTCTAACCAAAATCTCAGATTTTACAGCCTTTTTTTTTTTTTTTTTTTTTTTTGTAGGTGAGCACTGTCATCTGTCAAAGATCACAGCAGGAAACACTGTGTGGATTCAATCTCCATCAAGCACCAAGCCCACAGCCCCAGCAGCTGTCAAGGATCTCTTACCCCTGCAGCACAGGCAGTGGCCAGGAAGCATGGAACTGAATAATTAGAGTAAAAGAGAAAGGGAAGAGCAGTAGGGTAGAACCTGGACCACCTTGTGTGAAGGTATGCAGTAAAATGCCACTGTCATTTTGGCACAGGACAGCAAAGGTGAAATGCAGCCACCAACAGTAAGAAGTCACATTGCCAGGTGGCCCTGAAAGATGTAGGTGTTGCAGCTGCCCTCCCTCCAGTGTGAGGTGGGAAGGAGGAGCTGGTGGAGCTGGCAGTGCTCACGGGCCAAAGCCCTGAAATCATCTGCAGTGAGATGAGGGCTGCATTTTTGGAGCAATTCTCTGTTACCTGGAGCATGGTTTGAAATGCCCCTTACACAGAACTCCCATCCCATTTTACCCACTCTGCTCACTCAGAAGAAATTCCAAGAGAACAACCACATCTGTTGCAAAGCCTTTTTGTGCTTACCTGGAATGAAATAAAGCCTCACACACATATTTATTTAAAGAAAGGCCTGGTGATCTCTTGGCTCATCAGGATGAAAGTTATATTGCAAGGTGAAGGAGGAAGGAGAAAGCAAAATTGTTGCTGATCAAATATAAAATACGTGAAATATGTTCCAGGAAGCTGTCCCCGCCAATAGCCTAGTCCCAAAGCAATGTCTCATATAATAATCTAATGGAATAATGGCATGAGCAAGATTTGGGTCCAGAAACTGTCAGAAATGTATGCAAAGGACCTCACAAAGTAGGACTTCAAAGTCTTCTTGTAACAGAAAGCTGATGACAATCAAAGCTCATTTTTCATATCTCATCTCGTAACAGGGCTGCTTCACCTTCCTGACTCTGAAAGCTCATGTGAGCAGAATCCCATTCACCAATGCCCTCATGTTTGAGGAAGCAGTGTCCCCAGCCCAAATATACATGAAAAGACAGGTCATGAAATCACAACAATGTCTTTCCAGTTTCATTTTCCCCAGTCATTTTTGCAAGGTGGACAGAGGAAAGGCAACTACTGCTCAAAATCCAATAGAAATATAATTCAATAGAATAGAAAATTCAGTTAGCTCACAGCTTTCCCCTGAAAATGTGAGAACTAGAAATTATTTGTTTACACTCTATTTAACAGAGAACCTCATATAAGTCCAGTAAAATGCCTTAAGGAAAAGGCATTTTATACTGCTATATATATACTGGTAGAATTTGCCTACCTGCATTTGGAGTTTCTTTTAAAAATTAATATCTTTATTGTCTTATACAGTGG
The DNA here is from genome assembly GCF_048771995.1 of Taeniopygia guttata. Taxonomy (NCBI): domain Eukaryota; kingdom Metazoa; phylum Chordata; class Aves; order Passeriformes; family Estrildidae; genus Taeniopygia; species Taeniopygia guttata. The sequence continues at coordinate 14,660,249 of NC_133034.1, read as the reverse complement.
TAATCTGGAATTTTAATCCTACAAATTCCCTTTTACATACAATCATGAAAAATGCTAAAAACTGCTCATAAATGATGATAAAGAATCCATGCTCAGAAGAGTCAGGTACATAGATCCTTCAAATGGATTCAGTAATTAGAAATCTCACCTGTATTTTATAGATGTTGTTGTGAAAATACTTTGTAAAATTTCCCTTGGAATACTCAGCTCCTGCAAGGCTTGCCATCCCTTGCATGGAAACACTTCCCAGCACAACAGAGACATATTGTTTGAATACAGTCCTGCTACACAGAAAGTAACGAGTAACACAGTGCTTGCTGGTTTCCCACTGACAGCTGGTCTCCACACTGTGATTAACAGACAAAGAAAGAAGATTACAGACTGCCTAAATTTGCTAACACAGTTTTCAGAATTAATTGCATGAGGTAGAATCAGGAATACGAGGGTGTGAGCTGGCCCTGTAACAAGGGTGCTTGTCCCTGAAGTCAGACAGAGCTGAAGTACAGCTCATATCCAGGAAATCCGAGCACAATCCTACTTGTTTGCTCCTGGCTGCACTTTAGGAAGGGGCTGGCAGAGGCAGAGACAGACAAATACTGGTTTGCAGCTGAAGCCAAGCATCACCAAAGCACAAATCCCACCCTGAGCTGCGCTGCTGCTCTGGCTGTACTGTCCCACCTGTGCCCAGGGAGACCTGCCTTGGATGATGGGCTGGGCCAGGATCTGAGGCCCCTGAGCTGCTCTACTCTTCTTGCCTCACAAACAACCCACAGGGAGGAGCAGTGTAAAAAGACCTTTTAGATTTCCTTCCCAACTTGATGGGGTTTGGGGCACTTCCTAGTTAAGCTCAGGGATCAGCCAGCTCTTACCCACAGACACAGCCCAGAGGAGGGCAAAAGTATGTCTGGCATCCTCTGCCTATACAGAGGGCACCACTAGGAGGACCCTCCAAAATTTTTGTTTCTAAGACACAACACCCTGCCCCAAATTATATCCTGAGTATTCAAAAATTAAGTAAGAAATATTGCACAGAACTTTGTTTGAGGACGAAGCAGCACTTTGTCCCTTCCCAGAGAGATGGCTCATGAAATCACAGTGCTGCTAAAACATCCCTGCTTTCCCAAGCTGAGGACATTCTACTTTGCTGCTGGTTCTTTCGATCACCATATTGAGTTTTAAATCTGAAAATCTGAAAGGAATGAGGGATTTGTCTTTACCAAAAAAAAAAAACCAAACAAACAAACAAACAAAAAAAACCAAAAAAACAAACAAAGGTGTCTGCTGCTAAATAAAGATAGATACTGAGAGATAAAAGAAACAATGGGAAGGATTCTACTAATTGATGAAAGGAGTGAGAGGGATTTGTCTTTACAAACAAACAAACTGTAGGTGCGCTGATAAATAAAGCCAGATACTGAGAGATGAAAGAAACAATGGGAAGAACCATAAATTCCATAGGAGTTTCACTGACTGACACAAGGAAACGAAAAGGAGGATATACACTAGAAAGCAGTCTGAGGTAGAAAATGAGGATGTATATTAGAAAGCAGTCTGACGTATTAGGTGTTCTGGGAAGTCTGTACCTCTCAAGTACCTCAGCCAATGGGGAAAGAGAGAGGGACATGCGGCCGGGAAATGAGGATAAAAAGGAGGCTGCGTTCTCCAAAAATTAGTGAGAGCCCAGGGGAATGCCCCACGGCCTCTCCCTTTATTCGAATAAAGTTACTGTACTGCTCTGTCTCCTTTTTGGACATAAACCTCTGGTGCTTGTAGATGAATCTTCCTGACAAATCTGACTTCAAGCTTTGCTGGCAGTCCCCAGCCGCCGGAAGGAGGAGGAGGAGGAACCGCTCGGCCTCGCCGCGGCGCGCTCGGTGCCGGTGCCGGTGCCGGGGCGGGCACGGCGGAGCGGGGCGGGGCGGAGCGGTGCCGGGGCGGGGCGGGGCGGGGCGGAGCGGGGCGGGGCGGGGCACAGCGGGCCGGTGCCGGGGCGGGCACGGCGGGGCGGGGCGGGGCGGGGCGGGGCGGGGCGGGGCGGTGCCGGGGCGGGCACGGCGGGGCGGGGCGGGGCGGGGCGGGGCGGGGCGGTGCCGGGGCGGGGCGGGGCGGAGCGGGGCGGGGCGGGGCGGGGCGGTGCCGGGGCGGGGCGGGGCGGGGCGGGGCGGTGCCGGTGGCGGAGCGGGGCGGAGCGGGGCGGAGCGGGGCGGGAGCGGGGCGGAGCGGGGCGGAGCGGGGCGGAGCGTGCGGCGCTCCCGGCCGGCGGCAGGGGGCGGCAGCGCACCGGGAGAGCCGCGCCCGCACAGACCCGCGCACACCGGCGGCACAGCCCTCCGCGCCTCCCGGCAGCGCTTGTCGGAACTCAAAATGTCCCTCAGACATTTTCAGAGGTTCCAGGCCTTGGTCAGAAGCATTTTAGACCCTGGCAAGCAGCTGAAAACAGCTGTGATCTTGAGTTTGAGCCATGGAATGAGTTACCAACTTTGAAGGTGGAACAAGCGGTCACAGAGGGTTAGATGGTATAATAAAAGTAGTCACAAATTAGAGGGGAAAATTTTTTAGTATTGTACAGGGGGGTTTTAACACCTGTACAGGGGGGTTTTACTTTGTACATGGGGGTCAGGAGTCCTAAGATGGAGAAAAGTGGGCCTGATCCTGTTCTTCCTCCTTCTTCCTTACCTCCATGTTCTTGGTGATGTTGGCACTCACAGATTGGATTAGAGTAGAAAAGCACATTGTAACATAGATAGTAGGTATTGGGGAAAATCTGTAAACATATAACACGTAATATATCATATAAAAGATAGCAGCAGCCTTGGGCGGGGAGAGAGACGACGGAGACACCGGACAGTGAGGGTGTCAGGAGTGTGTGTGTGTCTCTGCCTGGGCCGCTGATCTAGGCAGCCGCAGCGGGTGAAGACAATCTTTTAGATAGCTAGCAATAAACTGCCTGAGACCGAACCACAAGAGGCTGCGGAGTTTTTCTTTGGAAGCACGGGTTAGAGGAGAGACTTTACCACCACACGAGACCCCTGAATCAATCCCGGGGTTCTCACAAGCGCTCACCGGGCACAGCCAGCTCGGACACCATCGCAGCCCCGAGACCAGCGCCGGGCTACCAAACCCGCCCGCTCCATCCCTGTCACCGGGTCCTCCCGCAGCAGTGTACGGGGTGCGAGCGAGATGCGACTTTAGATAAGCCAGAAGATAGACACCAAACCTGTCTGCAAATCCTATTTAATGCCAGATTTCCAGCTTGTGACGACTGAAGGAAAAGGCTAGCATTTTGTCGAAGCCATCTGTACACAGCTCCTTTTGTGCCGTTCTCTTTGAGTATTTATGCCACTTTGCACAGCAGCACAACGGAGCAGGCAGCGAGCACCACGGCTTCAAAGGAGAACAACTGCTGTTTATGGAAGCACTGTCAAGAATTTATGGCTAATGCATTGTGATAAGTTATGAAAAGAGAATGAATCATTGCAGGTAAATTTAGTTCAAAAATTAGATTTTCTATTTCTTCATCAAAAACCAAGTAAACTCTCAGCAAGCACAGAGCTGCCTAGGAGCAGTTCTTGTGTTCAGTGGAAGCAAGTACGTCAGTTTAAGGACAGAGCCCTCCTGAGAGTCAGATTGAAGGTGAAGTCAACATCTAACTAATCTATTTCCCTTATTTATGTTCCTCCTCAGAACATTTATTTTCCACTCAGAACATAGTGAATGCAAAAAAAAAAAGTAATCTAGCAGCATTCAAAATTAAATGCAAAGGGGATCATGTAGGAATGCACATACACCCACGTATTGGAGAGCGGGGTTGGGATTTTGAAACTGTTTCAGGGCAATAAATAGAGAGTCTGTCTGGAAATGGGGGACAAGCAGAAAACATTAAGGAAAAAAAACCAACAAAAACAGTGTTGTAAAGTTGAGTTTGTATGTTTTAATCCAGTGTATAAAATTTCTGAACAAAATCGATTTAAAATGCACCTAAATAGCAGAGACAAAGGAAGACAAAAACAGCTTCTTAGTCAAAGGAATTATTTCTATTTTGTTAGTGTGACTTCCAGAGATTTAAAATACAGACCATCCTCTATGGGCAGTCTGCTGCAGAAAAGGGAGGAGGTTACAGCACGACTCCACCTGTAGGACCAAGATTCATCAAACTGTTCATGTGTCAGCTGAGTTAGGGGTCAGCAAAGGAACAAATCCAGAGTGGGAAGCGGGTGCATTTAATTTGTTTAATTAATTGAATGTGTGTGCTCTAACAGCTGTGAACATCTGGCAACACAGAACACATCTGGGATAAGGGGACATCAAAGGAACAAACCCAAGCACCCTTTGAGTCTACAGAAATAACAAACTACCACCACAAGTGCTGTGTTGGTAACACTGCCACTGAATGAACTACAGCATGGTGCCCAGCAAGAGCATCAGCTCTCAGGGGGGCTGGGTATCTCCTACAGACACTTCTGAAGCTGCATTTAAATAGCTATTGTCACACCCACACTGTAGCTGTAGGCCACCAAAAACCTTAATGGAGGAGACAAACATGTATTTTTCTGCCCCAGAACACTCCCTAGCCTTTGAACACTGCTCAGACACTGTCATAGGAGACACTGCTGGGATACTCTCTTGCTGGCTCCAGACATGCTTATCCAGAAGCAGCCTACCAGCAAGCCTATTTCAAGCCCTAGAATTTATTTCCAAATATTGGACTGTGATTCAGGATGTCCTGTCACGTTCTTTCCCCCTTGCCCCCAACTCAAATGCAGTCAGGAGTCTGAAAACAGGGAGGTGAGTGGTAATTCTAAATAAAGCTTCATATCTATTTTCCCATTCCACTCCAGTTAAAAGGAAAGGGCCCAGCCCCAGCAGTCAGTGTGATGGACAGGGCAGTTGTTGCAAGGGGGATGGGTGGAGGTCCAGTTTAAGGATCATGGGAGGAAATTCTCTCCTGTGGGGAAGTCAGTAAGCAGGGACAACACAAGGGACACATCTGGAAAACAGCAGAGGAAGCAGAAAAAGTGAATGAAATGGCAAAGAGAGCCCTCCTAGGGCAATAAAAGTTCCTGATTCCAAGAGGAATTCTTATCAAATCTAATGGGATGTGGTCTGGTTTTAAAGCAAAATGGTGGCAGTTCAGAAAACACACACAGGTTTTAAGCACTGAACAGCAACACTCACCAGAGCTCCTTAACTTTGGTGCTCACTCTGCCAAGGGTAGATGAGCTGGGCATGGAGCAGAGAGGAGCCAGAGACTCTGTAATTCAGAATCATGCTTTTGAAAGCCTCAAGTATTTCATCTCAGTGGCCTGAGACCAGAGCTTGTGTAACAGAGGAAACAAATGTGGAAACAAGTGAAGCAAAGACTGGTTATAGCAGGAGGAAATGCAGGAATTGGGCTTTGGGGGAGCCTGCCCTGCTAAAGAGCAATTGCTTGATTGCACGAAGGACGAATGCTGGGAGACGTCTGAGTCTCCTGCCTGCTTGAGATGCTGAGCACACAAACAGCCCTGGCTCAGTGAGCCCCAAGCCACAGCTGCATTCCCCACACCAGTGGATAAAGTGAGAGCAGCCCCTCTCACCTATTTCCTCTCCTGCTCAACTGAGCTGAGCTGAATTTGTGATCATCACGCAAACCTTGTATCCACTGCAAGCTGAAGCACTTTTCCTGCTTTTCCCCACAGGATCAGAGGCTACTCTGCCAACCCTTGTGTTCAAAACCTGGAACATGGACTTAGCCCATGGAAACATGGAAGGAACAAGAGGTCCATTGCTTGTCCCCAAGCTAAAGCTGCCAGATTGCCTTCCTGACTTCCTTCCCCTGCTCAGAAACAAAGCTGGAATTCTCACAGCATCATCTACTGGCTCCAGAAGCTGGAGCTTTAATGACAGCATAAAATTTAACATCACACTTGATTAAAAAGAGAAACAAAAAATATGATTCTGAGTTGGCACCACCGCAAGGCGCCCTGGTGGCATCTTGCCCCCTGCATGGGAAAATGCAGGGGCACGTCCGACCACTGGAACTTGCATAAACACAGCTCGGGTGTAAACCCCCCTGACCCCTGACTGCTCAGGGCAGAGTTGGTGTGTGATGGTGACAGCCAGCCTCTCGGCCCTGGCAATGGCATGACACCCCAGCAGCCTCCAGGGTAACAGTATAAGATATTTTTTACCTCTTCTCTATTGTTTCAAATGTGTGTCTCCACACAGCATCCCACTGTCTGCCCTTCAAGGTCACACACGCACGCCATTGAGGCAAGGGCTGGGACAGAAAACCACACCACTGGCAGAATGGATGCTCTTCCCATTTTATGTCTCTTAAAAGCAGTTAACCTGAAGCAGAGAGAAAAGGGATCAATAAATGGAGGAGCTGCAATCTCTTTTGGGTATCTCAAGAGCCTGGCTTTTTGGCTATTTTCAGCAAATTAGTGCGGCGCTCTTACACACTTATTTCTGCTCTCTGTGAGGTGAAAGCAGGACTGCCGCCAGCTCTGTGACTCACACAAACACAGGGGAGGAAACATAAAACAAGCTGCCGGCTTGCTCTTTCCCAGGGCTTAATCACACCCTTTGTAACTATTTGATGTGCCTGCTCCAGCACATCCGAAGCTGCAGCATGAGAACAAGCAGGGCTGGGCCTGGGCTTCGACAGAATTGCTGCCAGCGCCCCATCTCAAACTTCCCACTGAACTGAGAGAGGAAAATGGAAATCTGTCTACACTTGTGAGACAGTAGCTCTCAACAGTCCTTGCCAGCTGGGCAGAAATAACTGTTATGTTTTGTTACAAACCATTTTTGGCTAGGACACACAAGAAGATCCATTCTTGTCCAGCACCTCCATCTACCAACCTAACAAATACCTACAGAGCTGTTCCTCCCTAAATCTCCAAATCCTGAGCCACAGATAAGTATTTATACTGGATTCAAGTTCAGGTACTCAGCAAAGATACGCTGGAGGTGCTTGAGAAATGCTCAGTATTTGTTATTTGGCCATATTGCCAATTCTTGTCTTCTTTTTCTGAAAATCCAAGTTTCTGGAGTCCTAAGGCAGGGCAAAAATCTCAGCTTAAATTTATGAAAAGAAATTAGCAACTCCTATCCATCACAGCTGCAAATAACCAAAAATATCCTGAAGGAGATGAGTCTCACTTAAAAGCAGAAGAAAACAGAACAGAAATAAAAATACACCAAGAGCTTTTAATTTTAGAGTCCAATTCAGCTTCTCAAGTTTCACAAACCAGCTCACTGCTATTCCCTCTAAGATTTCATTTGGATGGCTGGCATCAACTCTCTCTACAAATTTATTGAGTAAGAAAATGGCAAAATAAAACCTGCTGGGTCTCATATAGGAAGGGAGATGGAGAGATGGCCCTGAGGAAAGGGACAGAGGCATCCCATGTATTGTTCCCTGGCACAGTGATGTTCTGGGAAAAACACTCCAAAAAGGAGTCTGCCTGCAGCCCTAGGGATGGCAGAGGCAGGGTATGTTTTTCCTTGGACAGAGCTTCCTCCCCTGGAGTGCAGGAGTGCAGTGCATCTTTTCCCAGCACTGGTCCCTGTCTTGCTGTGATCTTCTAAGTGTGCACTTTCACATCACAAACTCTGCTGGATCTCTAACATCCCTTCAGAGTCCTTCCACGCAGGCAAACTCCCTCCAGACTCAAAGCAAAGCAGCAGCAATGTACACTTGTACTGGAGGTGTGAGAAACACCACAGTGAGCAGGGAAGAAAGGCTCTATTCCAGGGACCATTTCTAGCCAGGTCCTGCAGTGCAGCACAGTTTGGGCGCCTCTGCCAGGGAAAGAGGTTTCCAGGAGCTGAGAGAGCCCTGACTTCCTCACCAGCTTTACTGCTGGGCTCCTTGCTTGCTTCCCTGCTCAGCATGAGTTAATTATTCCCACTGGAGCATAGCGCTTGCCCCACTGGGGCATCTGGAAGACGCATTCACACAGGGTATTGCTGTGACTTGGTGCAAAGGGGGACAGAAAAGCAAGTTGAGTTCAGCAGTTCTTCTAAGGCAACACACACCAGCATATCCCAAAGTCGGCTCCTGGTTCCCTTCCAGCTGCTGTCACAGCTCTCACAACCCCACACCAGGGCAGGCCAGGCTCTGTCCAGGGCTCTGCACATCTTCAGGCTCCTCTGCCTTCAGCTGATGTCCCAGAACATCCCCTGGGACACTGAGCAAAGGAAGGGGACAAGCCTGTCAGTGCCCCACTTCAGCCAGCTCTCAGGACTGCCACAGCTCTGCTGATGCCCAGCCCAGCAGCAGCAAACCTCTGCAATGCCACACTCTAACACTGACAGCTGCAGCCTTCATTGCTGCCTGAGGATTATCCTCCTCTGACCCCCCTGCAGCTCCTCTCTGTGATCTGCCCACCCCATTCCACAGCCTGGCACAAGGCCAGGCTCCTCTGCCTCCAATCTCCAGTACTCCATCTGTCCAAGTCCTGGCCCTTTCCAGCACCCTTCTGATGCTCCAGGGGCACAGCCGCTCAGCCCCAGAGCCTTCCACCCATCAGACATCCCCCAAAGGGCTCCTCAAGAGCTCATGGATAGTGACAAATCAAAATTTTGAACACCATGCTCCTTGAGACCACTCATTTTATCTTCTCCCCCATCTGTGTGCACACAGGGAGCCAAGAGCCTCACTCCCTCGCTATTTCTGGATGTGGACACACCCTCCTCTGCCTCTGCTATTGAAGATGTCTGACATAGCAGACAGGCCAGGACCTGGCATTTGGTTACCTTTCAGGCTCTCTGCTTAGCTTCTACCCAGAGATAACAGATCCCTGCCAAGAAACTTAGTTGTCTAGGAGACCACTTTCAAACAAGAGTTTGCTAGAAACGATGTTATTATCTAGGGTAGCACATCTGCACCGTGGAGCACTGAGGTTAACTGCCTGCTAGCTCTGCCTCAGTTAAAACACAGCCTAAGAGAGAGAGGGAGAACATCAAAATGAAGTTGGCAGCATAACCAAGTCCCAGAGTTCATAATTTCACATACATACAGGATTCCCTGGAGGCACTGCAAGGTCACCAAAGAGAGCTGTGCTCCTCCTAGTGTCATGGCTCAGCCTCCCCCTCACTCGCTTACACTGCTTTAATAATCCAAATTCAAGCCAAAATACAAAGAAACAGATCCTAGCCTTTCACTAACATTGACTGTATCTCCTCTGGGAACTGCATATTTCAGGTGGCAATATTTAACCTAGAAACTAATGAAAGCAGAAGCAGCTGTACAGGGAGAGCACAGGAGCAGACAGGTGGGTTGGGACGGTGCTGAGCAGAGGGCTGGCAGGCACCTAATGAAAGATGCAGCCGAAGGGCATGCAAAAAGTTTCACTCTATAGATGCAGTGTTCTGGCTCCCACTGCATGTTTTGTCCCTGTAGATCTCTACAGCAATAAAAGCTCCTTTTTCATTTGCCTCTGCCTTCAGCAATAACAATTCCTATTTTCTCTGTTTCCTTCTTCAGACACTAAGTTAGTTAAGAAAGAGAAATCTGCCACTTCCACCCCTCTTACACTACAAATAAAACTCCCTCACAGCAGCATTATGAGCTACCAGTAACTTCACCAACACTGAAAAGGCAGCCAGAAAACAGCAGCCAGGAACAAAGAGTGCATGTGGGTAATAGGGAAGAGTTACCCTGCACATAATCTTCAAATCCAGCCAGAGATGAAGCAATTGAAGGAAAGGAAGGCATTTGCAAAACTACCAGGTGTCAGCTGATCTATTTCTAATTGCCTGAAATGACAGCTCCTGACAGCATGAAGCTAATCTTACATCTCTGGAGAGGAGTTTCAAAGGTAGGAGATATTTCCTGGCACAGGGAAAAAGCTGAGCAGGGAATTCAGGTTATAATGCACATAACAGAGTGGGAGCCATTTTAAGGTCTTCAATCACTTATTACAACACAGAGCTTTATTTGGTGCAGCCTCTTCCATACAAAACATGTAAAAATAGCAACTGGTGACACATGAAAATCAAAGATAGTGAGCTTGTGCCAGAGACATTTAAGGGCAATGATGATCTGCTGTTATGGCTTCAAGCAGTGATTTAAGTCTCCATAATTAATTCTTTGCTCTACACCGGACATGAATGAGGGGGGAGGTACCAAGGGTTATAGTTCTATCTTCAAGATAAAGCAAGCCTGAAAATGCGCTGGATGTAAAGGAACAAAATTTAGCAAAGAACTCAGAATATGAAGTTGAGAGTTTCATCCCATACCAAGTTTTTGCTCAGCTTCCTACCATAACAAAGATCTAAACGGTTTAGCATCCTATGCAGTTTGTCTAGAAATGAAATTCAGCACCGATTTATCACATGGCAAAGTCTTCTCTGAAGAATGTTTCACTAAAAGAGCAGAATCTAATAGCAGGTAAATTCTTTTTACCATATACATTTATTGAAATCTGAATTCAGCCCTACAGGGTCAAACTAAAGAATACAATAAAATTTTAAGCACCAAATTTCTTTTATCATATTTTTTTTCCAGGAGACTGGTCACTAGATTTTCACATTTTCTGCTCAGTAATGTGCATTTAGCATCTCTGTCAATGTGCGTAAACTCTACAAATTATCCCACTGAGAGGCCGTCTATGCCCTCAGCACCATGGTGAATGCATGGTGACTCCCTTAACCTAAGTAATAAGTTTTTATCCTGGGAAAACATGTTCACAGCCCAGCACCAAAAGATCATTTGGTCCCTTACTGGGCCACTGGAGGCCCCTAGAATTAATGCTGAGTAGAGGGGAAAAGTAACATTAAAGAGGAAACAGCAACTACAGAAATATGCTTCCAGTACAACAGCGGGTCTTAGAAAAAAATAATTGGAAAAAAATGTAAAATCTGTCCTCCTCTGTGCTGAATTCTGTGTTTTTTTAAATATGAAATAAATCCACAGAGCAGTACAGAAGACAGAAATCCACAATGGCCAAGACTGAAACATTCTGAAATTTGACTTCTTTTGGAGTTGAAACAAAGGACATAAAACCTCTGAAATTATCCACAAGAGGAAAAATCTAAAAATATTTCAGGTACTTAGGTACAGGAACAGCAAATAGAAAATAAACAAAACATTTCAAAAACTTCAAGTGCTCTGTTCCAGAAAAGAAACATCAAACCTCATTATTTTTCCTTTAGCATGGAAAATCAGGGCAATGCAGTCTTGTGAGTTACTCCACTCAGATGGAAAATGATCAAAGGTTTTTGCTACAGCTCTGCTTATCAGGTGTTTAAAACAGCTTTACTCATGGCCTCTGCTTTCCCAAGCAGGATGCTCTGGACTGAGAGGCCAAACGGTTGGCCAAGAGCAGCAGGGTGAACTTTTCCTTTTGGTGACCCCAGAGGACACCAAGGGAGTGTGTGCCCAAGGGAGGGGTGGTGTGCCCAAAGGACAGGTGGTGTGCCCAAAGAAGAGGTGGTGTGCCCAAAGGAGGGGTGGTGTGCCCAAAGGAGAGGTGGTGTGCCCAAGGGAGAGGTGGTGTGCCCAGGGGTGGGGTGGTGCCCTGCAGACACGGGAGGGGGATTCCATGGACAGCAGTGGAACCCCCGGCCAGGCGCGGTGGGCCCAGCGCGCGCGGGACAAAGGGAACAAGCTGGAACCCAGCCGGGAGCACTCTGCCAAAGCTGTTTGCCAGAGGGAAATCCCAAAAGGCTATGGCCTGGAGCCAAGGATGTGAGGACAGGGAATTAAAGAAGTCCATCTAAAGTTGACTGAACTTCTTTCTCCTCCAATTGCGGTGCAATGTCCTCAGGACCGATGGGGTCTTTCTGTGGAACAGATATCAGGATAAGGAGTGGAGCTCCTTTGGAAAAACCCAGGAGAATGGATGGAAGTATTTGTGAGGGTTTCTTATCCTCAACACAAGCCACTCCTTGCTTTAATGACAAATGACCACACAAACCAGTGTTTCCACACAAAAAAACGCCAGTGTCTTGTGCAGCTAAGTGACATGTATGAGCAGGAGGACCACATAAGGACTTAGGAAAGATTTGGTGCCAATATGGACCTCAAGCAGCTGGTTTGGGACCATAAAACGGGACTGGATTTTCCACAGAGTGGGAAAGGATCCAGACAATACAAGTAATTTCTAATCTGGGAAAGTACAACAAAACCAGAGATTTTGGTATCCACAGTTCACACCAGGACTTGGCCCCCTTTGCTCAAAAAAAGCCCTAGAGATACTCAAACAGAAAGAAATGAGACAGGGAGATCAACCAAAACCAATTAGCAGACTCCAGCCAGAAGGCAGAATTATCCTTGCCATTACTGGCGTGCTGAATTTCAGCTGCAGATGAAGGCTGGAAACTTTGACAGTAGGAGAAAATCAGCTTCAGGGCTTCCAACAGACAGATCCCAAACCACACAGATTTATTTAACAAACAAAATACATTACAACTAGCATTTTATCTTATCACTGTTAAGTGGGGATTTTCCAGTTTGTTGGGGTTTTTTTAACTCTGTAGTTTCCTAAAAAATTCCAGGGTAGACACTGAGTTTCTTAGTGAATATATAGCCTCCAGTAAGCTTGCTTCTCCCATCCACCTTTCACAAGCCCTGGAGCAGTTGAATATTCTTTTTTAAAGTTAATTGAGTTGGACTGAATGAGCAAGATGTCAATCAGCAAAGCATCAGCATGTTCTCAGGGCTCAAAATCCACAGGGGTGGGGCAGAAATGAAGAGCTGAAAAGGATGTGGCATATCCATCCCCAGGACTCAGCAGATCACTTTCGAGATACTTCCAGGGCCAGTTATCCATGCTCATGTGTATGTGTGGGTATATACATGCTCTGCCCTTTCTCAAGATGCAGAGCAAATAGTAATCCCAAAATAGCTCCACTGACATCCTAAAGATTTCTCCATGAGTAAGATACAACTCAGTGAGAGAAAGGACACCAAAGATAGCCTATAGCAAGTCTGTAGCTCTCATATCCTGGATTGATTTATTAATTTCTTCTGTGCTGGTGATTATAAAGGGGGGGAAGGGGGTGAGGAGACAGAGACAAGGCCCTTGTGTGCAATGAAATTAAATGCACAGCAGCAGCCATCATTAATGATGCATTATGGAGTAACAAAGAGAGCCTGGCTGATTGACACTCCCTAACAAGTTGTGTATAATAAACACTTCTCTCTAAACAGAAGGTTCCTGATTATGGGATATGTTCCCCCTCATGTTAATGATGATGTTTATTGTCATACACGCACCCCACTTGAAAGGGGAGTGGCACCCAAAATAAAAGGAGAATTGACTGGGAGATGCTTGACTGAAGAAGCCAGAGGCCACCTTGCTGAGGTCTGTACAGAGCAAAATGCACAAGGCTGAAAAGTCATCCAGGAAAATAAATGACTGTAAAACAAGTATGAAGATCAGGGGCATGGATGCCCAGGATTTAGCTTCCTCAGAACAGGAGCTGGACTGAATTTTTATGATCAGCTCTAAATAGGTAAGTATTAGTGCAGAACCTTGGTTCTACAGCACATGAGCTTCTACACAGAGAACAGAAGCTGCCTGGGGAACCTGCTTGGGGGTACAGGCAGCAGGGCTCACCCACACACTCAGAGGAGCACCCTGCCATGGGAAACAGGCTGCTTTCCTTCTCTCAGCACCAGCCTGGCTCAGGGGTGACAGAGCACACCTGGAGCATCAGCACTTACCCAGGACTGAGGGGATCCAGCCAGCTCATGCTGACACATTCCTGTCCCCCAGGATCTCACTTGCTCTCAACAGCTCATCCTTCTCTCCCCTGATAACTCTTAGTGCAATCACTGTCATCTTCCTTCATCCCTCTACCAGTACTCACTTACTCTTTCCATTTGACCCTAATGATTAGAAGCTGCACAGAGCTCATGAGAGTCCATGGGTGACAGACCACAAGCCACTACTGGTTGGGTTCAAGCCACAGCCCCTCAAGCAGGTGGAGTCCAACCCAAGGGCTGTAGGGTCCTCAGAGGACCAGAACACATTCCAGGCCACTCAAGCCATGTAGAACCACGCCAGTTCAGATTTCCCAAACCCTGTCTCACCAGCAGAGAATTTATCTCCAACAGAAACAGGGTAATCTAGTGAGGGACAGAATTCTCTCCAAGGAAGAGCTAACTTCATTGCAGGGCTTGAACACCTTTTGCTCCTCAGGACTGAATCTAAAATGAAATGGGATGAAAGGACCCAAGCTCAAGAGAAGCAGGGGGATTATTCCTAACCAGAAATGCTCACATTCAGAAATGCATCTGAGCAAGCATCCCAAATAAGGCCATTTCCAGGCAGTTCTACAGGCCAGAGGTTAGGCCCTGGAGCATGTAATGTGGAAGGCTGCTGGCAAACGTTGAACAGGGGGTGTAAACTCTGAGTTTCCCAGAGAGCAATTAGAAGAAAAAGGCAGGAAATTTGCAGATCTGTAATTAATGCCAGTGAGAAGTCAGAACAGAGGGTAACGTCACCACAGCTAATTACAACTAAGGGGAAGGGTAGGACTAATCGTTATCCTGACCCTGTGATCCATATCTGACTTGCTTCAATTGTGCTGCTGGCCAGACTTCCCAGGATGAGCGTGATTCCCATGGCATGTTTTTGGCTCTGTTCATGCCAAGCACATGTGAGGCCAGACTCCCATATATTTTACACAGCTATTTAAAAAGGAGAGTAGTCAGGAAGGAGTCTGGGGACAGATCATAGGGCTGCCCATGGGTTTTCAGCAAGACAGTCCCTTAAAGCTTCTGCTGTAAGAAGATACTGTAAGGCATCGAGGAGCTGCCAGCCCTGACCTCTCTTCCCCTTCCCGCATTTAACTGCCCAAATCCCTTTTTCCACACCCACCCCAGAGCTGGCATTACTCCAGCAGTCAGAAATAAGTAGACATCTGGCACCAAAAGCGAGTGAAGCACTTCTGCACTGCTTGTGCCAAGACAATTCTCCCCAGGCTGTCGCCATCGGTGGCCTGGAAGCTGCTATTTCCACATGCACACAGGGGATGGATGGCAGGGCTCTATAGCTCGTTGCCATAGAGGGGGAGATGGGTCACAGAGCAAGAAAATCCAGAAAAAAGCAGGAGCTGCTTAAGGAAGGTTGGCTCTCATCTACCAGCCATACCTGGGAAGACACCCTTGATATATCTTGTTGTCCTGATGCCATCAGTGTTCTGGGATGAACCCATGAAATGAACTCTGTGTCACCATAGGCAAAAGTCAAAGGGATGTCCAGATCTGAAAAGCAACTGTTGTAGTGCTACACAAGGTCACTAAAACATCAGGGTACCAAATTTTCAGCCGTGGTCTTCAGCTGCCCCATTCAGCCATTGCAGCTGATCCTCACAATCTGTTTAACCTTCTGACTCAGTAGCATTAAGCTCTCCCACTGCCATGCAAAAGGATACCAGAAGATTGACAAGTGGTCTGCAAAAATGCAACATTACAGCAGAAAGTGCCTCTGAAACAGGAACCGAAACACAGCAGCCAGCATACTGCAGCTTGTGCCCTCTGCCACCCTGAAGGGACATGCAACCACTCTGCCATGAAAAGGAAATTATTTCCAAAGTAGTTTGAGTGAAACAGCATATTGGTAGAGGGAGCTGTCAGTCCCAAGGAAAACTAAACAAGGTCAAAAATTACCCAAACAGAAAAAGAAAAGCTATATACAGAGGACAGGGATGGGGAAGTTGCATCGTCTTGGTTTTATTAAGATTGTTCCCTACAGAAAACATGACATTAGGACGTGGAGTCACCATTTTGGCATTGCATGAAAGCAGACCCAGAAGCAGAAGCAGAGAAAGCAGCCAGTTTCTGATGAACTCTTCAGGGTGAACGCAGTGCAGCAAGTTCAGCCTGACAGCATAAAGAAAGGAAACCCACCACACAGAATTTTACTTTGAGTCTTGATACAGGAGGTGTTAATAACACAAAAAAAGTATTTTTAGATGCTTTTCTAAATCGCTGTGTAAATGAAGCACTCCTGCCAAAAATGTTTATCGAAATATTGTCAGAGATGGTACATATTATATCTTAGTGAAAATGTCATGGTAGCATTTAGCTATGCTTCAATAATGCTTCAAGGATTAAAAATATGATGGAAATCTACAGCATGACTTCAAAGTAAAACATCAGTCAGTTTATACAGAAAACCACAGTAACAGACCTGTAATACCTAACTGCTAGTCTGCAAAGGTTCATTACAAATTCCTTTAAAAATCTTTCTCACATCCTTCTCCACTTCCCCTATTCTTGTTTTCAAAAAGACTGCAGGAATCCCCTGGATTAAGGGAAAACTCATAGTCCAGTAGCATGCAATATTCAGTCAGTCCTAAGGCTATTACAGCACGCCGCTTCCATGCAGAGATAAGCAGTGAGTTAGAAAAATATCTGAGCAGTTCCAAACATCAAGATGATTTCACACCTCAATGGAAAATATGCAGGCTAATATTGCAGCAGTCATTACGGCATTCAGCATACAGTCATGCTAAAATCCACAGAAGAATATAACTACATTCCTTCATAGGATTAGAAGTCTGATCCATATACCACTGAAACCAATAAGATTTTTTTCCATTAAGTGGGAACTGGGCTGGATCCTATAAAACATTTATTCAGTGAGCTTTCACAAGACACAGAACAGCTCCACTGTCAATACCAAGATACACCAGCATACAGTGATTTGTAATGCACACTGCATGTGCTTATTTTCTTTCCTACCAGAAGGGAAAAGCTGATCACAGAATGGGGTAGGTAATGAGGTAACATAGCCGGGTGTTGCAAATAATAAATAAATAGGAACAAATGCATTAATTCATGAGCTTCTAAGGAATAAAGCTAAGGTAAAATCAATAGCACTACTTTTGCATATGCCAGAAAGGTCAAGCATGCAGCTTTTGAGGACAGTCACATGCTAATGTGATGTTTGAGAAGAGAATTTAGATGATATATATAAGCAGTCCTAGCAGAATTCAACAGCTTTTAAAGAGCTTTGAGTGGAAAGTTTTTGTACCCTACAGACTATGTGTGAGCACACAGGCTTCTAAAGTCACCGAAAAACACTAAGGCAGCCTGACACATATGTATGGCCTTAAAAATCAGCCCAGCCATCTGTGTCACCTGCTGTTGGAGGTGAAGAAGCTGACCCAGCGTGTGTTTGAAAGTCTCACTCAAAGCCCTGTGGTGTGTGCTAAGGCGACAGGGGCAGAGCGAGGGCTGGGGCATCAGAAATAGAACTGGAATAGGAACCCAGCAACATTTTTTGTGTGTGTGTGAAGAGTTGGATAGGGGGAAGAAAGCCAACACTGAACATTGCCAGAAGACCTTTGCCTAACAATCCTGGCCAAAAGATATCCAACTGCAGCAGATTTTAACGTGGGAAGCCTATTTCCATCCTGAGGTTTTACAGAATGAACACCAGAGCCTGGACCTCCTGCCATGGAAAAAGCCATTTCAACAGAAAGCTAATGAATGTCTGACAATATTCCCATCTACCAATACGTATTAGATAAAACTGATGAAAAGCAATTAGCAGAGAGGATAGTGGGTGGAGGAGGGGAAGGTAGAGAAACACACAGGCAATCAGGCCACAAACTAAGAGCTGTTTATGTTTGGTCATAATGCTTGTTCCAGCAAAACAAGCTTTGTGAATTACATGTTTTGGATCAAAATCCTGAAGAAAGGCTGTGCCCCACAGTCTGTTACAGAGCTCATCCCTGTCTGGTCTCAGAGAGAGGGATCTGTGTTGTATGAACCACCCATTCAGACACTGGTCAAACAGCAGTGTTACCTCCCTGTTAGCAGAACTCTTGAGTTCCATATCCAAACTCCTTAAAAAGAGGGTCTGAAAAGGGGATGGATAATATACTTTAAATTCCACTGCTATGAGTAAGAGTTGTTTAAGGAGCCAGAAAACATGCATTTATCTCTTTAACATACTTGGAGATTCTTTTAGTCAAAGTGCTGGAGACAAGGGCTCAGCAAATTAAGAAGGAATGAGAAGGTATCGAGCTCCAAAATACAATGGCAGCCACATCAAAGAAGCTCACACATGTGAAAAAAGCCAAGCAGCTGATCTGCCTGCACAACTGAACGGCTGTGCCTTTTATTTTTAAACACTGTTATTGCTCATGATACTTGCATCTACTTTTCCTCTCTCACCCACACTGGAGCAGCTGCCCTGCTTGTGTGAAAAAGGAACTTGTGAGCTCCAGCACTCATTAGGGTGATGCCTCACACAAGGAGGCTCTGACTGGGATGCCAATACGACAAGTCTGTGCGAAAGGCAAAAATGACAAGGTGGAAGAGACATTGTGGCAAAGAGTAACTGTTCAATAACACTAGAATAACAATCCTGGGTCATTTCATCCACCATGGACTGTCTGACAGTGACAAGGAGTAGAAACTTCAGGGCAAGTGTGAAAAGGCAATTGCCTACAGCAATACCTGCTCTGAACACCTTCCCTGGCTCTTAGCAATGCGTGGCTTAGAGGTTTCTGCATGCAGCCTTGTAAATGCTCGACAGTCACTTTGACAGGCAAATTGTCTATGAATTTGCACAACTCCTTTTAAACCCATTTGTATTTTAAACTTCATGTGTCATGGGGCTACAAGGTCCATGCTGCCACTATGGGTCATGAAAATGCTTGCATTTCAGTGGCCACCTGGTAAGTTTATTGGTGTCTGTAATTCTTTGACAGCATGGAAGACAATCAAAATTCATATCATATCACCCTTTCCACTCCATTCACTGTCATTCCTTTCAGGAGAAAAAGGAGTAAAGCACATAGGGGAGACTCCTTCTGGACTGCAGTCACAAATACCGTGAGTCAGTTTATTATTCTAAGCTGTTTCTTTCCCAAAGGAATATCCTAACAGTTTGGGCTGCTCTATAGCTGCTTTAGAAGGAAGAGAAAGATCGTATTCTGATCCAGGCCTGATAATCAGAAAAAAATCTTCACTACCAGGCAAATACAAGTCTGAGCAGAGTGCTTCTCTAAATGGTATGAGTATTATCAGTCCAGACAAGTTGCACTGCAGAACAGAGACTGGGGCAAAGGAAGGAAGGCACCAGAGCACACACATCCCTTCTGGCACTGCTGGCCAACAAACCCTGCTCCAGGGGAAAGAACTGACAAACTATGTCTGGCTTGTGCATTGCTAAATTAACATTGATGTATGGGAGACTTGTAAGAGCTGTAATAGAAGAATGTTGTCAGGACTAAAGGGAAGATGTGGAGATTTGTTAGTAAAACCCACTTTCCCTGTCCATCCCACCCTGCTATGTATCTGTCAGACTAGAGCTACAACCACCTCAGAGAAGCATCTGCCTACTGAGCCCACCCTTCTGCCTGCAAAGCCAGCTGGCTGTTTCAGGAGAGGATGAAAGACTCTGAGGTTTCTCCTAGCTGTGCTACCACAAGGCAGCAGAAGAGGATTATTCCTCAGAGCCTGCAGGGTGCCACTCCCCAGAACCTGCTTCCACCCCGGATCCCAGGCAGCCTGACAGCAGCACTGAGCACCGATGTCCCCCAGAGCAGTGCCCACCAGCTCTGTGGCTCCTGACATGGTGCCTGGACCTTTTGCTTTGTGGAGGAGAGCAGATACTCACACTCCTGGGGAACCATCTGACAGGGGTCTCTCAGGGAATCTGGGGCTAGCTCCCAAGGCTAGACCCCATCCCTAACTAGAGAGGTCTGTGGGCCAGGCAGCAGCTTCCAGGACACTACTGATACCCGTTGTTTGCTCTTACTAGAAGCACCCCGTGGATCTGCACCAAGCTCTGTCTTGAAAGGCAGTGAGAAAGGAGAGCAGTGCTGCATAGAGATTTCACTTCCATGAAGTCAGCAGCATCATGAGTTATTCAAAGCAATTTTTCCATCCAGGACATTTCAGGCCCAAGGCTAGCACTTCACAAAAAGACAAAGAAGAACAATACTTCACAGGTTCTGTTTTCCAGCCTTTTCTTTCAAGAGTTCTCTAAGTCCCAGCACACGGTAGAGACCAAACTTACTAGTGTTGCATACAAATATTAACTATTAACTCAGCACTGTCCAGAAATTGATAGAGGAAAGAAGAATAAGCCTGGCCAAGACAAACTCTCAGTACAGGCTGTATTCCTGATGTTCACAAGATCACAGAATCATTTATGCTTAGAAAGACCTTTAAGATCATCAAGTCAACTGTTAACCTGTCACTACCAAGTCTGTCACTAAACTGTGTTCCTAAGAACCACATGTACAATCTTTTAATCCAGGTATGGTGACTCAACCACTTTCCTGGGTAGCCTGTTCCAATGCTTGACAAACCTTCCTATGAAGAAATTTTCCCTAATATCCAACCTAAACCTTCCCTCATGTAACCTGAGGCCACTTCTGCTTGGACTATTGCTTGTTACCACGGGGAAGAGACCTACCTGGTAGGCTACAACCTTTCAGGCAGTGATAGAGAACAATAAAGTCTCCCCTCAGCCTCCCTTTCTCTGCTTGAACAACCCCAGTTCCATCAGCCACTCTTCATAAGACTTTGGCTCCAGACCCGTCCCCAGCTCCATTGTCCTTCTCTGGACATGCTCCAGCGCCTCAGTGTCTTTCTGGTGGCAAGTGTCCCAAAACTGAATATAGGATTTGAGGTGTGGTGTCACCAGTGCCCAGTCACTCCACAATGGTCACTGCCCTGGTCCTGCTGGCCACACTATTCCTGATCCAAGCCAGGATGCCATTGGTCTCCTTGGCCACCTGGGCTCACGTTCAGCTGCTGTCAACCAGCACACCAGGTCTTTTCCTGTGGGCAGCTTTCCAGCCACTCTGCCCCAGTCCTGTAGCACTGCCTGGGGTTGTTATGACCCAAGTGCAGACCCAGCACCTGGCTTAGTTGAACCTTGGCCCATTGGTCCATCCTGTCCAGATGCCTCCACAGAGCCTTGCTGCTGTCCAGCAGATCAATGCTCCCACCAAACGCAGTGTCACCCACAAGTGACAGAGGGTGCACTCCATCTCCTTGACCAGATGGTTGATAAAGATATTAAACAGGACTAGACCTGGTACTGAGCCCTGGAGAGCACCAGGGTAGGAAACTTTCCCTTCACATTTTTAACCCAGGCCCCAGGGAGGCAGCAGACTTTCCAGCAGACAGTCAGAGGGTCCCTGGGGTGAGGGTGAGGGACAACTGTGCCTATTAGAACACTGCATTTAACACCTTAGTCTCCATTGCTTCATATTTCAAGTGGTAATTCTGAAACAAACTCCTATTTAGCTCACAAGATTAATTCAGTGCCAGCCTCTGCTCTTGCCTATTGCTTTACCAGCCTCACTTGCCTCTCTTCTGTCAATGCTTGGCTCGTTCTTTTTCAAGCCCTGCTACCTTGCTCAACTTCATACTATGCACTGTTAGATGTGGTGCTCTCTCTCACCTCAATGCTATGTCACAAATTACAGTTTAGGGAGGTATTTGGGGGCCTCCTGTAGCCCTTCCTCACCTCCATTACATATGTTCCTATGGTTTATAGCCACAAACTAGAGAACCTCATAACTTTAAATCATATAATCGTGCTCCAGTGCTGCTTACAGTAACAAAGTCCCTATTTCTTCTCTGCTGTGTTGGTTTGGCAAACTTGCTCCTTGCATCACTACACAGAGCCATTTTTCTTCTCTTTAGCAGCTGCCTGCTTGTTATCTTTGGTTAAGGCAGAACCATTCCCACTCTGAACAAACATTCCAGGCTTATACACCTTATACCAGCTCCCAGACAGCCCTTCTCTGAGAGCTCCTTGCAGGCTCCGGGAGAGTGTCATGGAAGATTACAGACAAGACTCAAAATCCACAGCTGAAGAATGTCCCTCATCCACCTTACCAGTGCCAGTGTGTGCCACAACCACTGGTTTATGCCTTACGACACTTTTAAGGGCCTGGAAAGGCTCATAAGGAACCATCTGTGGCTGAGTTTGTAGAAGCGTTTTTGGCCAGATTTTATTAGTTTGAGAATAATATATCACCCCCTCAGCATTTTTTAACAGGCTTTTGTTTCCAGATATGACACTTAGAGGAAAACCTAATCTTCATGCAGGCACCTGCTGACACTGAGGAGGACTCAGAGGCAGTAGATGTGTGCAGCCTCATCTTTTCCTTACACACACTGTCCCAGGCTGCAGAGAAAGCACAGCACAGCCAGCCAGGAGCAGGGCCACTTAAACCCATTAGAGGGGTCTTTGCTGTGACTAAGCAGCACAATGAGATTAGGCAGCAGGAGTGGGGGGATGGGGAGGACCCTGCAGCTCTGTGTTACAGACACAAGATTTTAAACATTACACATAACAAGAGCAAAGTATGGATGGGAGGCAGGGCAGAGGATGATTTTTTTATCTGCAGGATTCCTGTTTAGTTTGCTGCAGCCCTGATCACGGTGATACACAGGCTCATCCAGGAGACCAGAGCACAGTATCTGGGTCAGTACAGCTGAGGTGCCTAGCCTGAGGCAAGGGGACAGCCACAGAGATTTGTCTCCTCTTTGAAAGGGGCACAAAGGGATTCTGAGTCTCCTGGATTTAAACCCTGGCAGAGGTCAGTGCCAGCTTCTTTTCAATATCTCCTAAGAAGGTCAACATGATAAAAGCTCACCCCCTCAGTACTCAAAGTGATTATCAACCACGTGAACAGCACCAATATCTTCTCCTCCTCTCCCCTAGTTTTACTACCAAGCAAGTCTGTGAGTGGGTTCAAAGGAACAGATGTCTTCATTGTGCCTTTCCCCTCCTTTTGCTCACAGGAAGAGGTGGAGCAGAAAGAAATTAGTTTCCTCCAAATCATATTTTTTGCTTACTCTATCCTCTCCACTATTCAATGGTTACAGAGCTAGGGAGGAAACTGCAAACTTCTGATATTTAAGCAACTTATTCAGAGTGTGACTAAAAACTTTCACACTTGGAATACATGAAATAGTCTCTTTATCCAAACAGCATCCATGCTTTAATTCCAAATCTTTGTTGTAAAAGTAATAAAAACTTGGTGACTACATTTTGCTTCATCTTTGTATCCAGCTGGAATTGGGTTCATGGTTACTGGGTGGTTTTTCACCTATCAAGGAACACATCAGTCTGCAACATCAAGCGTTTTATTGCTTAGACCAAAGCATGCATGCACTTCTGAGTGAAATTCCAGGGCTGCAAAGTACTCTATCATTAAATAGAACCTGGCAACAACACAAAAGCACTATTAACCCAGCCCCTACTGCAAGCTCTTCCATCAGCATCACCAAAAAATGCAAGAGATGCAATTGAATTACCATTAAAGCCCTTCAGCATGAGCCTAGTTTCTTTGCCACTTGGTGCCACCTTTTGCTCAGACATAGGCAAAGGTAGGAAAGAGCCTTACTGCAAAAAAAGTGAAAGAACCTTGGCAAGATTTTGCTGACAGGGCCTGCCCTTGCTAACCTGAAAGGACATCAAGCCTCCTGCTTTGAAAGCACCAGCCCCTGCACTTTGAGCTGCAGGAAAATCTCCTGTGGCTGGATAGAGAACAGACATTTTAAGCACAAAAGAAGCCAGAGAATAGCTGGGACCCCAACTGCCTTATTTAATGATTATATAGAAAGAGGCATGGCAGAGTGTGCAGCCACTGTCCCCTCCCCAGGCAGCTGTGGAGCGTGGGGAGCCCCACACACTGTTCAAGGCACCACCATCTCCCACGGAACACCTGGTTACCTACAACAGTGAGCACCAGCCCAAGCCTGCGACACTTGACCTCTCTCAAACTACCAGGAGCTGTAGCAGTGACATTGAATAGAGACTGCTTTTTTGGCTGCTCTGCTCACTGCCACACGAGATCTGGTTTATAGACCACAGTCAATAACCAAACAGCAATAAGAGGTATTCTAATTTCTCATGGAAGGTAGATAAGGTTACTAAACCATAGAGTGAGCTCCCAGAGGACAGATAATGAGAGAAACTATTGTGCCAAGCTGTGAACTGCTTTCCCATGGGACCAGAATGACAACCCTGAATTTCTCATCTCCACCCCCTCCTGACTCAGTAGTTCTTCCTATAGTTCTCTTTATTAAGGCAGAACGTAGTATGTGTTTCAGCAGAAGACTGACAGAGCAGAAGTTTTTTCTCGGAACATGAAGAGAAGACAATTCCCACCATCCCCTGTAGACATTTCCTTCCTTTGATGCATCCATGAGTGAGGCCACTAGTACCCCATGTTCTGGCTGGTGGAGGCTGCTGGTACTCTACAAACATTTTGCAAAAATGTTTTCTCTGACAGTCATAGACACAAGACTATAGACTCCACATTCCCCAGCGCCAAGACTTGCTACCTTGTATTCCCATAACTGCCCTGAGTGCAATAAAAACCTCTCCTCGTTAAGCCCTTGTGATTAACACTTCCCTATTATAGGTTACAAAATAACCAGTTTCTCCTCCTTGGGCCCTGCTCCCCAGGCACCACCATCAGAACTGCTCGCTTGGACTTCACCCGTGCACAAACGTTTAACCTGGTTTAGGTTAAAGTGCTCCGATTTACAACCTTAGCAGGAAAGTCCAAAGAGCCGTGCTGGCAAGACACGCAGACTGAATTTGATTAAGCACTGCTGCTCATTCTCTGCACTCCTCAGTCTACACACAAGCAAGTTTTAAACAAACAAATGTGTGTTTACTGCACCAGACTTTCAGGCAAGTGCCCAGTCCCATCTCTGGCAGGATTCTATGTATACATACAGCCTTAGAAAAGCCCATTCCAGTGACTTTCTGGGAGACTGCCAAGTGTGACTGCAAAGGGAAAAATAGGTGAGCTAATCACATTCCTATTCATGAAAACAGAATTTTCTCCATCTCAGCAGAAGGTGGAAGGAAATACATTCAGCCAAGAGGACCCCAGAGATCTCTATGCTGAGGGTATTTGACTATAAGGAGCACCTATAGTGGGAGAAGCACACACGGGATGTGTGTAAGCACCTGCACAACTCCACACATTAACCAAGCCTATCACAAATGCATTTCTGCATTTCTTTCAGGCTCCCAGGCTGGCTGCACCCAGTTCTGGACACACATCTCACATGCCTTCCTGGCCTCATGGCACAAGACCTCTGTGTGCACCCCTCATCCCATCACCCTGTTAGACCTTTGCTACTGTACCTGACGTAGCTGCAGTTGCAGACGCAGAGGGCAGAGCCAGCCCAACACTTCTGTCAAGTTATTCCTTCTCTCAACCCAACTATCAGCTGAGAGCTCTGGAAAATGTTTTGGCACCAGTCTTAGCTGAATCATCTAGCAATATAAGCCACATCTGTTCCACATGCATGATCTGGAAAACATCTTTTCTTTAGTAATTTCACAGGAGGAGAAGGTAAAATTGATAGCAGCTTGGCTCATGGCCTTGAACATGATGCACACTAAAGCAATCAGCTTTTCTAGTCCCAATTGCAAAAGGGAAATCAATCCAGCTCATTCTTCACAACTCTCTCCACCACCTCAATTATTACTAGAGACAGTGAGCAAACCCCTGCCAAACCCCTCAAAAGAGGAATCTCTGGAAACAAGTAAGACAAACCCTGACAGACTGTCAGCAGGGATTTTTGCTGAGATGCAAAGAGAAAAGAACAAAACACCAAGCAACTGCAAACAGTCCAGTCAATGGTTAATACTACCCAATGCAAATGAAAGTTAACAAAGCAGCAGAAGGCACAAGAGTACTTAAAATGCTTCTGCTACTTATATCCTGAAAATAAATCGAAGCAAAGGTTGCAGTTTTCAACTGATTTGACACAGACTGGAGTACAAAGGGGCTCTGTCCCCAACCAAGAAGTCCTAGAGGTACTGGTAATATCAACCAAAAATCTCTATTTCAGCAGGAAAAGCTTGTTTAAGTGTTACTGCCTACCATTAACCTGACCACTGTGGGATGGCTCTGCTGCATGTGTATCAGGTGAAACAGTTCTGCTGGTTCACTCCCTGCCAAGACATCACTAGACAGTGCGTGTGCCTCGCTGGCCACAGCGCCAGGAGCCACATGAAGGTGTCTGTCTGCAGGTTCCTCTTCTGGGACAGAAATCTTGAGTAGCAAAGCCGGCTGTTATGCTGCCTCTTTTCTGAAGCCTGACATTTGCCAGTCTGGCAAGTACAACCTTGTCTGCAGTAATCATAATGTGTATGCATCCTCGGGTGTTTAGAAGAAAAAACTAAAGGGATGGAGGAACCCAAGCTCCTTGCAGAGTGCAAAGCACCACCGGGCACAGTACACCATTCTAGATCAGTGACTGAACTCCCAGCTCTTTAAAAGGCAGATTAAAATTACTTGCTCCATTGGGACAGAAAAAAAAAAATAAAAAATAGAAAGGATTTCATGGCTCTGCTCACTCACAATCCTTGAAAAAACGCTGCAAAGAGTTAAGTAGAAGTTAAGGTAAAGCTGAAGTTTTGCCCTCATCAACCTTGGCTGAATGTTTTCAGTGCCTACGAAGACATTGTAAGAGTTGGAAGAAAAATAAAGTGAGAATAGGCAGATAAGGGGATTTCACAATGATCCAAGCCAAGCACTGCTGTCTTGTACTGTCCTTGAAAAGAAGTGAGACATCTTTTTGTAGAGAGCATGAGAAGCACAAAATCAATATGTCTAGGAGCCTTCTAGGTTGCAAAGGCCACACTAGGACCAGAATTAAAAAAAAAAATCTCTCTTTTCTCTTGAGCACTAAAAACAACTAGGCAAACTTGCAAAAAAGAGTCAAACCTTTCACACACTTTCCTTCTCTCTCCTCAAACCCCATTTCAGTATCTCCTAGTTCTATCCTTCCCTCATGGCAAGACAGCACAAAGGGTTTGAGTTTTTTACTTATGTAGTGCTTAAGAGAAAACTGAGTCAGTCTGGACTGGAAACAAAGTATGTTGTAAACTGCTGTGAGTGATTAAAATTACTTCAAGAATGGTCTTAAAAATATAAACAGCATATACAACAACTGGTTTCAAAGTTAAGCTGCAAAAGAGAATCCATAGCACCATTTTGAAGCTCACTTCAAGGTGAGGAGGATTCACATTAGGACCATGGTGACATGGTCAGGTCCTCCACTGTGTGCATCTGCCTTCTCAACTCTTCGTGTCATGTGTGAATTCAGTTTGTCTCACTACTTGGAAAAGTACCCTTCACAAACCTAAATACCTGTCAAGAAATGCAGGAACAATTGCTCCATTTTCTATGCATCTTCCATAGGGAGAACCCTGTATAAATCCTGATGCTGGGGACAGGAAAAGCTGAATCAAATACTGAAGACCATACAATATACTGATTTAGGAGAGAAGAAAATTCAATCCCAACCTTAAATACATCTCAGTGGAAAGAATCACATCGGAACGTGTGAAAGGAGACCCCTTTCTGTTACAAATTGGAGCTAAACCTAAAACACTGGAAAAAACAGGACTTCCTCCTTGTTTCCAAATACATTTTCCTCTTTTGAAATTGTACTTTTGTTTGTTCAAGATCCTTTATATAATGGGAGAAGCTAGAAATTAATGCCATTTTTTCTTAGAAGAGTAAACTGAAACTAAACCTCCACAAAACCCCCCCCAAGCT
This sequence comes from Taeniopygia guttata, assembly GCF_048771995.1. NCBI lineage: Eukaryota > Metazoa > Chordata > Aves > Passeriformes > Estrildidae > Taeniopygia > Taeniopygia guttata. The sequence continues at coordinate 14,632,727 of NC_133034.1, read as the reverse complement.
GATCTATTCTCCAAAAATTAGGAATCTGTATGAAGTGTCCTATTCTCCAAAAATTAGGGATCTGTATGAAATGTCCTTGGCCTGACAAAATCACAGTTTAGGAGAAGGCTACACAGCACCAAAGGAAAGTTGGACAAAAAAGAGTCTGTCTTATGATACAGTGCCATGTACATGCCATGCATCACAGTCAGCCAGCTGTTTTCATAATTAAACATTTTTATTTGTGTCCAACAATTATCTATCCTTTCCCAATAGCCAAAAATAGTTATTTATGCCTAAAGTAATTTTGTTTCAAAATAGCCAAATGCAAAATTTGAAACATTGAAGAAAAGCAACAAGATAGGAGTTTGCAAGTACACCGGCTGGGCAAGGAGATCAGCATTCTAGAATTATTATCATTTTCTTACTGGAAAGAAAAGAGCTTTGCCTTTACAGAAAATAAGCACCATGCAGTTTGGACAGAAAGCAATCACACCTCTAGATGGACAGAGAAAAAGAAGGAGGGAGGATGGGAGAGAGGGTGAAGTTTGTGTGCAACACAACCCTGCCTATGAAATGGAAACAACTTGTGTGTCTTCCCTGTAGGCTGAGGCTGCTAAGCAAATATTCACCTTCCTGATATGTGCAAACAGATGCCACCAGGGAAGATGGAGCTACCTCTGTGTAGCATAACATAGTTGTGGTGTGACAGCTTGGCTCTGTCAGGTGTAAATGCACTTCAGGTGCTCAGAGATCTTCAGCTCCAAAGCAGACTCTAGTTGGGGTCAGCACTGCACATGTACCTCATTTAGGAGTACTTCTGGCAACTTACAGGTAAGGAAAATATGTGTGCTGAGAAAAACAGGTCATAAAAAACCCCCAGACTGTTTAAACATAAAATAAAATGCCAGCAAAGTACATTTTGTGGCCACAGTAAGACCCTTAGGAATCCTGAGACACTTCCTGACAGGTTGGTGGTAAGCACAGACTATTTTTCCCTCTCTCAAATAGCAAACAGGATCCAGCCCCTCCCACCACTTAAAATTCAATATTGCAAGAGACTGCCGACTCCTCTGTACATTGGAAGCAATGGGGGAAGCGAACAAAGCTGCTTTACTTTCTCTAATCTTTCTCCCTTGTGTGCCTGCACCAGATGGTGCTGAGCTGCAGGTTGGAGAGAGATAATAAACCCAGAGGGAAAAAAAAAAAGATAATATTAGGTTATAAAACAGCTGACCTTCAAATATGACGTCAGGTCCTGTTTAATTGATGGGACAGGTCCAGACAGACAGACGCATGCACCCTGGGATGCCCATATGCAGCAACTTCCTTTCTAATATGGGAAGAAGCCATAAGGCAGCACTGGGAAAATGGACTGCTCAACCTTTAGAGGTGTGAGAATGAGCAGAGGAAAAGTCAGAGTGTCCTTTTAGCTTCAGACAGGCAGAACCACTTGTGGAAATCATTCTTGCTGAAAGTGGTTTTGCTTAAACCCTGGTCCAGGATTAGCAGTTTCTACTGAAGACAGCTTGCCTTTCCCACCATAAGGGAAGTGAAATAACCCCTGAGTTAGACAGCACAGATGTTCCAGAAGATGAAATTTATCAAATATTAGATGTTTTTAAGATTTTGGCTACTCTGGTCCAGAAGATTGCTTCCAGCTGCCATCACTGCAGGCACTGCTATGAACAGTGGTTTTAAACACCACATTAGGGACAGGAGTTACCCTGCTTCAGTCAAGCACAAACTCTGGAAAATTCTACCACAGCATAAATTACCACACTGTAAATTTTTGCAAGCCTTTCTCATATGCTGATGTTAAACAATTCCTACCAGCCTAGTCTTGGATGACTATTTTCTCTGATGTCCAGCTTTGGGTTAAAGCAAAACACACTGAATGGTACTCCTGCTGATGAAATGGAAAGCTAGGTTGCCATGAGGAAGATGGAGCAGTGTAAAGTGCATAGGCCTGAGAGTGGGAAGCCCTGGGTGGCTGTCTGCCTCCCCTGCAAATGCAGCACAGAGGGTGGCATCTCCCCCTCCTTGGCAAGGAAGACATCTCTTACCCACCTGCCACAGCTGTCTATGCATGTTCATGAAAAGGGCTTTAAGGCTATTAATTGATTTAAGAAACATTAGATTCTGTTTTAGTGCTGCCAAAGCTCTCTAGGCAATGCTAACAAATAACAGCCTCAGCTAGAACAGTGTGTATCTCATGCCATCCTAGAGGAAGCATTTTGCCAATCTCAAGAGAAATCTATGCAGAGGCTCCCAGCAGCAAGGGACAAAGCCACACTGAGTGACAACACTGAACAGTTCAGTATTTATTAGACATGTACAAAAATAAAATAGCTTGTTGTAAGCAGCTCAGTGCTGAAGCACTGAATTCCAGTTTTCTTGCTGTGTCAAAGATACTGCAATCGGGGAGAAACAAAGCCAAGAGCAGAGACACTCAGTCCCTGTGTCCCAGCAGTGTCTGCACCCAGACACCAATACAAACATCCCTCAGTCACACCACAGCCGTACCAGGTCTGCCTGGCTCTGCTCTCTGGAGCCAGACAGATGCCTGGACACTGGCCAGCACACAGGTCCCTCACCAAACCAGTGCTTCATCATCCTGTGAACAGCCCTGTAACTTGCCTCCGCTCTCAGAAACCAAAGGTTACTGGCAGAGAAAATGCCTTCCTAGGAACTCAGAAATTCTGCAGAGAGATTGGAATTGGGGCAGCAGTGATTTAATGTCTACCATTAAAAGCAGTTTAAAATTTTATGGTCAGAGATAATAAATCCTATCCAGACATTTGCAGCCTGCAAGCCAGGCCACAGGCAGGGCACAAATAGCTTTGCTGCAAGATGACCAGGAACAAATTTAAGTGTATTTTATATAGAACACAAGCCCTGGATTGCTTCAAACCCTTGCTTTGTCCAGCACCTGGATGAGTAGATGCAGGATCACAAAAGAAGTTGCTCAAGCAACCAATATTTGCCAGTTAAAATATATGGGGCCAAGAAATGAGGAATAAGGCAGAACAGTGCTGACCTGTAGTGCAAAGCAGAGCATTATCTTCCTTGGTGCACAACAGAATAGCAGCAATCCTGAAAATAAGCTTACATTTTCCTCCAGAATCACCCTGGGTTTTCATTTTGGTCCGGGTTGCTTCTCATACTGCATGTAGGATCTCAAACAGCTTGAATCACTACCTAGTTATCAAGCGTGGCACTGAATGCCTGCATGTGTAGGAATTCTGCATTAACACAGTTTGGATGAGACTCCAAATGCACTGTTGAGATCTTTCAGAGATGCTGGTCACATGATTATTCTGCCCTGCTGAGGACACAAATTGCTTTGCCTTCCTTTGTCAGCTGCTTTTTAAAGCAAATAGAAGGACCTTCAACTGCCCACCAGAAACGGAGACAGGGATGGACTGAGTGTCCAGGTTACCCTAGCTGCTACAAAACAAACCCACAGACTCCTGCTGCCTTGCTGTGTGAGACACATGTTCAGCAAAGGCACACAATTCAAAGGCACACAGGTCACCTGTCTGTGCACAAACCAAGCAGGTGGTGGGGCCTCTATGAGCAGTTTCCTAACTTCCTCCCATATGGGTCAAGAACAGACCTCCCACATCCTCCAACAGGAACTACTTAAGTGGCTGGAGCCTAAAGATGGAGCTGCATCAGCATGGAGGGGACATCAAGAGAGAGGTTTGCATCAGTGATACTAGCTCTGCCTTCCCACTTCTCCTCTTACCTCTTTAGATCAATTGTCCTTGTAATTGTGAGCAATACAACACTAACTACAGTCTCTTCAATATTCCAGTCACTGAGGTTGTAATGCCTTAAAACAAAGGAATTGAGAAATGGGATGGTGAAGGGAAAGGGTTGAAGCTGTGCTGTGTCAGGGAAAGGGAAGAGGCCTTTCTCCAGCTCTTTGATGTTGACTCCTGCTGTTCTAAATGGAACCTTACCCAGGAAAATAAATCTTTAACTAAAGAATACTGCAAACCACAATGGGGTTTTATCATGGCAATACCAACCCCACATCAGCTTCTAAAGCTCTTAGTGGAACAGAGGGTGAGCAGCAGCAACACTGTGCTGAAAAGCACATTCCTAAAATTCCCCAGCGAATGCAGGCAGCTCAGCGAGGGCAGCTCAGGGCTTATTAGCTGAGAATTCAGGTTCAGATGTGCCATGGGACAGAGGTCAGTGCAGGGATACAACCCCCTGTCTCTCCTGCACATTATTTGAAAATCTTCAAGCATTCTCAGCACTCTCTGTGCTCTCACCATTGCATAAAGCATGTTTTGCTCCTGTCCCTTCAGTCTGTGCTGTCTCTGGGGCTGGAGATGCACAGGGCAGCAGCCTCCTGGAGATCCCATGGAAACAGCAGCCAGCAGCTCCCACCCTGCCCCTGATAACCACCACATCTCTGTGAGGAAGGAGAGTATTAATGCAGCAGAAATCAACAAGCCTGCTTGTTTCTTATTCCAAAGAGAAGACAAAGGTGGGGTTTGTTCAGCTGAGCAGAACAGACAAGCCTTGCAAGGAGGGCAGGAAAAAATGTGGGTATTTTTGGCTTTGGTTTGGACCAAGTACCTTGAAACAGGATGGACACGGGAATATTTTTAGAAGACAAGTTTAAAATTTAAAAAGCAGAAGAAAAAATTCAAAATGCTCTACACCCGCTCAGTAACACTGCTCCTCTGGAGACAAAGGGGACTGGGAGGAGGGGATAACACAGGGGGAAAAATCCAGTGGTACAAGCTTTTATTATCCTAACTTTAGAACAGAATGGAGTCACTAAACCTTTCTGAATTTTAGAGCATAAGGAAAATGGAAACAAACGCTTGATTTTTTTGGGTATATTTTAGAAAAAATATGGCACACTAATACTTAAAAAGCAAAGCTGAAAGGTAGAAGGGACACAGACAACAAAATGTGAGAGTAAAAGAAGGTCCTCAATTCCACACATAGAAACTGGAGGAAAAGATCTGTGAAGGGAGGGAATTAATTCCTATTATTTGGTAGAAGTTTTCTGATAAATCCATTTGCTAATCAAATAACACAATCCTTTTTATTTAAAGTTATTCATTTACGGTGTTTAATAGGTAAATTTTCAGCCTTAGACTCTGAGCTGCATTTGGCAGCTACAGTGCTAATAATTAACTGTTAAAATATCTTGCTCCTTCAGCTCACCGGCTCCCTTAAAATGTCTTGTGGCAGAAGCCAATGTGCTGTTTGACCAGGAAATCAGTTGTCTTGGAGACATCTTCACATGCTACAGCAGCTCAGTCAGTCACTTTGAGTGACGCCACCCAGCAATCTGCACATTACCTTCAAACACAAAATGAGGATATCAAAGCCACTGAAAGAGAAATCATCACCTGCAAGAAACATGCTGTTCTTCTCTCATGCACTGTTAGCTGAAGAAAGGGCTGTAGCAAGATGAGAGTTCTGATCTCAAAACACTACCTGCCTGTGTAATTAGGTCACTAAAAGGCTAATGGTGCTCCTGGTTCACACAGCCGTTTATATCAAAATTATACACTATGTTGGTCTTGCAGAATTAGTTTCAGGTCAAAACTACAGGCATCACTTCTAAACAGAAGGTTACTATAAGATTAGACAAAGAGGAAATCCAGAAGTGTGATCACTAGCTGTAACTAAACCTCTCAGATCAGAAAAAGAGTTACAACTGTAAATCCATTCTGAAGTACCAGGCACCAATTTACAAAGACTACAAAATAGCTATTTTCAAGGTAAACCATTAATCCCACGTTATATGACCTGATTAAATAAGATGCTTACCTTCTAGTCACCCGAATGGAATGCTAAAATGGTGCTACTCTTGGAAAGAAAAGGTGGAACCAATCATGCCCAGTTTGAAGATGCAGACAGGGATGCATCAAACTCCTTCTCACCAGCTCTATACATGCATGCAAAATGCCAAGGCAGAAAACAAGTCAAATGCCAGACAGATCAGATTCATGCCAGTGCATGTCTGGGACCCCAAACAACATATTTGGGAATCAGGATTATAAATAATAGGGCATAATGTCTTTAACTGCCTTCAAAACACCTCCTACATGGCAATAGGCTTCTGTTGAGCTTTCTCCTGCCCCAAAAGACAGGTGGTGGTCTAGCAGGTGCTGGATCTAGTGCACCAAAACCACTTGGCATCCTCAATTTTCTTCAGCACAAGGTGTGATGATCCATCACAGTCAAAACTGACAGAGACTTACTCTCTTCCTGAGCCTCGAGGACCTGGAGATGGTGTTTCCTGAAGACCTTATGGAAGCACAGAAATATGCACTTAATGTAGCCACATCTTTGCTAACTCAATGACTTCTGAAACCACAAATCTATTAACCCTGTGTCTGAATATTTGCAGCACAAAATACAAAGAAAAGTCCCCTGCATATCTTTTTCATAGTATCACCTATGACTTGTGAGAGGTCCAATTCCTGTGCAAACAGAGGTGCATGCAAATGCTACAAACCCTCAGGAAGAAAGACACAGGCCCTGTATAGAACATTCCTGCCAACAGCTCCAGTTAAAAGTAAAAAGAAAAGCTTTGTCCCAGCTGTAATAAAAGGTTCCCCTGGGCAGCAAGAGGAGTAGTTTTGCTCACATAATATGTGCATCTCAGCTGAATTAGTTAATGTGTGTTGAACACACTGAAAATTGTGAAGTGGTATATAAATGCTAAGGATGTTATTTATTATTGTCTTGGTGCACAACAGCGGAAACCAGTGCCATTTACAGACACGAATTAAGAGCAACAGGAGGTCTATCAACATGCTGTGGGTCTGGGGATTTTCTTCATTTGTCTCCCTCACTCCTGTCTCCCTCAGATAGAAATCTTTTCCATAGGACTCCTACAGCCCTCGCCAAGCAGTGCTGGCCTTGGCCCAGAGCAGCCTGTCAGACTGGAACAGCTCTGTTGAGAGGGGGTGAGACCTCCACATAGAATAAAACAAAGGCATATACACATTTCAAGGTAAAGAAAGAGTCACTTAAAAGAAGTTGAGAACTCAGTGACATACACAGAACAATAGAGTGATTCATACATATACAAGAAACGTCTTACAAGACTGGTCTCAGCATAAGAGCAGATTTTCAAGCACTGATTTCTTAACCTGAATTTTTAGGAAGCAGTATAGATAAAAATATGATTCTGATTTTTAGGGTGAACGAGTGAGAGGGCTTGTCCAGTTTCTAATGTAACTCATCAGTGCCCTAGTTCAGAGCCAGGATTTAGGTTTAAGAGAAGCAAAATAATTTTTTAAAGTTTAATTATCCGGACTAACTTGTAACTTAATTCTACAGCTCTGATAATGTGAAAATAGTTTTGCTTAGTGCTTATATGGCACATATGAATCTCTCCCCAAGACAATTAAAACAACTGCAAAGAAACAGTCTTTCTTTGATGTTACAAGCCCGTGTCAAGGGGTTATTTTCAATGTAACATTGTTGCCTCAACTGTAAATTTCACACATCCACAGAAATTCACAGGATTTTGAGAAAAAATGAAGGTTCAGGGTCAAACTTTTACAGACAATTTATTACATAATGCAAGCCTCTGAGAGATGCTCAATCAAATTGTAATAGTTCCTTTTTCTCAATAATGCACTTAGATGTGCATTACAGCTTGCTCATTGGAAAAAAACATGGGCATTTAATTCAGCTTGTCAGAGACACGCTGTGCTGGCAGAGAGACTTGCATTCCTCTTATTTTCCTCAAGTTACTGATTTCTTAGCACATGGCTGTCTTACTGTCTACAAAATACAGATATTTCAGTAACTCAAGCTTTAAGGGTCTTATATCAAGGGGTCAATATCAATACCTGATCTGTCATTCAGCACACTGTATTGCAACTGTAAAAGATTAATCTCAGAGGCCCCAAAGTGTTGTTACAGTGACATTTCCTTCCCTATTTGCAGAGCTGCACATTTTTTGTTTAATACCATTAAAGTAAAAGTTTATTTTAAACAGCAATTCACAGTCCATGCCAGAACAGAAGCAAGCTTTGCTTGTTGTATCTCAAGAACTCCTGCAGAGCAGTTTCTCAGCTATCCCTGCCCACAGATTTGCATCCACACCCAGGATTCAGAATCACATAGAATGAAGAGGGGTGGGTTTCACAGAATCTGCTGACTTGGAAGGAACCACAAGGATCATCAAGTCCAACTCCTGGCCCTGCTCAGCAGCATCCCCAAGAGTCACACCATGTGCCTGAGAGCATTGCCCAAACACTTCTGGAGCTCTGCCAGGCTGCTGCTGTGACCCCTTCCCTGGGGAGCCTGGTCAGTGCCCAACCACCCTCTGGGGGCAGAACCTTTTCCTGACATCCAACCCAAACCTCTCCTGATACAGCTTCAGGTCACTCCCCCAGTCCTGTCCCTGGTCAGCACAGGGAGGAGATCAGTGCCTGTCCCTCCTCTTCCCCTCAGGAGGAGGCTGGGAGTGCAGAGGTCTCCCCTCAGGCTCCTCCAGGCTGAACAGACCAAGTGCCCTCAGCTGCTCCTCACACGGTTTCCCCTCAAGGTCCTTCACCATTCACAGCTCTCCTTTGGACATTGTCTAATAGCTGAGTGTCTTTCTTGCATTGTGGTGCCCAAAACTGCCCCAGCACTCAAGGTGAGGCTGCCCCAGAACACAATAATCCCCTCCCTTGCCTGGCTGGTGATGCTGTACCTGATGGTAAGGTAATTAGGTTACCTTGTCATAAAAGCAAATCAGATTAAACAAGCAAGGCTTTCCTCTCATGAAGCTGTGCTGGCTGTGATCAGACTGTGTTGTCTTCAAAGTGTTTTTCAATATGTCCCAGAATAATCTTCTCCATAACTTTACAAAGCACTAAAGTGAGACTGACAGGCCTGTAGTTTCTGGAGTCTTCTTTCTTGACCTTCTTGAAAATCAGGAATGTTTGCCAGCTTCCAGACAGCTGGGACTTCTCTGGATTCCCAAGACCACTCAAAAGTCATTAAGAGAGGTTTTGTGATAACATCAACAGGTCTTTAAAAATTCTTGGATGAATCCTATCAGGCCACACAGGTTTGTAAGGATCCAACTGGAGCAGCAGATTCCACACAATTTCATGGTTGACTGGGAGTTGATCATTGTCTCAGTCATGGTCCTCCAGCTCAGGGCACTGAGACACCCTTGGTCCATCATTCCCCCTCCCAAACTAGTGTAAAGCTGTGTCAAGGAGCACCTGTGGATCAACAGAACCATGCCTTGCTCTGATTGCTGGCAAAGGAAGAGGTGCATTTAGAAGGAAATGAGGACATTTCCCTGCTGCTCACAGGACACCCCTTTCTTCATCTGAAGCAGACAAATGTTAGCTCCTTTGTTTGCTCTCAACTCCAGATCCCTCAGCGCACCAGACAATCTGTACAATCATGCTCAAGAGTGGCAATGTACAAAACAAGTTTACATGAATTGGTCACAAAGTACCTACAAGAGCTCACAAGATCATGCAAAATGCCCTCTAGAGCAGGTTCCTGTTGCACTGAGCTAGGGACAGAGATTAGAGTTATCAGCTTTGACACTCAGCAGGAATGTGTCACAAAGGATTAAATCATTCTTTCATGAAGTGTCAGCAAACACAGCCTTCCTGCTGTCCTACCACTAACTTATACATTAATTAGTGAGGTACAAAACAAACACAAAGTATCTCCAAGCACGTGCCTGTGGAGCGGACACAGCCAGAGCTATTAGCACAGGATTCATTTCCAAAAGGAGTCACCCAAAGCACCACAGAATCATAGCTCTTCAGACTATTAAAATGCAAAGAGTAGAAATGCTGAAGGGAAGCACACAGAAGCTAATTGCAATGTTTGTCTCAGCATTTTTGATAGCTGTTTAATGCCACTCTTTCACAACCTCAGAACCTGATTTTCTAAATCAGGTCAAATATGCACCACTGAATAAAAACATCCATCCTTGAGAGAGGGTTGTGGAGCAGTGCCGAAAGATCCCACAAACAGGAACAGGAGAGTTGAGACAAGACATTTTAGAACAAAAAAAAAAAAGCACACTGCCCAGCAGACTATGCAGTAAAGCAACAACTGACTTTGGTATTTCCAGATGAATCTGAAAGTGTTTTCTAGCTGCTCAGCAGCTCTGGACCAAATCATTTATGAACCCTCACTCCATCAGTGGGTGGAAGAAGTTTGGTCTGACTGCAAGCCACATAAAGAAGCTCTTGGCAGATCAATGACATCCCACACATAAACCTCTACTTTTCTCCTAAATTATGACCTTATGAGTGTGTCATGGAACAGGAAAAAAAACCAAACACTTCTAATGGCTATCCAAGCAGGATTTCTAGTTTTGGCCATGTCTTGTATTTCCCCCTTGCCTTCTGTCCCAAACTGCTGCCTTCTACTGAGTGACAACGTCTGACACTGCCAAATTGCATCACTATGCACACTATGGGCAGGATGCATTATTTAAACAAATTTGTCCCAGTTTTGCTTTGGAGTCCATTCAATACAAAATAAGATTACTTACTAGAACTGGGTTAGGCTGTTATCTCTCTCATAGAGGTTGAATTTTACTTGATCTCAAAGCCACTAGATCAACACCAAATGACAGGCAACTATTTGCCTTCATTATTTAAATACTTTTCATGGCAAGACTCTTAGAACCAGACTTCCCTTTACATGGGAGAGTTGCATAATTAAACCATCCTGTCATGAAAAACTGCAGCACCACAATGTTCTATTCTTCCAGTACCACCCCATTTTTCACAGACTGCTGAAGCACAGGAGACAAGGAAGGCCTCTCATAGTACCAAGGCCCTACTACATATCAATATATTCAGAAACTTGCATAGATCTGTATAAATTTGGGGGCAGTTCAGAACAGAGGTCTAGGGTGTCCTCACTCTGACTCAGTGTTCACCCACAGAATGATTTTCTTAGGTTGAAATAGATGCCACCCACCTCCTGTTCTACCAGCTGAAGCCACCCAATGCTGTGAAAGTGTCTGCCCACAGCCCTAAACATGAGTGGGTGGCAGTAGCTACCACTGCTGTGTCAAAGACATGGATATTATGAACCTTAGAGCAGCCAATCACCCCCACTCAATGGTATCTGCACTTTTGACACCAGCATGCTCATAAAAAAATACATTAACAACCTTCTAATTAAGTGCTTTAAATTAGGTTAAAATCAGACTGACAGTTGAAACAATGCATTAATAAGATCGTTGTAACTTTCTTAGCATCCAGTTTTTATTAAAAGCTCAAAAGTCAAATATGTTGGGGAGCAGGGAATCTATCTTCTTCAAACTGAATGATTCCTATAAAACCACACAGTCACCGAAATAGTGCTTTGAAAGAACTGCAGAAAGTTTATCTACTGTAAAAGTACATGATTCAGAGACCTGTCAGTTTGGCTGAAGTACTAAGGCACAGATAAATCTACCCAGTCCAGGACAATTGCTATTTACAGTCAAAGGGAACACAACACGATGGTAGAAATGAAAGCAAACAGTGGAGTTCTCTTAATGAAACACAGCAAAATCCATAGCTGCATCTGTCAACTGGAACATCAGCTGCTGCTGAAAGATTAATTTTGAATGTCTCATAACCTGCCTTCCAGTACCATTAGAAAAAAAATCCCAAAAAAACCCCAAAAACATAAAAAACACACAAAAAAAACCCCAACCCCCCAAAAAAAACCAAAAAACACCAAGAAAAGCCAATTCCTATATTTTTGTTACTCGGACAATAGGAGACGTTTGTACTAACAGAAGTCATAAAATTTCACTGGGTATAAAATCTATAGTTAAGATGGGGAACTATGAAATACGGTTGTGAGTTGCAATAAAGCTGCAGTTCAGCTCCTGAATTCACACACTCCACGAGTCATCAGGACAAGACTCGGACCAATAACTTGAGCCATGCAGCTAGAGGTCATTTTTCAGCTCTCTCACCCTTGATCTCATGCAGGCTCACAGCTCTTTCCCCAATAAAGGAATTCTGTGAATTTAACCTCCAAAGCTGCTTTCTGCTTAGCTCCCACAATAGGTCTTCTGCTTTTCCAAAGGAAAAATCCAGGGCAGATACTCCCCTTTGCCTCCCCAGAACTCCGCCTACTCTACTGCTTGTTTCATACCCCAAAGATACACAAATTAAAGACAGTCTAAATGTAACATAGTATGTTGTACACATGAAGGGACTGTCACTCTCAAGGAATTTTCTCCTTGTTCAGAGGATAGCAGGCCAATGCCAGAATTAATGGTTTTCTTTTAGGACATGGAACTTACCACCCCAGCTGTTGCTAAGGGAAAACCCAGGAGATATGTCACCCTATATAATGCACTCAACTCTCAAGCCTCTCCCTTCACAGCAAATGATCTACAGCTCTTGCTTCTCAAGTGAGCTTCATACATCAGCATCACCCAGACAAAGGTGATGGACTCAAGGGCAGGCCATTTTTCTTAGACTCACAGAAACCTGACAGGTCTATTCCAGAGCCTCTACCTGCAGCTGCCACCACAGGGTTTCACACAGATATGCTTGGATGTGCAATTTGCTCTCTCAATCACTGTTCACAGTGTTATGCTGAAGCATCCCTTGCAACTCAAGACCCCTTGACTGGAGGGTGAAAGGCAATCTTGGCCTTAGCCACATCTCTTCCTGCCACTTTCTCACCTAACCAATCCTGCAGAGGACAAACAGGGCAGGAGAAGATTCCAGAGGTGTGCCTGGGAAAACCATCTTGGCAGCAAAAGGACTGGGACACGCCCCTAAAGGTGCACCTCAATGCAACAGTGCACATATCAAGGCCCAAGAAAAAGTACAAAAGTTTCAGCTGTGCAGGAAGCAAAGCAGCAACCTGGCATTTGTCAAATAAAAATTACAACAGGCAATCTCAACTGTCAAAAAAAAACTGATCAGCTTGGAGATTCTCTGTAAGAAGTCCAGGGAGGACTTCTACCCTCTGAGTTTCCTCTAGACTGGACATTGTCTATGGGCTACTCTAGGTCTCTGAGTAGACATCCAACCTGCAGATTACCAAAGCTATAATAAACCATGACCTCCAGCCTTCCTGAGACATAATGGAGTCAGCTCTAATTTAGCTTCACCTATAAAAGTAGCCAGCTGCTTAAAAGAAAGTTGAAGAACTGGTTTCTAAATAGAATTGCCCCAAATATTTTAGCATTCATGCAAAGTCACATAGGAAAAAAAAAGGAAAAGTCAAAACCTCAACAACTCCTGTATCCTGGTTACCATCCTCCACTGTAATTATAAAATTGCCCTTAAAACATAATTGCATAATTGGGCTTGGCAAGTATTCTCCCAAATCTTTTACAAATATTTCCACAGACTGAAGGAACAGGCGGTGGGCAGTCTGACAAGCCTGCCATGAGAATTTGTGCCCTCAGGACATGTTCCTAGCTATTATACTAAATACTTTGCATCACAGACTAATGTTTCGAAACAGTAGTTGAGCAAGTAAAATATCAGCATCTTAAAACAAATTTAGACAAAGATTTTCAATCTATTTTTCACTGATGACACATATATGGACCAACAATCCCTTTGAACAAAGAGACAGAGGAGGCTACCAAACCTTTTTTAACTAATTCCCAGTGAGATGAAATCGGTTCATTTCTGACAAGTACAACCAAATAGAAGGGTTGTAGGTTTACCAACACTTTGTAGGCTTACCTTACCAGTTTAGTACACTGTCCCCTAATTAGGAAAAACAAAACCACCAAGAAACCCCCACAGCCTCAAATGCAAATACAGAAACATGTGGTCTGCAGGGAGAGGAGACACAAGTGAAGCCAGAAATGAAATCTGTGATAGAGTAAGGTTGTTTTTAACAGCTGTGCATTATGCATTCAGCAGCACAGGGAATGCCAGCAGGGAGCCTTTATTAACATAGGCCTCAGAGTACAGTGTGCTCCTATCATGATTGGCTTCTCTTGAGAGAAGGCACACACACACAAAAGAATTAACCCTAGAGAGATCACTCCAATCCTGTTGCTATGTCATCAGCTTGACACTACAACAGGAGCCAGGGAATTTCCATGATACATCATAGACACATACCTAAACAGGTACCACTTTAAACCATGCCTGAAATCTAATCTACAATAGATTTTATCAGCAAGTTATGGCAGGTAGGGAAGGGAAGAAAAAAAATGCCACACAAACCCACACAAGAGTCCCACTGCCAATACTGTTCTGCTACACAGACCTCAGGTACAGGTGGAGACTGGAAAATTCTTTCCTTGTAGAAGCTGCTGATAAAGGCAAGCTATTGAGAGGACACCTGTGTTGTCAGCACAGCAATCTGCACCTCCACAGCACATATTTTAGGGGCTCATCAGCCCCGGAAACAGCTGGAAGCCTTGCTACAGATGTAGGGGCTCAGCAGGGTAGCTCACTCCATTTGGGAATCTGGTATTGGCAGCAGAAATAATTTGCTGATGCCAGCCCTGCTTCCATTCTGAGACTTGCCTCTATCACAAACACTTGCTAGCATGCCCAGCACAGCACCAGAGAATTAGGAAATGATCTCAGAATAGGATCACCACCTCTCCTGTATCAGGTGCTGAGACAAGCTCTCTAGAGGTCTTGTCAACATCTCTAAGTTGCAGCTGGCTGCAGATGCTCAAAGTATGGCCTGCCCTGGTGGGCACTTCCCACAGAAGTAGCCATGAAGTGACAAAAAGATACACTAGACGCCTTAAAACCCCAAAAGGCCACTTTAGCACCAATTTAAATTAGTCCTTTCCTTGATTTGATTTCTCAGGAAGGAGAATGTCATGAAATGTCCTAAGCATATATCTTCTGGCTCTGCTGAGAAGTCTCACAGTAGGAAATAGGAACAAAACACCAACCTAAAGAGCTTGAAAACTGCTCTAGATGACCAAACCCTGATGTGTACCTGGAGTGGAGAATATAGCTCTATATAATCTGCACTTATTCACATATCTTTGTTCCTTTCTCTTGTTACTATATAAAATTCTAGAGTCAGTATTCCAAATAACATGAGCTGGTTATGAGCAGCAATAGCACTAGAAATTTCAAGGAGTTATTTTATATGCAATGTTCTAGTTCCCAAGAGCATAATATATGTTTTTTTTAAGCCTACCACATCTGTGCATTAAAGCACTTTTTACTTAGGTGCTGAACAGAAAGAGACAGGCAGTGTTTATTAAAGAATCTCCTGAAAGTACTTGTACTGCAAGAAAAATACTCTCTAGGTCAGGTACTGCTACACACCTCCCATGACAATGGCAGCAAGTACTTTAAATATCAAAATATCATTGACTGTAATATCATCATTTGATAAAAATGCTTCTTTATCACTCTTTAAGCACAAAACCCCCCAAAAATGAGTCATCAGGGGAATAAGTAGTTAGCTCCTCTCATGACCATCAGGCAGAGACTTGGTCTTAGCCTCTCTTAGCCAGCTCTCTGCCCAGCACACAAGACTGTCTTTTCTCCACTCTGTTTCTTGGTTCCTACAGCCTTTCCTTTCTCTGAAGTTTAATTATGCCTGAATCAAAGAGACGAGTATTTATCAGGCATAGCTTAGTGTGAGAACAGGAATTTACCAACAAAGGCACCAAAATACACCTGTTGTTTTGGTGTAGGGTGTTGGCAAGACCATATGGTCTTGGTGGCTGTGAAAGGGACTGTGAATGTCCAGGAACCACCCACATTCGAAAATACTCACTTCCCCCACCAGAGAGAGAAGTCATTTGCAGTCCTCTTCTAATGCTTGGGGCACAAGATTTTGGGCAAACACATGACAAGTAGTGCCTCTCCCTAATTTTCTCACAGTCCAACTCTTTAGATCTCCCAGAGTTCAGTTACTTAAAGCCAGGGCAAGACAACACAGATGAAAAATAGTTAATACAAATTAAAAGCAAAGTCTGACCTAGACAGCAAGCCATGCAGAATACAAACATCTGAGAATCTTCACAAGGTCTCCTCACCTATCATTCATCCACCAATTACACACCAGTGTAATTAAATCAGGAAAGCTATGTTTAATTTTCCTATCATCACCCGACGAGATAAGAGCAGTACGTATGGGAGGGATCAGGCACAGGGGAAAGAGCTATTTATTAATAAGTTAAATCCTTTTAGATTTAAGAGCCTCTCTTGCTAAGAAGGAGCTGATCCCCGAACACAACTTCTGGGTCTAATGCAGGCAAATCAGAAATCCATCTCCATTTCTGTCCGGGGCTCAGTCCTTAAGTCTCTTCTTTTATTCAGAAACAAGATTTACTGAAAATTGTCAGGTACAACTTAGACAGAAATAAGTTTTTTGGTGAAACCAATGGTTTAGCTATACATTTAAGACTGAAGAATGCTCATCTTCCAGTCATTATATTAACAAAGACAACCACATTAATTTACATTACTTCGAAACAGCCTAAGGCTCCCTGTTTCAGGAACAGCAAGGCATTAGGGTGCAAATACAAGGCATGCTCCAGTTTATTTTTCTGTCTTTCTTTGTCCCATAAAAGGCAGTAAGAAATTCTGTGACCCCTGTACCCTGCAAAGAGTATTAATGCTTAACCATGATCATACAAAGCTTTCTCTACTTGCTAGCCACACAGCAGCTATAGCTGTTTCCTCTCCACTTTTCTTTGCTCCATCCCATCCAGCCATGTTTCCTCAGCCAGTTGTTTAAAGCCCCGATTGAAAAATTTATCAGATCAGACTTTTAAGAACAAAAATCCTACAGGCATTGATGCAACCATGGCTTCACCACAACTTTTTTGTTGTTGTTTAACTGGAAAGAGGAAAATATTTATAACTACAACTATAAATATACATGCTACTGACTTTTCAACTTGTTGTCCTTGTTCTCAGGCTAAATTTAGTCTGCTATATCCTGTCCAGCCCTTGGTGAAAAAGCAATACACATATAAAACTGTGCAAATCCCATACAGCGGGCAATTATACTTATCCAGGTACCTTACAAGATAACCAGTGGGACAGATAGATTCTCATTACAGAGCGTAGGTGTGTTCATGGTCTAATATAGTGAGATAGAAAACAATAATTATTGCAATAGGACAGCTCTGTGTTTCTGGATGAGAAAAGTGATGTAGGTTATTCAGAGTGTACATGGAGACCATACATTTGGTTTGTGCTAAGTATGCTTTAAGGCTGTGTGTGCACCTCTGAGCTACAAAGAACCATTCGCTGGCTACAGCAGCTGTCTACACAAAAATGTTTGAGAGAATGTTTAAGACAATGATTGAAACTTGGATGACTGATTTCAAGGCCTAATCTGCATGTTAAAGAGCATCCTTTTGTATCCTGAAGGCTCTTACTCGTCGGAGTGATTCCTTAGTTAATTCACGGTAAATATTTATCAGAAACTGACTACCTGGAGAATCAGAGCTGTTAGTAATTCCACTGTTACTCTTAAGAAGCCTTAGTCATGCTAGAGCCCAGATCATTTCTGCAAGGGCCAGCACAGGCTTCACCCTGGTTTAAGGATCCCTACCCGCGATTCAAAGTTTCACACAGATGAAGACTCCCCCTCCACGATCTGACTTGCTCCACTCGCAGCGAGTTTTGCAACCTAAGCAAGAAAGGCAGTTCTGGAGATGCTCCTCTACAAGCATCCGCCGGTACAATAACCAAAATAAGCGGTACATTAAAATAAAAAAAAAAAATAAAAATGTGTTTCCTATATGTCGACAGCTGGAGGTAAAAACAATAAAGGGTCGGACTCGCCTCGCCTGTAGCCCTGCAGGCTCGGCGTGTTTCCCGAGCACCGGTCAGCTCTGCGACCCAGCCTTTCCTCAGTGCTTATAAATACATCGCTGCCAAAGGCTAGTTGGACAGGACAGAAAAATTAGTTTCCTGGGGGTGAGAGCCGAGCTGCGAGCGGGGACCCCCCGGCCCGGCGCGGGGAAAGGCTCCGCTGGCGCCGCACCGCCGGAGCCCTGCCCGGGGGTCCCCGGCCGGCATCGCCCCCGCCCCGCCGGTCCCTGCCCTACCCAGCATGGAGAAGATGAAGTCCTTCGCCGTGTGGATCTCCAGGGCTCGCTGGTCGTCGTACTCCCTCTGATCGTGCTTGGTGAATTCTTGGATGAGTTTATTTAATTCCTCCACCCTGGCTCCCGATCGGAAATCCAGCTCCGGGAAGGGAGGCTTGCTGATGGTGCCGGCGGACCCTGCCTTGCTGGCGAGAGGCGCCGCCATCTTCATGCAAAGGGAAAAAAAAAAAAAAAAAAAAAAAAAAAAAAAATAAAAAAAAAGGGAAAGAAAGGGAGAGGAGGGAAAGAAAAAAAAAAAAAAAAAACAGAAGAAGAAGAAAAAGGAGGGGTTTGCACTGTGAAATGGAAGAATGCGAGCGGCGGCGCAGCGCAAGCCCGGGCGCGGGGCTGGGCTGGCCGCCGGCGCGGAGCCCGGAGCGGCGCCGGCCGCCGCGATGATCAACAAGCGGCCGCGCGGGCTCGGCCCCCGCCCGCGGCTCCGCCGAGCCGCCGCCGCCGCCGCCGCGCCCGGTGCGCAGCGCAGCGCAGCGGCGGGGCTGCCCGCGCCGGCCCGGGCCGCGGGGGGGTGCTCCGCTGCCGGCGTCACGGCGGGCGGGTGCTCAGGCTGGAGCCACACTGCTGGCTCGGGATGAAATCCTCTTCTTTTTCTTTCTTTTTTTTTTTTTTTTTTTTTTTTTTTTTTTTTTAATTTAAATTTGTTTTAAACTTCAGCAAAAGCGTTGTCCTGAAAGTGGATTAATAACTGGCTGTGAACTCTGCTCCTCCCCCATGTTCCCAAAGCATTCTGTTTATTCCTTTTTAGCTTCTTATGCTATCTCGAAGGTTGCTTTATATATACATATATATGTATATATATAAGAAATTATTTTATGGTATGTCCTAGGAGAAACGACCAAGATAAAGTACAGTAACTCCTGCGCTTGAGACCAACCCTACCTCGAAGCTCATGGGAGCCACATAGACAAAGGGTAGGAGAGGAAATGGGATCTCGGAAGACTTGCCTGAGGTCAAGTAGCCTGTGGCAAGGAGCCCAGACCTCTGATCTTCATCCATTTCTCTCATCGACAGCACTACACCCTTTTCTTCTGTATATAATTTTAATGCCTTCTAACTTTTCAACATGCAGTGGTTTTCTCCCTTTAACCTGATCTTCTGTGCCTTGACCCATCATTTAACATATACAGCATGATCCATCACATATCTCAGTGTATCCACTGGAAGAACTGTCTTTCTGCCCAGGGAGTATACAAATATATTGTTTTTGTCTTCTCCAGGGCATTTAAATGCCATGCCACTGATGCAAACTACTTGGATACGTATTATCCTCTCAAGATTCTTGGCAGGAAACAAAGCTTTCAGCTCAATCTCAGATTGTGGTAAAATGTGTCTACCAAAATCAGGCATGACCATTCAGATAAATAACTGGAAGATAAAACTAATGCCAGTGTGAAGAGGTTACAGGCAGATGTGAAGAGGTTACAGGCTGGTGTGCCTGATACATTGTAAATACAGATGCCTGTCTTTAAACCTGAGCTTAGGGATGTTGCTTGAGTTCCTCTGAACCATTATCTTGATCAGAAGTGGAAGTTCAGCAGATGGGTAGGTTTGGACCCTGTAACAGAAACCACAAACCATTCAAGCAGAACGCCTGATGCCTCTGGCTTTGTCCTGTAGCCACTGATACCGTTTTGGGCACTGATATGCTCATTATCGAAGAAATGATGTCCCAGAGGTGCGGGCAGGTGTGTGTGTGTGTGTGTGTGTGTGTGTGTGTGTGTGTGTGTGTGCGCCTGTGCCTGTGTGTCTGTGTGTCCGTGCCCTCTGCTGAGTACACGGCCCCGTTGTGCTCAGACACTGCTCACAGCCGACTGGCACACATCGACTTCATTCACCATGCGAGCCTTGGTGATCAGCTGCCTTGTCACACGAACCTCTGACTAGCACCTTGTCTGACTTTGGCCATCCACCTCACCTTTTTATCCTCTCCAGCAAAGCTAACAGAAAAACAAAAACAAACAAAAACAAAAACCAAACAAACAAAAATAAAACAATTAACTGATAGCACTAGCACAATGCGGGATCTGACTTGAAAAAGAGCAATTAGCAGTGTGTAGGCCTGCCCTGGGGAATTAGTTCTGCTAGCCCGGCACAGCCCATGTCCTCCACGCCAGGCTGCTGTGGTCACTGCTTGTCTGAGCACTCGGGACCTCTTGCCTCCTGCCCCTGCCAGGGTTTGAGGGCCCTGGTGCTGTTTCCCTGCAGTGCTTCTTGCCGGGGTGACAATCTCATACAGGCGGACAGCTCCCTCTTGTGATAATGTTGCTCCCAGAGAAGTCACAGTAACTTCTGAACCCCACCCAACCCTCTTCAAGATCTGCCCTGTCCATCTCTGAACACCTCTAAGCCTCCTGTGTGCCTGTCATAACCATTTTTAGCTGTGTGGGTATCCTTGTTTCCCTTTCACGTGGTGCAAACCTCCAGCAGCTCTGCCACATGCATCACTGGCACCACTCAGGCAAGGCAGACAGATCTTCTTATACCAGTTAGAGTTTTCATCCCCAATCCTCCTGCCCCATCTTTTTCAAGCCGATGATCTCCACAAGCTACATGGACCAGATAGCTTTCTTTCCTAACCATATCCTATTTGCTGCATCATATTTCAATACTGGAAGTTCCAGTCATTTCTTTATGAGCATTTTGTCTCAGATTCTGTCTTTCAGTGGACTTCCAAATGGTCCCATCAACTCTCTGCCCACGTCAACCATAGACTTACATTATCATTTTCTTCCCTATTCATTTAACAGGTCTAAATCCCATTCAGTGAAAACTTCCTGCTAGCTGTCATTGCCTGAATTCATGAAGCACCTATGAAAAACATGAAGTACTTCAGAAACAGCTAACACCAGAAGCAATGGTGATTTCAGTTTGTCTTTTTTAATGGCACCTCTGCTTGAAGTTATAGTCGCCTTCATACTTAGAGAAAATTTCCATTAGATCAGGCTCATAACTGCTCCATGCTTCCTGTTCATCTGAATTTGTTTTATTCCTGGTACCATGCATTATTCAGAAATTGCTGAGATCCAAAAATTTGCTTCATTCAGTGTCTGAGCTCAAACCAAGACTGTTCGCCAAGAGCAGTATCAAGCAAGCAGCTTCAATTTTCTTCAAAAATCTCTGACAGGTACTGCAACTCTCTACCTCATCTCAGCACTAAGATAAATTTTGCTTCATGAAAAGTAGCTGTACTTGTAAAAGATCCTTCTTACCACCTTCTCCAGAAACCTTTGAATGGGCTTGGATTCCTCAGTGGCAATTGGCATCTGCCTCACCATCATGTGCTTGTTAATACCCTTGAAACTGCATCAGCTTGCAATTTTACCTCATCACATCAGTGTAATTTAAGATCTCTGAATAAATACACAGTTAATTCAAGTCTTACGTAAATCAAGCACTGGGGATTACTTGAGCAAATAAATGAGAATGAGATTGCAAATAGTGTTGGCCTGGAGTTTTCTACCAAATCTTTTTTCTTTCTGAAATTGAACTCTTTGTGGAAAAAATGCAGTATTCTCAAAGCTCCTCTTGTGAGCATTATTTGGGACCTGTAAGGAACCTATGGCCTCTGCTGTGCTAGCCCCAGGACTTGCCAGTGGGGACATTCAACTTATTCTGATAGAGGTTGAAAACATGGATTATTAAACTGCTTCTCACCTGCACTAGAATCTGTGCTCTCCCTCTCACATTCACCCTTCCTTTCTCCCATGTGTTCTCTCTTTCCTTCAAACAACCTTCCTCTTTTCCTCCTTTGAAATAGACTTTCTCTTGCTTTTCTCTTGCAGAATAGATACCCTCTTTTGAGTACCACTTCCAGCATTCACAAATACATCATGCCACAGAGAAATAATGGGAAAAAGAAGAAATAACTGTTCTCACTTCTGTAGCATGACCTGGGACCTCAAAAATCTTTTCACACTTGAATAGGCTGTCTCAAAAAACTGCTGGATAGCAAGTAAATATTAATACCATCATCCTAGGACTGGCAAAACAGTACTGCAGTAGCTAGGAAGAGCAATTGGCCCAGGGTACCGAGGGAGAAAGACCAGGCAACTCATGGTCTGATGCTCAGTGCATTTCATTTAGGTGCTGTAAACTGTAGAGGGAAATAATTGGAGCAAGATCCAGAAATAAGATGGAGCCTGAGATACATCATCTTAGAATATTTCACTGCAGTTGGTAATTAGAGCGTGATGAAAAATGAGCTAAACCTCATTTCATGGAAATTGTACCCAGTTTTTAAAATTTGAAAGTAGACTTCAGAAAGACCTCCCTTTTTTGTACTTAGCACCACAGCAGCTGTAGCTCAAAGCTTCATGTGGCACAAGGACTTCACCAGGAACAAAATTGCTGACTGGAAGTGCTCTATTTTCTCCATCTGATGGCTGCAATTTCTGCTTGTATTATTGCAGTACCTTCTAAGATGTTCAAGAGTCCTTTATGCTTGTGTTGCAGAAACCTGGTCCTAGCCTATAGAACAGGCTGTCTGTGCAGATAAGAAGAGTGACAGAGCAGGGAAATGAGCTGCTCACATGGAGAGAGTCGCTCAGTGGCAGACCAAGGATCCTGCTGTGCCATCTTTCTCCCTCTCCTTCACTGGCTTTGCACTAACTGTGCTCTTCCTGTTGATAGCTGAATCCTGGCCAAGACTTCTCCCTTTTCTTCTGCCCATACACTTTCTGTGTGGGACCTCAATTCCCGTGTCTGCACCAGTCCCAGTAGGGAGGAGCCCAGATAAGCAGAAAACCTAATTTCACATTAATCAGGAGCTCACTTCCATTGGACTGGTGATATCCTAGTGCACTTCAGCTGCTTCACCGTTCTTCAGATCTTTCCCTCCACTAGCAGTCCCTAGTCTGGTTCTGTAGCAAGGCATTTTTGGGACTCCTGGACAGACCTGGAATGTCACAGAATGCCATGACGTAATCAAAGCACTCCTTGTACTTCTTTGCACCAGGTCTTCCCTTCCTTTTGATGCCAGAAATTTTGCCTTTCACACATATTTGCTATTTCACACATCCCAAAAATATCTTCAGAACAGCACTTACAGGTAGCAGTCTTCAGGCTCCACAAGGCTGGGATTTGCAAAATCTGGGTTTAGTGCAGACTCAGGGCACACAGAGTCTTTCATATGAAGTCTGGACTCATGATGTTTCCCTGGCTCTGCTTGTCAAGTGACATGCTTCAGAGGGGCAAGAGTTTGAGGAACTGCAGTCACAGATCCCCATCACAGCACTTCCAGGCTCTGGAGATCTGGAACTGGCAAGGAATTGGGCTCCTGTTTTGTATTCACGGTTCCCTCTTGATTTCCCCCATTTTTAGGGTAAAATCAGCTCAATTCTAATAACTAATGCCATGAACTCCATTAGTTTCACCACCTGGAGCTGTCTCCACATGGGACATGTGTGGTCACGTTAAATTGCCAGCCAAACTAGCATAGATTATACTCAGCTGTGTCCCTCTCCAAACACCTAGTGTCCCCCAGGTGTTTCCCAGAGACAATGACAAGCCCTGCTCCCTCCTTACTCCCCCTCTAGAAGCCACGGATTTTTTTGTGTGTAGCTAAAACCCTGAATGTTTTACATGCAAAATTTCAATATGCTAAGGATTATGTCAGGCCAATAGCATCCAGCACACACCACAATCTTCAGACAGTTTTAAGAAGGTGTGTGTTATTTCCTTGACAGACTTAAAATTCTTCTCCAGGTTAAAAAAAAAGACCTTCCCCTGTGACGAGTTGTGATCTGCATCCTCCTGTCAGCAGAACACAGATCGAGCCGTTTGCATGGCAGCAGAGCTATGCTCATTAAAAATTTTTTAAACAATAGCATTGCATCTGTCATAGCCAGTCTCAAAGTACCCATACTCAAGATGCTTAAAACATTTTCTAAAAGAAGAACAGATGCTTTCAAGTAAGGTTCTAAGAAGCAAACTCCTGATTTTCAACCAGCTTCAGACAGCAACTATTAAAAGTCCCCAGGTGGATCATTTACTATCCTTACCTCAGTGTCTTTTTTTTTTTTTTTTCTTTGGTGAAAATATACTGGTAATGTGTTAATCTCATTATTTTAGCGTGTCATTAGATTGTAGCCAGGCACCTTTGAAGTTGATCTAAAAAACTTCATTGTCTCTAAATGGGTTGGCTCAGGATCTCTGTAAGCAATGTTTGTATAGGTTTCTGCTGCTCATTTCCTGGATTTATGTTAATTTTCTGCATTAGATTTATTTTGAAATTGTGATTTTCTCAAGCAGTAAAATTTGGATTCATATCTGAGCAGTGCTGAGCGTTGCAGTGCTGCACTGGAGCTAATGCTTTGGTACAAGGATATGACCTGAACATTAAATCCCTCATCCATGTGCAAATTTCTCCTACACAGAGAGGATGCAGATGTGGTGTTTGGGTTTGGTTCCATATGTAATAAATAAATTTTGGTGGGGAAGTATGGGGAACACAAACAGTATGACATGCTCCTTTACACATCTATATGCATTATGTATAGCCTGTCTACTCATTGCTGTTGTTCATTTGTAGCTAATTGCTTGTATTACAATAATATCAAAACCCACAAATTATAATCAGGGCCCTATTGTAGTGGAAACCAGATATAAACACAATGAAGAAGTGGTCATTAGCACTTCTGTTTCATTTCCTTGTATGCTCAGAGACCTCACTCAGTGACTCTCTTCCCATCCAGAAGCTGAGAAATGTTCCCACTGAGTCTGTGCCTGCAGTGATGTACAGGCACACAAAACCCAATTACACCATTTCTTGAGCCACCCCTCTGCTCACAAGGTGACTACCAGCAGCAGTTTAAGTTTCACATCAAATTGTTGCACCTCTAGAGCAGATTTCAACACAGCACTTTACATGCAAACTCAATAAAATAGCAACTGTGG
The DNA here is from genome assembly GCF_048771995.1 of Taeniopygia guttata. Taxonomy (NCBI): domain Eukaryota; kingdom Metazoa; phylum Chordata; class Aves; order Passeriformes; family Estrildidae; genus Taeniopygia; species Taeniopygia guttata. The sequence continues at coordinate 14,607,796 of NC_133034.1, read as the reverse complement.
CATAGACATACCTGCTACTTCTTTGGAGCCTCCTAATGTACCACTCTCTTCAAATCCCACATTGAGTTCACAGGTAGCTCAGCTCTCCAGGCCATTGTGTAATGGCCACAGCTGTAAAATGGCTGTAGCTGTGAAAGATGGATGCTTCTCCAAGTTTGGAAACAAGAAACACTCCAACACCCAGACCCTTTCCTATGAAGAACACACTTCTTACTAGTTGTCATAAAGGTATGGGAAAATAGAGGTTTGCAGGAAATGCAATTCCTTGTGGCAGCATCTACACAAGAGGAAACCATCCTTTGGTCATTTGGTTAAAGCCAGAAGTCCCTTTCTTCTGCCTTTCCCAACATTATGCTTCCTGTTAGAATACCCCAATAAATGATTGTCAAACCGCACTGACTTATGTATCAATTTCCTTTTCATTAGCATGAGGATCTAATAGATTTCTTAATGTCTTTCATAAAAATACATTAACATAAAATGAAATCCAGGAGGCCTGAGCTCTGTACTGTATTTAACTGCCCTGCTTCACTAAAAAATCTCTCTGCATCTGGCCACTGCTGACAGATTTTTAAGAGCTCGGTGTTTGTACTGTTGAGAAGCAGCTTTCAGCACAGCTTGGGCTGATGCCTGGGTTCATAGCTCAGAAAAGGAAAATCTGAGGTGGGTAAACAAAAAGCAGGAACAATCTATAATAACAAAAAAAAAAATTCTCCTGTAATTCTTGTGACGGCCCGAAAATGTGTTAGTTAGATAGAACATTTTAGAGATCTATAATGAGTAGGAGTTTGTGTCCTGAACACAGGACTTGTCTGTCTGCCAAGACAGACAATCACAAATGAAAAATAATGAAAGAATGAGAGGGGAGGAAAGGAAGGAAAATAAGGAAAATCAAGGTAATTGTGCTTTTCATGAAAGATATTAGTGAGACAGGACTTGGTCAGAACTGCAACACACATGAATGTTTTTTCTAGCTTTAGTTCAATTTATAATTCCAATAACTAACATAATCTGTTTTCCACTTCCAGTACTGAGCATGCTGTTTTCTGCTTTCTGCAATGGCCTGTATTTACTCTTAAGTGTTTTGTGTTAGCAGCTGGCATATGAATATCTGCAATATAAATTGATTCCTGGAAAACAAAAAGCATTTTTTAGTTTGAGATTATCAAACACTTTTTGTCATGTGGACTTTAAATGCATGGGTATGCAGTGTTGGGCTATGCACAGGTATGCAATGTTGGGACACCTTTATAACATTTTCCTAATTTAATTTCTCTCAAAAAAAAACCACCTCAGTATCCTACAGTGCTAGACTCCCTCTGTGACTCCTGTGTGAAAGCTTGGGATGTTGTCACCTGGAAAGTCACCTAAAGTCACCATGTTTCCTCTTCTATGCTCATCTCTTTTGCAGAAACAAGCAAATTCTGAAGTTGCTGTTGACATCTTTCTTCTATTTTCCCCACTGGGCACTTTTAAGGGGTGAGTGACGATAGATGCCAAGACTTTTCTGTGACTTCTCTTATTCCCAGATCTGCAAACCCTTGCATGTGGCAGCTTTAAGCTGTACTGCTTAAACCCAGGGTAATTCTGGCAGCACACTTTGGAGTCAGGCACTGTTCAACATGTTCCCCATCAGGTGGTGAAATGACAAATCTGTTAAAAGAACACAGCTCCACTCAGGAAGGTCTTTTCCTTCAAGGTCCCATAAGGAGAGAGCAAAAGCAGTTAGCATAAAACAATAAAGGAACAGAAATGCCCATCAGAAGATGGAAAACTCCTAAAGCAGATACTGTGTAGCCCTTACTGCTGACCAGGGGAATGGAAGAGGAGCCTGGTAGCACTCCCAAATACACAACACACCTGACAGTGCCCCACCACACTGCCATTGTGAGGATTCCTCAGATGCTTGAGCATGTTAACAGTGAGACCAGATCTGTGTAGCAAACCACTGCACAACTAAGACCCAATTTTTCCCAGGTTACAGTATTGATGTCTGTGAGGTGGAAGTGAGGATGCCAGGCAGGGTTCAGGGAGTCTGTTTCTGTCAGTGTAACAAGTACTAGGGCAGGAAGAAACAGGCTATGTGCAGCACAGTCTGCTCAGGAGGGAGCTGTGATTGCAGCTGAAAGACCTGGCTGCTGCTCAGCTGAAGGAAGTAAACAAGGAATCGAACAATTATTGCCATATTACACATGCAAACATGGATCCTTGCATGCAAGCTTCCAGGATATGATCAAATTCTACAGTCAACTTACTGTGTTAGTTTATGGAGCTAATCCAAAGTAAAGCTCTCTGCATATCCCTAAAGCTGCAGAGTTTAGATGGGAAAGGGTCTGCCAGCAGTAACTCCACGCAGGATTAAAATCTCAGCTTTTTTCTGCCTTCCTTGGCTATGTGATGCATTTTCACAGGGTTACGAAGATGATGTCCTGTAATTCCATGCAGTCCTTTTTCCCAGAATCCAGATCACTGGTCTCTGCTCTTCTTTTATTGCTCTTCTTACTCTAATGAGTGTGCATTATAAACAAAGGTGAACAGCATAATAGAACCCTCTGGAAATATTTGTAAATAAAAGGCTTTTAGAAACCTTTCATAGGGAAGCCCCATAGACATTAGTGGATAGTGAACACTTTCTAGAGGCATTGTTATTCCACTAGTCTATACAATTCAATAGCGAATTATATTCTTGCTATCAAATCCCAAAGGATGATTCAGAAAACCATTACAAAGGATCTAATTCTCTGTAATTTTCTGCAGTAATTAAGATAAAAGCCTTTCAGGGTCTCCTCTATTACAGTGCATGGGATTTTTCCACAGGAAAACAAATGATCAGTTTAAATTCCCCCTGGTTATTTAAGCAAAGTAAAGCCAGTAAATAATGAAGGTTTATTAAGATAAAATTTCCTTGCATTTCTGTGGGAAATTCACTTAATTTCAAGAGACACTGAGGGCCAAACACCAGGCTTCCTGTATATGATTTTATAAGAGGACATCAAACTCGACCTTCTGCTAGAGTCAAAGAGTTGCAGTGACTTTGCCACATTTTCCATTTGGGCTGGCAGGGAAGGGGTGCTCTGTGGAGGCATTGCACACAGCAGCAGGTGCCATTCCAATAACACAGGGCGGCTCAGTGTAGCAGTGAACTCAGGGCTCTGAGACCCCTGGCACATCTGGGGAGCTGCAGGGTGCTAATTGCAACACCACTCATGTTTTCTCCCTCATGTGCTCGGAAACCTATCTGAGGACAGAGACAGTGTATCTAGAATGTAGGACTGAGTTCCTGTGAAACCCATGTGGTTTTTAGCCCTTGTCTCCACATTTGCTGCCCCAGGAGAGGCACTAATGACCTCTGCAGGGAGCTCAATGCAGAGCCTTAGGAAGAACTCACATATAGAAGAGAAGAATGACACATAAAAGCCATGGTGACATATTGTAGAGCTTAAAGGCAAATATCACTCCACTGCCATGCTTTGTTGGAGCTCCCTTTGTGAGGCTGTGACCTATACTTTCAACTACATATAGCCGAGGTCAGACCTCTATGAAATCCTGACCTTGATGACAACAATAAGAGCCTTTTCACTGACGTTTCTGTATTTCTGGTGTGAGAGATTTGTCCATAGCTCTATCATAAGTGTGCTCCAGGAATTACCCTCTCTGCCCATCCTAATGGCTTTTCCTCCAGCCTCCTTCACTCCACCCTTGTCCTCCACCACTCTTTGAGGCTGACAATGAACTGCCCACAGTAAAATGACAACAGTAATAGCTTCTACTGTGGCATTTCGCATTCCCAGATCCTTTCAGAGCCAAATGCTTTAATATCACTGGCCTTTTACATGCAGCTTGTAGCTAGTTCTTCCTTGGAGAAGCCAAAGCCAAAGCTGGGTACAGAATATAGCACTTTGGATTTAGTTGTCTTCCCTAAGTCTTGTGCCTGTATCTTTCACTTTCTCATTACCTGCCTCCCAGACACAGTGTGAAAGGAAGTTATTCCTGTTTCCAGGAGCGATGGCAGGCCCCAGATGATAATCCAAATAGGTCATTAGGGACTAGTAGGTCTGTGAGAAATCATCCCTTACCTTAGCAAAGAATGAAAGCCTGCAGAAAATGGCTTATCAAAGATGTTCATCACCTCTGCTTCCTAGTGGGCATTTGGAGGTGTTGTATACACTCATCAGTTCAAGACTTCCTGCTGGAATTGCTGCATCCATTAGCCACATGACAATTTTCATCCTGCTCTCTCCACTTCAAACAGATATTTCCTTTCAGTATGTGATGCTCTCTTCATCTTTATTCCAGAGTTATTTATTTCGTCTCGTGGCACTTTGCAAAATTTCCTGACCTCAATACTTATTTTGCCTCCCTGTACCAAAGTGTGACTTTGATAATATCACTGTCCCAATCACTCTAAATCCTAGTCACTTATCAGTAAACTTAAAGTAAGCCACAAGAGGTTCAGAAACAGATGACTTAAAAGTTAAATCTTCAACTGTCAGAGAGATCACCACCTCTAACATTAAAAAGAAAAGTAGGATTGTTGTAGTAGGTAACTCCCATCTGAGGGGACCAGAGGCCCCTTGGATTCTGGGTTCAGAACTGGCTGGATGTCCAGGCCCAGAGTGCTGATGCTGCACCCAGCTGGCAGCCTGTTACTGCTGGTGTTCCTCAGGGGTCTATTGCAAATGCAGGCAAATCTGGTAGGAAGAAATTATATCTGACTCCAGTTCAGAAATCTGAATGATTTCTTTATTATAACTATACTATAATACATTAATATGCTATTTAAAGGAGATACTAAAACTACATACCTACTTTTTCTAGCTACCATATCTAACTACCTCACTACACGTGACCATCTCTCAAGAGTATAGACACGGGTAGATTGGATTGGCCATCAGGCTCAAACAATCCTTGCTAGAATCTAATCAAGCAATTACCCTAGGCAAACAATTCTCTAAACACGTTCTACATAAGAAAAACAAAGAGCAGAAATAGAAATTGTTTTCTCTTTCTTTCCTCTGTGCTCCTCTATGAAAAAATCCTGAGAGAGAGAAGAATGTGCCTGCCACAGGGGTCTGTGCTGGGGAGCTCAGTTCTGTTCAATATTTTTATTGATGACATGGATGAGGGGATTGTCTTTCATTAGTAAGTTTGTAGATGACACTAAGCTAGGATCGTGTGTCCATCTGTTGGAAGGTAGGAGGGCTCTGCAGAGAGACTTGGAACTGTTGGATGGATGGGCAGGGTCCAATAGGATGAAGTTTATAAGTCCAGGTGCTGAGTCCTGCATTTTGGCCACAATAGCCCCCTGCATCGTTATAGGCTGGGGACAGTGTGGCTGCACAGTGCCCAGAAGGAAAGGGACCTGGGGGTACTGATGGACAGCCAGCTGAACATGAGCCAGCAGTGTGCCCTGGTGGCCAAGAAGGCCAATGGCTCCTGCCTGGATCAGGAATGGTGTGGCCAGCAGGAGCAGGGAGGTCATTCTCCCCCTGTACTCGGCACTGGTGAGGTCCCACCTCGAGTGCTGTGTCCAGCTCTGGCCCCTCCATTTGGGAAGGACATTGAGACACTGGAGCATGTCCAGAGGAGGCCCCGAGGCTGGAGAGGGGCTGGGAACACAAACCCTGTGAGAACAACTGAGGGGGCTGGGGGTGTTTAGCCTGGAGAAAAGGAGACTCAGAGGTGACCTTACCCCTCTCTACCTGAAAGGTGGTTCCTGAAAGGGTGGGGTTTATCTCTTTCTCCAGGCAGCAACTGACAGAACGAGATATCACAGTCTCAAGCTGTGACAAGGGAAATATAGGTTGGATATTAGGAAAAAGTTTTTTACAGAAGGAGTGATAAAGTACTGCTATGGTCTGCCCAGGGAGGCGGTAGAGTCACCATCCCTGGGTGTGTTTAAAAAATATTGGATGTGGCACTCGGTGCCATGGTTTAGTTGAGGCGCTGGGGCTGGGTTGGACTTGATGAGCTTGAAGGTCTCTTCCAACCTGGTCATTCTGCAATTCTGTGATCAGTGCCAACACTGCACAAGCAAGTAAACCATAAATCTTCAGAGCAGCACTACTGAATGTCACTGTACTACTCCAGGGACCAAAGGAAAGAGACCACTCTCAAAATTAGCTGGTTCTGCTTTTGATAAATTTAATGGCTTTTGCTTGATATTTTATAAAATTACTGTAATTCATGAATGGTGCTTCTTCTTCATTTGACACAATGAGAGTGGGGGAAAGGACATGAATGAAGGGATTTTCATTTCCTCCAGACTATGTGGTTCTCTGGCCTTAAGCAAGCCCCTACACTGTGGGGGCCTGATCCCCCACTTGCCAAGCAGGAGCATTTGCAAGGAAGCTGAGTTAAGAGTCACTGACCTCCATTCATAAAGCCCCTTCACAGTCTGCCTATCTTTTGAGTTCTTGTGGAAGTCCTCTGGGGGATCTTGCTGTGGCTTTTGACCACGGTGGACTTAAGAGAGCTCTGAACCTCACTGCTAAAACTAGAAGATTCAGACCATCAAAAAATTCAATTTGGCAAAAATCAGTAGTAATTTCTTCTCTACATTAATTTGGATTAGGAGTTTGCACAAGGCTATAAAGCCCTCATTTCACAAGGAATATTTTTCCATATTCAGAGTGACAGAAGTCAAATTGCACCAGTGTCTTTTTTCCAGAGTTTTCAGGGACTTGTTTTATCTAGCTGTACAGCTACACATACCATTCAGCTGCAGCCAAACAATAATAAATTATTTCCTGCTATTTTTCCAGACAGGTGTTTTGTTCCTATGTGACAGTGAGTTCCCACATTTTCAAAAGCCTTCTGCCCATAAGTGATGTTTGCCTTAGTGTACAGTGGAAGCATACAAGGGCTCTCTCACTACTCTTTGATGAGATTTTTGCTGCACATGTCTTTTAGCAGCCCCTTTACATGAATGAATTTTATACAAACAAAATAGTTTCAAGATTCTGAGCTGAAAAGCACTGTGTAGGTGCCTAGGGTTATTTTCAATTAACAATATCTAATTCCAAGCACACCATGAATCACAGTTTTCTTCTCTCTTTAGAGCCAACATGTTAATCCTTTGAAACAAAAATGGCTGCATTCTAATGAGAGTTTAAAGGGGGTGAAAGTTCTGCTCTAGTACACTGAGCATAATAGAATATTTTTGCGATGCATATCTTCCATCCACTCACTTAAATTTTCAGAATAATATCTGGAGAGCAGCCTGTTTTATCTCTGGACTCTCCTCATTCACTCCACTTAGCTTTCACTGTGTGTATCACAGTTAATTTGAAGTTGATATTTGCTTTTCCTTATGGGCACGAGGTTACAATAACATCAAAAATATTACAGTGTTGTCCTCTCCAGGTTGGCTTGCACAACATATCTCAGAGAAGTATTAATTATAATAGTGTTTTTATATTCTATTTCCATAGAATTAGAGTACAGAACATAAGAATTAGAACATAAGAATTCCTTGTTGGATTAAGTCCTGAGCTGAAGACGTGTGGTATCAGCACATAAAAGCCTCATGTGGGTCTGCAGTGGGTTGGCTCATGTCTTTGGTGGTGGTGAAGCACTGTAAAGCAACAGGCAAGGCTACCAGTAAGGGTAGGGGAGAAGTTGGAAGCTAAGAAGGAAATTTCCTATCCCATTCATGCGAGGCCAATACCTTGTCCACAACTCCTCTCTAGTGTGATTTTGTGGCTTTCATAACCTGGTTCTCTGTTGCTTTAGCCAGTATTCAAGCCAGGAGTGTGGAGGGAAAATGAGGTGTCTAAAAATACTTCTGTATGCCCTTTGTGCTCAGCTCTACAGCTGAGGAGTCCAGGTAGCTGTTTGTGTTGCAGATGGGGAGGGGTGGAAGTGTCCATGCAGAAGGTTTTTCCAAAGACTTATTTCGTATCCCCAGAGCTCTGAGCTGAAGTAGGTGAAGCAGGTGGATGACACCAGACACTGGCTGTGAGCCCAGTGCGATCAATTCACTGCAGATGTTTGTGTTTCCCACTGATGTATAGACAGCTACAATCTGACTTCAAACAGCATTTTGAGCTAGGTAAAACTGGCTTCTTTTTATGGGAAAAAAGGAGATTTGAGGAAGCCTGTATAAATTACTTCAAGCCTTGAAGAAAAAGCTTGCCTTTAGGCAGAAGGTCAAACTGCATGAATTTGGCTTCTCACAACTTCCTTGGATTACTCTGATCAGGGCATGTGAACAACACGCTGCTAGAGGAAAAGAAAATAAAGACTTTAAGTACAAATTAAAAAGGCTCTAACAGCTGCTCAAGAATAAATAAAACAGACATAAACCCCAGCAAAATATTGTGGGTGAAACTACAACAAATCATCCTGGAGCCAACCCAGCCCAGGTACTGAGTTGCCACCCACTGCATTGCTTGTAAGAGGCAAGCAAAGGTGGGCAGATCCATAATTCAGAGGTGTTGAGGAATTGGATGGACAGCTGGCTGACCATGTTTTGGCTTCAATGTACAGTGGTTGGTATCTCTACCTATCCATGCTGTCTGCAGGTAATTTAGCTCCTAATTCCTCAAGTTATCCTTTCTCAGTTCTGTTCAGTTACTGTCAATGAACAGGGACTTTTTAGTTTGCTTTTTAAGTATATTTGCTCAACTTCCAGCAGGAAAGGTGTAACAGAAGCTGTGCCTGCAGCATGCCAGGAACCTGACACCGTAGACTGTGTATTAAAGTTAAAAGGTTGGTCAGTCAGTCAACTTCTATCCATATCCATAACACCAGCACATTTTACTGTAAAATTTGGAGAGTTGTCAACAGTCCTCCCCATATAGACCCCTACAATGAAAATGTCATGGGTAAGAGAAATTTCATTTTCTTGCTGTCAGATTTCCCTAAATACACCAGTTTGCCTTTTCTAACCAGTCTACAATATGGGGCATTCCGTGCAGTGGGGCTTCCTCAAGCAGATCTATGTGAGCCTGCAAGAGTAAAGTTTTCAAGTTGTTTATCTGTCTACTTGAGGGTCCTCCATCACAGAAGGGAACAGTCAGCAATGATGCATTCTCCAGTGAAAGTGGAGGGTGAAAAGAGGCTTCCAAATTTAAAATACAATTTTGTGTGTGCAAACCCTTGCAGATGCAAGAATTTTTACCTGCCTAGTTACCAAAATTAGGGATAGCATGAACTGTAGCTATAATGATGAAGTAGACAATGACAAAACAAGAGCACCTGCCAATCTTATTCATACCCAGGAGCCATCAGATATTCTGTAGTTATATCTGATGTGTGAGCATGGCATAAGTGAACATATCCTCCATTAAGAGTCTGCTGAAATTTTTAGTCCATTTTGGATTATAGATGAATTTACAGCCTCTTGCATTACAAAAAAAAAAAAAAAAAAAAAAAAAAAATCAAATCACATCCCTTCTTCCACTGGATTTACAGATGGGCACAATTCTCTCCTGGACTGGTGCATGGCAGTAGCTCCCTGTTTCACTGCAATTTCCTTCCTCTGCCACATCCACTTGCCCTGTCTGCAATCTCTCTAGATGTGACTGATGTCACTCATGTCCAAATCAACTCAGGACAGGAGAGAAGCAATAGACAGAAAAGGGCAACGTGTTAGTATGCTTATTTGTAATGGTGGCTGGATTCTCATGGTTCATTTAGACAAAAGCAAAAGAAAATTAATTTGCTAATGGAAATTAACTCTATAGGCATAACAGAGAACTTGCAAGACCTGATCCTTTTATCACTGAGGGATTTCAGATGCAATTTTTCCTGAGTTCAATAAAATATCTCTGGTATTAGCAAGGAAGATCAGGCCTTACTTTCAGCATGCTGTTTAAAATATACATGAGAATTCTCCTCTCCATTGTGGCAGAACAAAAGCCATTCTCACAGCTCTAGCTGGAGAGGCTTTGGGCCAAAATGCATGTTAGCGTGTTACCTCAACTGACTGATTTTCTTTGCTTCACTGATGAGCAGACTAGGAGTCATCAACTTCAGCACATCACAGGAATCAGAGCACCTGTCCCCTCGCACTCTGTGCTCTGCATGAGATGAAATAAAAAGCAAGTAGATCAGTGCCTGTGAAGCCGAGCAGCTAAGTGAGCACTGAAACAGCCTTGCAACACCCCTGGCCCGGCCTGGCCTGGCCTGACCTGACCACTCCCTCTTGACCTTCTTACACCTCTGCCAGTTCAGGTAATGAACACCAGTTCAGAGTTTCTTCTCTCTCCTAACCAACATCTTCGCTAGCAGCAGAGACAGCTTGCTCTTAATAAGCAGGCAGAGATTTTATAACTTTGATGGCGTGAAAGAGAAGCTGGAAGGAAGACAAGAGTGCAGATCATCACTTAAAGACCCTATTTCAGCATATTAACAGCCATACTGGTTCCCATACTCCACCAGCACTACTGCTCATTCCCATTCACTTGCTGCAATGAACTCCCTTGGCTGTACAAGGGTCTGAGACTTTGCTTACTGGGCCAGTAGTGAATACACAGTTGCGTTCTTTAGCCATTTTCTTCTTCCAAAAGCCAGATCAGTTCCCTGTTCTTGCTCTTAGCACGGGCCTCAGAAACACTTGCACTGATATAATTAAGAGGGTAGGTGGGATGAGATGTAGGCCATGAGTATTCCCTAGATCTCTGACTTTGCCACACCTTTGGAACATAAAACCCTGCCCCATAATGAAATCTCAAAGGGTAAAATTCGCCTATACACAGAAACCTAGCACAAGAGCAACATGCAGTCTTAAAAGTCTGATTTGTTCTTAAATATTGCTCATGTCAGAAATGTTTAGTTCTAGTTCACACGAGCTGGTTATAAATTCAAACTTTACCATGTCAAATGCTGTGACAAAAAAAAAAAAAAAAAAAAGTAGGATCTCTGCCACAGAGAGCTCTCACACAGGCATGAGTCTGTGAAGAAACACAGAAAATGACAGATGGAGAGTTCTGCAACCACATTCACCCAGCATCACATTCCTGGTGTTGCCAGAAAGGGAACTTTCAAAAAAGTGAAAATCAGAGGTTTCTTTTATTTTTCCGCTTTCATGTGGAAGGTGTATAAGAATATGACATTTGTATCATCCATCCAGGCTCACTGGCATGGTTTCAATGATCTTCAATGTTTCTTAACACTTTGTTGTGAAACTCAATTCATCAGGGACATCTTAGAAATTGTCATGCAGCCTCACCATATTTGAGTCTGATTACCCTTGACCAAGCTGGGTAACTTTGCAGATATTTTTCTCATCTCTTCTTACTGGCAAGTACTGAAAAGTACAGAAACAGAGCCAGGCTTTGTCCACAGACAATGAAAACACACACAACATACACGCGAGTGAAAGCCCTAGGAAGTTTTCCAGAGTCACAAAGGCTAATATTCACCTTGCCATATTTCAGTCATTAAATGCTTCACTTATATTGCAGAGCAGAAATAACTGATGAGATTATGGGCATTAATGATGTATTTATTCACAAGTCTATGACCCTTAAATAAATACAACACTTCCTTATATTATGGACAATGAACCTCATAGACAAACTTCTGTTCCTACAGCAAACAAATTCAGATGGACAGTTTCCTGCTCCAAACAAAATGTGTATTTTGACATCTTGGAAACATGGCTGCAATGTCACTAATGTCCATCAGCTAAAGTTCCAGAAAGCTCTGGTGTTTCAGCCACATGCCTAAAGAAGGGTTTAGAAGACTAACCAGAGACACTTGGAAAAGTTGCCTGTCAAAGTTAAGACACATAATTTAGGAAGAGCCAGCCGTACATTTTGGAGCTGATCCAGCACGCACTGAAGACTTCAAGGTAAATTCATTTATTGGCTGCACTCTGCCATGGACAGATTCTCATGATGAAGAGACCAGGATGGAGTAACTGAGTGTTATGATTAACAGAAGGGGATACATAGGACTCCTGGAAATCACTGCAGGCAGGATAACCCTGAGCAATGGAGCAGCCATTCCTTTCAGCTTTGTGGCAAACAGTTTCACAGGACTCCTTCCCTGCTCTGGATCTTTGCCCTTATTATGCCAGTGATGCAGTGTGAAACTGCAGGGCTTGCTGATCAGTGGACTTTTGAAAGGCAGCCTGCAACACAGTAAGTTGCAGAGTGAAAATGGAAAACCCATTCTTGATTCACTCAAGAAGGAAGTGCTAGTAACCCAAAAGCTGAATATTTCCTTCAGAGCAACCCTGAACCTTATTATGAAACCAAATCAAAAGATATTCATATTTGGATATCTACTTAAATCACTGGAATTTCTAGAGGTGAAGCTCCCATGGACAGTCAAACATTTATGGATTTGAGAAGGTAAATGTCAGTACACTTTGGGTGAGCAGAATGGCCTAGAATCAGACACAGACTATGGAAAAGTGTGAATTCAGCACTGAATCGATAATTCAGTCCCTTATCCATCAAGACAGCCCCTGCTTCTCTTTCTGACTGATCAGGCAATGAGGTGAAATGCTGATATCAAGGGTAGCTGTTATTTACAGCTATATCTTGTGTGTCTTTGCATTCAGAAGCAATTTTATTCATCTGTCAAGAGAAACAGGTCAAGATAAATTTCCAAGTTGTGTGGGAGGATGCAGCCATGAAACTCACAGCAACAAGGCCCCAGCACAGCAGTCTTGTGCTGGCATAAGCAGATGGCAAATGGGGAGTTGTGAACTGGGGACTGGCTGGGTGGGAGCCCCACTTTTTTCCCTGCACCAAGATCTATAACAATCATGCTACAACAGTGGCTGCAGAAGATTTAATTTTGAGAATTTATCCTACAAGTCTGACCTAATGAGATGTAGAAGTGTCTGTGTGCAGATTCTGCAGCTGTTTTGTCATTAGAGGTGCTCATTTCCTAGGTGGGCATGTGATTTCCCATTTCCTGGGGTTAGGAAAATAACATAATTACACTCTGAATTTAAGTCTGCTCTGCTTTAGAGAGAAGCGGGTCTGATATGCATATTTTTGAATGGAAGTCACATTGCCATTGCACAGGAAACAGTATTGATTTCTCTTCTGAGTGAATTTTTATTTCAACATATCAAGAGTCACTTTCATTTATATTTAAAGTCCAGAATTAATCTTAGCACAAACCTTAAAAAAAAAACCAAAATAAAGGCATCCCCAGTAGAAATGAATAGATAGGTGATCATATATCTTCCCAGCTTCTGTTCAAGGAGTCAGACCAGTTGCACTGTTGGCCACAGGAGCACCACCGTAATCTGTCAACAGATTTTCACTTTTATGCAGGTTTTGGTTGGGTTTTTTCCATTTAATTTTCATTTTCTTTTCATTTCTTCATTTACTCACTTTGTACTTGACTGTAATTTTGCACTGTGGATATCTCATATTTGAAACATAAGTTGTTATTTTACTGTAAAACCATGCGTAATTGTCTTCTTTCTACAGCTCCCCCATTAAAATTTCACAGATGAGAAATTCAAGCACTAGACTCATGCAGACTTGAGCCATAAACAAACCCTCTGGATTGTAAAGGCCCTAATTTTCACAGACACTTTACTCAGAAAGGCTTTGGGCTTAAAATGCCCATAGTTGAGAAATGGAAATTAGATTGTAAGTTGCTGGTTGGAAATATGCCAACTTTGCTGTGCTTTGCTTCCCTTCTGCTAGGCTAGAGGATCATTGACCCAGTGTGGCCTTGAATTTGGATGGAGAACTCTCTTCAGCACTTCACTGTGTCCTGCTGTTCATGTGAAAGGGCACATTTTAGGTATGTGTAGTAGTCCACAGCCCTTGCAAAGGTTGAGAATAACCCACTTTGTAGGGACTAGATCCCATTTGAGATGGCAAGGGGAGCTCCACAACTCACACTCCTCTCCTTATTCTGCTTATACCTCAGCCAAGCTCTCTTGTTCCCTACTCCCCCAGAGCAGCACTTGCTGCTTCTCCTATCTCCAGAAAGCAGAGGATGTCCTCTTTGCAGCAGCAGCCCACCCTCCTGCCCCATATGCATGTGCAAGGATGTCCCGACTGCCTCCTTCATCAGGAAGGAGTGAAAGTCTCCTCTCTGTGCCCTTTAAACAGTGAGTCCCTACTGGCCCTCCAGACTGCCAGGACACTGAATGCCATCAGTCCTGGATTCTGTGGGTGACAGAGCTCTGCAGACATTCCCTCAGCCTGTCCTCTCCATGTTAATATGGTATCTGGACTTCTCCAGCTCTAAGTGGGTCATTTCCTCTCTCATTTGTCTCATCTCATAGAACCCTGGAGGTTTGCTCACATTTATTTTTGGCTCTGGTGGAACAGATTTGCCTGTTTCAGTTTGATTTACCTTCATTCACAGACATTTATATTTCTCCTTCTTAGAGAGTCCAGTAATAAACCATATGTTCTTACTGGTAGTACTTTTGTAATCAGCATTTTGCTCCTTACACCTGGGAAGCTGGACACCCTGTCTCCATCAGTAACCTACAAGTGGCTGGAAAGGTTCCCAAACTGTGCAGACACCTGTGCTGTGAGAACAGTTCCCTGTGCAGCTCAGGTCTGGATTCTAGGCTTCTACAAAGCTAAAGCTGGAGGATGGGTTTCAAGCATCAACAAAGCCAACAGTTCAGCCTTCAGGCAGGGAGCAGACAGTGTGGCCACGGGCTGTTTGCCTTGGTATAGAAGGAGTGCCCAGAGTGGCACTGGGGGCTGTTCCCCTGGGAGTAAAGGGTGGAACTGAGGAACACTCCACATCGTACAATTTGAGCTCTCCTGCAACTTGGTCAGACACAGCCATTATCCCAGGCTCACTGAGATACATCTGGAGGATCCATGGGCTGGGCTGACAAGGATGCTACAAGTTCCTTTTACTGGTAAGGGGTAACACTGCTCCCATAGATGGAAGGCCCAGCTCAGACCCTGCAGGCAGAAAATACTGAGCTGAATATTATTCCCCACATCCATCTGTAACTTAAAGAGCAAGAGAGAGCTGCTCCCTCCCCCACCCTGTGCTTCAGGATAGGGATTATGGTGTCTAAGGAACCATGAAGGAGAAACTCTCTCAACAGTATTTCTAGTCTTCTCTGCAGCCTATTCTTTCCACTGTCCTGACAAGTGTAAATCATGTCTCAGTGTAAATACACCCAGTACATCTGTCACATCCAGGTGGTAATGTTGGCTATGCTGTCTGTAAATCCACTGAGAATAATGTATTTGTGCTGTGGGATGACATCCCATAATGAGATTGTGATATTCCATAGCCCCAGATTTGCTGTTTGTGACAAAGATGGATTTCATGAACAGAAAGGCTGCCGGGAGATCCCCTAGATGTAGGGGGACATTCATAAGCTAGGGATCCTTCTAACCTACTCAGCCACAACTCAAATACAAGGGAGATGCTTTCTCTTGCCTTTGAAACTAACAAATAAACACCATTAGCTGCATATGGGGCCATATATCTGCATTCAAAACACGACGAAGTATGAAATGTAAAAAAAGCACTGTCAAGAACTGCATATATTTACAAGCCAGCCTATCATATTGATGCAATTACACTTAATGTATCAAGTATAATAGTAAAAAAAATTATTTCCAGATCTAAAACAATTCCTTTTTTTTTCCCTCAGAGATTTAGAATCCTTTTAATAATGAAATTCTGGTTTTTTTTTTCTTTGCTTCCAGGTGTCGTTTATTTATGGAAATCTTAAACAAAAATCTTCATCCTTTTTCATTAAAATATACATATGCCACACCCTTCCATCCTGTGTTGTGAGCAGAAGTTGTATATATGTATATTTATGCATATACAGAAATCTACAAGTAAATTCATGCCTCTCTAAGCCTCTTAGCAGCAAAACATCTTACACCTAAGTTGTTTCCTCTATCTCACTGGGAATTAATCTAGACTAGATCAATCACCTAGACTTTTAAAGTAGGTGAATTAATATATTTATTAATAGATTTTATAAAGGCAGCCTTGGAAATGCTGATTTGTTCAAGGCCAGACAAAAAGAGAAAAATTGTTATAAACACAGACTCTATATAGAGCTCAGCAGAATTACAAATTCAGCCTAAGCCTCTTGAGTTGCAATCTTATTTCTCTGTCTCTGAGACCAGATGTCTTGTCTTTATTTAAATTATTAGTCCTTTGAAATTTCTATTCTAACCTACTAGATTTCTTATTCTTTACTTACATCATCACATGTACTAACATGGAATAGAGTCTCATGTAAGTTAATATAATAAAAGACAGCCCAGGGTATAACGTGAACTCCAAACCCCTATCCATGCAGAGCCCAGGACAATTCCTGGAAGCTGAAGTCCTTACTCAAGCTGGTGTGAAGCTGCTGCTGCCTGCACTATGGGGAGCTGTACCCACTGACTCAGGGCATGCTCTTAGCCTTAATTTCCCACAGCTGGAGCACACACACCCCATTTTACAGGAGGGCAAAAATATGAAAAAGCAAAGCAAAGCAATCTGTCTGTGGCCATATGTCTGTGACCATGCAGAGCAGGTCCCAGTGTCCCACGAGCCTGTCCTATCAGCCCCTGCCACTGGAGCTGCATGGACTCCTCCTGTGCTGGGTCCTGTATACTCAGATGTATAAGAAAATGTGTTTCTGTTGGCTATTTGCTTTGCTTCCCACCTCCACCTGCCCCTTAGTATAACAGCTGATAGGGCTGCAGACAGGTAAGAGAGATGCTTACACATGAATTAGCACATATTTGAAAGCTGCCATTTCCCAGGTCTGATCTGGACATCTGGGGCCAAAACCAGCGCTGGGAGGAGTGGACAGGTTTTCCTTTACATCATCAGTGTTGTGTCTCTGAGTCACAGTGTGTGCTTGGGTCACTCCATGGCCTCAATGAGGCAAAGGGCTTGTAAAGTGGTGTAAAAGAAGCATTGATGGGATTTAACATAAAAGGTAGAATCAGGCCACTGAAACTGACTATTTAAATCTAGCAGGTCACTGATTCTTTTGTCTTGATCTGAACTGGAATAATCAAAACCTGGCTGGGTTCCTCTTGAAGTCTCTCCATCACACTGTCTGAATTTCCCTGCATTCAGAGAACACTCCCACCCCCTCTATCCTGCTCTCTGAAGGAACAGTTAGTTTGAATTATAGGTTCCCTTTTTAACAACATTTTCTCAGAAATCCCAAATGCCAAGGACTGCACATCAGCCTGTACCACCTCAGCCTTCACATGCACACATCGGTGATTTTTCCCATCTCTGATATATCAATGCTGTTTACAAAGATAATACTTACATATCTATTTCTTATCTTTAAAAAAACTGTAGTAGTGTGACTGCAGTGACATCCCTACATAACTGCAGAGGTCCTGTTCTAGAGATACTGCTGCCAAGGGGCGAGTTAGCCTGTAAACAAGAGGCTCATGCAGCCCATAGGTATAGTTTCTAGCTTATATTTGCATTAGAAGTCCCATAGGTTCTGTAAGGCAGATAGTGGAAGAGCTTTTTTCCATGTTTTGTGAGCCATATTTCAGGTTTATAATTACCAAAGAACAGAAACCTCTCCTTGCATTACTAATCTTCAGGAAAATGTCATGGCCATCATCACTGAAGATACTAAAACCAAATTTATCACTGGAATCTGGAAAAATGCCATTCTGGTGGTATCCTCATCTCTACCATGCCTGTCCAGACATTTGCCTGACACTGGTTTTCTCTGCCCCAGGAAAGGCGGTGCAGTTGGGCTGGTGGACATCAGCTAACAGAGATCCTGCACTGAGTGTTCAGCAAAAGAGAAGAAAACCAGGGAAAAATCTTTAAAAATAGTCTTGGAAGACAATTTCCAAAAACATGGGGAGCTGCTGAGGAGCTCATAGAGTACTTTGAACATCTATTTTGCCCACTCCCTCTGATTTCTACATCTTATCAATGTACCAGCCTGAAAACTTAGTAGCAGATATCTTTGGAAACTGGAGGTTTCTCCTCTATAATGTATCACCACAAAGAATGTTTGGAAAAGTCCTTTGACAGGACAAGAGAAAAAGGCCTCACGTTGCACCAGGAGAGGTTCAGGTTCAGGCTGGACATCCAGAAGAATTTCTTCACTGAAGAATATTTATTTTAATTCAAATTTCACTGGACACTACCCCATATATTCAGCTCCATTTTCTCTGAGCTCCATGCTGGGAGCTCAGCATGGAACTGCAAAAGCTGTTCCAGTTGGAGATAGTGGGAACAGTGGGAAGGGAAAGACAATGGGTGCTAGCCAGGCTGCCACAGAATTTGGCAATTTGTGATGACAATAAATAAGCTGGAAGGTTCTGCAATGTGATCAGCAGCAAAATGGACTGCAGTGGTAGTAACCGTAGTAACTTGGTTGTGATAAATGCATGTGGATGTCTCAAAACTGGTTTCCCACACAGTTTGTCATGTCACAAGAGTTGTATTTTATCAGTGACATATTCCTGAAGCTTTCCCCACAGCCATAAGCACTTGTGATACCTATACTTAACTGTATCTCTCCCTGCAGAGAAATGTCATGTGGCAAGAAACACAGAAGGATTTTGCTGATCCTAGAGCAGGGCAGCACTAAATAAACAGGCCTGAGTCTCTCAAAAGGCTGCTGCCAACTCCAGTGGGACCAGTGCCTGCTTGCATCAGCGCTTTATTCACTCAGAAAAAAAAGCCTAGTGATGGGCTGAATTTTTTCTTAGTACAACTCTCTTGACTTCAGTGGAGTTTCCCTTGCAGTGAACTTGTTCTGACACACTCACATTGTTCAGTCTAGCAAAGTAGCAGAGGCTCTGGCTGGCAGGCCATAATCAAATTCCACTTCAAGTAACCCAGGCAGCCTGCTGTCAGGGGTTTGGAGCAAGGAGAGAGGCAATGTGCCAAAACCATCTCCTGCAGAACTGTGTTCTTCCCTGGTATTTAGTTATACTGATGCTTACAAATGTATTTTAACATAATAGTAGAAAGACTTGGGTTGGAAGGGACCTTAAAAATCATCTAACTCCAATCCCCCTGTCATGGGCAGGGAAGTCAGCCCCCCAGCAGTTTAGGACCCCATCAAACCTTGAGTGCTGCCAGGAGTGGGGCATCTACAGTTTCTCTGGGCAGCCTGTGCCAGCACCTCACTGCCCTATGAGTAAAGAACTAAAGAACTTGGCTCTAACATCTAATCTAGATCTCTTCTCTTTTATCTTGAATTTATTTCCCCCCCCCATCACTATCTGCCTGTGTAAAAATACACTCTTCCTCTTTTTAAAAGCCCTCTTAGGTATTGGAAGGCTGTAGTAAGGTCTCCCTAGAGTCTTTACTTCTCCAAGCAGAACTACCCCAGCTCTCTTAGATTGTTTTCATAGGAGAGGTGCTCAAGCCCTACATTTTGTATTCTTTGTGGCTCATCAGTGTTCACAGCTCAGGGTGACTTCTGATTAAGTAGCCAGACCAGACCACCATCCATGGAGTTCAGCATCCAGTCTCCTGCAGTGTTTGCTGTGGTCAGGAGCAGCACCAGGGCTGCTGTGAAGGAGTTTGTGCTGGCTCCTCTCCAGGTGTTGCTTGCCCCTCTGGCTTTGGGAGGCACTCTTGCTCTCCTCTCCTCACTGCTCCTGCCACTGAGCGTGACAGTGCCTACCTTAGTAAAAGGAACACAAGACAAATCTATTCCAGGTTGCCAAGGAGATGCTGAGTATGATATGTAAAGTCAATTACTTCACCAGAAAACAGCAGCATGAGGAAGAAAAATAAATCTAAGCTCTTCTGGGATGAGCATGCTTATTTCTCAGAGCATGGGACTAGAATGCTAGAATGACTAGCATCATTAGCCATTTGTACCTCAAATTCTGGTAGGATATTGTTGGGAAGAAATAAATGCATACTGTATTATGCCCTGTGACAGGAAATTTTATGTACAAACTGTTTGGAATAGGTAGGCACAAGTCTACTGTAGACCTAGTATGAACTACTCTATTTCCTTTAAAATGCTGGAAGAAATCACCTCACTGTGATTTGTAGGAGCTGAGGAATAAGAGCACTTCCCTTCACACAGAAATTCTCTTCAGAATTTTCCATGAATAAGGTTCTTCCCTTCCTCTGACAAATTGTGACCAGCTTTCTCCTTGTCGTTAAGAAAGAGAAGTTTGCCATTGCCAAAGTACTAAATTATGGACTTCACTTGTGGATTTCAATGAAAATAAAAGGACTATTTTCCATGAGTACTTCCATACACCAAAAATATTTGTGGGAGGTTTTGGCTTCCTCTGGCCAAGGAAAAAGCCTTCCCCTGTTGCTTCTCCCTTCTTTGTCCCTGTTTGAACCAGAAAACTGAACAACAATCTACCATGGCATTCTCTTAACAGCCTGACTGGTGCCCAAGTCAGAGGAGGCTGACTTAGTTGAGTGAGATTTCTCTTTGATGAAAAAGTGATTCCTTTTCTTCTCTGTTTCTTAGCATAGAAGGACGCAGACACTGGTATCTCGATGGTTGCTTAGTTGCTGTGATTGCAGAGACACTGGGTTTGGTCACTTTTAGGCTCCCTCCATGCCAGTGTTTCTTTTTCTGTTGGTGAGGAAAAAAAAAAAAAAAGATATTTGGAAAACTGAACCTAAACTTTCATGATTGTATTAGTGGGTATCCAAAACCTACTCCTGCATTCTTGGCAACATCCTGCAAATACTGTATCTTGTGTGAATCACAAGTCTTGACTGTGATTCTCAATCTGCTCTGCTATCTGATTTGCATTCAGATTTTTTTTTTTGCTCTGTTTGTTTCTTATGAATACATCAGAGTAGTCTGTGTGCATTCCAGGGTGGTGTACTGGAAGCTGTATCTTGGAGCCTGTGACTTAAAAAAAAAACAGCGAAATTATTTTTTTTTTCACTGAACTGAGCTCAGAATCCATTTTTCTCTATAAAAAGTCCATAATTTTTTGAGCACTTTCATTTTTTTGTATTATTTAAAATTAAATTTATCTGTGGCTGAAAAGACTGACTTTCTAGCTGGTGAAAATGTCACTCTACAGTCTTGCAGGTGCAAAGGTGAAGCTATATAGTAGCTTAGTAATAATCTTATCTCCTAGATAAATGCAGTTGTGATTTACAAGCCTGTGAAGCTTGGATGTTCCTATAACAAAGGATTGTTTGTGGGTCTGTTGTTGTGGGAGTGGCCTTGCAGGGGATATGAACTGCAGGGCCACTATTTCTTATGGCAGCCCCATGGTCCCTGGTTGCCAGTCCCAGCCCAGTGAGCAGGGATTACACACTGTCACCTCCCAGTGCAGCTGAGCAGGGGCCTTGATTTGATTGTTCTTGGGAGTCTGGGGGAAAGACTTCAGTCCATTTTAAATTAAAATCATAGATAGTGGAGGCAAACAAGTATGTGCCAGAACATTAAAATCATCTTGGCTAAATGCCCTACAGTGAAAAGGAAAGATCTTTTATTTGTCTAAAATTAAAATCAGAAGGCGATATGGCAACAGGTTCTCTAGGATAATCAACGTCCTTTGTTGCAGACCGAGATAAATGAAAATGATGATTACATCTGTCACAATCAGAATCTCAGAATGGTTGAGGTTGGAAGGGACCACAGGAGGTCATCTAGTCCAACCTCCCTGCTGAAGTAGGGCCTCCTGGAACATGTTACTCAGGGCTATGTCTTGACAGTTTTTTAATATCTCCGGAGAGTGAGACTCCCCAACCTCACTGTGAAACCTATGAGCAATCAATCTGGTGAAGGTGTGCTAGCCTGCTACAGTCCGGCAACAGTGTGTACACCTTTTTTTCACCATGCCTCCATCACC
Organism: Taeniopygia guttata; assembly: GCF_048771995.1. Lineage (NCBI taxonomy): Eukaryota > Metazoa > Chordata > Aves > Passeriformes > Estrildidae > Taeniopygia > Taeniopygia guttata. The sequence goes on along the minus strand of NC_133034.1, from coordinate 14,586,080 downwards.
ATTTTCAGGAGAGATTCCCACTGGGGCAGTTCAGGATATGGGGAGAACAGAGCCTAGTTGGAAGCGGGCTGAATCCCTTTCACATCATTATTATGATAAGGCTTCATCTTTCTCCTTCTCCTACTCTGAGACTATTCATCTCTACATTCATCTCTGCATACATCTCTATTCAATGCAGAGAAGATTGCTGCTTTAGTGCATCCCCACTTCTCTGTGAGTGAATGAATCCACTGGCCTACCCTCTACAGAGTGATAGGGGGAGTGCTATCCAACATCATACAACTTTACTGCAGCATCAGCAGGTGCAGCTGAGGCTGGGGTAGTCATATGCCTTTTTTATATAGTGGTGTGCTGTTGTTGCCTTGTTACTAGATAACAGTCATTAACTGGAAGGTTGTAGAACAGAGGTTATTTGAGAGATCTGATGTCTCCCACCAGGGACTCAAGAGAGAGAAGATTTCCTGACAGCAAAAATCTCTGTCAAAGGCTTATACAGCCAACACCGTCTTATGGTTATAAATTTCTTTTAGAGAAAAATATATTCTAAGAAGCAAGTCTTAATCCTTCAACTACTGCCACAAAGAAGGCTTAGAATAAGAATTCCTACAGTATAACACTTTGGAAATGTATGTGCCAGCACTGATAAAAAAAAAAAGATATGTGGAAAACAAATCTGTTTTAGTTGTGTGCATCAGACATTACTTCTGGTTTGTTTAACATGCATCTTCTGTCCAGTCCATCTGAAAAATGACCAACTCAATGAAGCCCAAAGATGTAAGGCTTTTAGATATTTTCATTATATTGTGGATGAAGGAAGGACTGTGGAGTGCTGAGCATCAGACAACAGAAACATTGATATGCATCTTGATTTATTGTAAAGCAGCCATATGGCAAAGTTTTTTGTTTCTGAAGAGACAGCAGAATTCTTTCAGAAGTTGCCACACAGGAAATCCCTAAGGAATCCTTACAGCAAAGAGACAGGTGGCCACGAGCTGTCCCACCACACATGTTGCTGTCAGAATGGAAATACAACCATAACAGTACTACAGCTCTCTGTCCCACAGTAGCAATCAACTCCTGCCTGCCACATCTGGCATTGCTTTCTTCAGGAAGCAACTGCTCTTTCTGCTGTGCATTCCAGCTCCCTGGTTTGGCTTGGCTCCAGGGCAAAGAGGAATTTGTGGAAGTTGGCAGCACCTTCAGCTGTAATCACTGAGTACCTTCCTCATCTTTAGGCAATGAATTTTGTCATTTCCTCCTTTCCTGTTGTCATCATTTCTTGATAGTGAGAATTTCAGTCATCTTGTTTTCCTGTTCATGAAAAAAGCTAAACCTGATTTAAATATTAACATTTATTTGGCTGCAAAAATAAGCTCCCCACACCCAATGACCTGTGCGCTATCCCACCCACAGACAGAAGCCTCACCCAAAATATAACTCATGTTCATTGTCCTTCACTGCCAGTGTAGACAGTCTTGTTCAATCAAGAGAGAATTTGACAGTCAAAGGCAGGGCCCTCAGTAAAATTCTTTCGGCTTCCAAATGGGCGGGTCTAGGGCAGACACTCTGCTTGATTCTGTTATGATGACACACTGGCAGATAGGTGCTCTGTAAGGCACAATGGGTCTGGACCTAAATGTTTCTGAGATCAAAATCAGTGGGTAAATTGCTGGTGCATTTTACTGAGTCATGACAGGATACAGGAAAATTACATTAATTAGACCACAGATTGCCACCCACAGATTGCATGTCCCTGCTAAAGTCAGGCTTCACGTCAGAAAAGGAGTAGTGCAAAAGTGCATTGATAGACAGGCAGGGCCTGAAAGACCTTGAGGCCTGACAGATGCAGATGAGAGAAAGAAAGGATTTTTGTCTCTGCTACAGGCAGACAATGGAGGATCTCCAAAGTGTATCTTGCTGCTCAGGGCCCTGAACCAGATGATAACACTCGGTGTTACTAAAAATCATCATTTGAACAGGCAGAGGCAGCACCCTTTGACATTACCTTGAGCTGGCACACCTTTCATCCCGTCTTCACAGAATCATGGAACAGTCTGGATTGGAAAGGACCCTAAAGGTTATCTAGTTGCAACCCTCCTGCCATGGGCAGAGACATTTTTCACTAGACCAGGTTGCTCAAAGCCCCATACAGCCTGGCCTTGAACGCTTACAGGAATGGGGAGTCCACAACTTCTCTGAGCCTTACCACCCTCACAGTAAAGAGTTTCTTCCTAACATCTAATCTCAATTGACTCTCTGTCAGTTTGAATCCATTCCCCCTTGTTGTGTCATGCTCTTGTAAAAAGTCTCTCTACATCTTTGTTGTAGATTCCCTTCAGGTACTGGAACGTCACAATTAGGTCACCTCTAAGCCTTCTCTTTTCCACATAGAGCAGACTTACTAGATCTGTACTTTGTGGGCACATTTAGATTGTTTCCAGACTAGATTGGTGATTGCACAGCCACTCTGGCTCTCTGACCCCCAGGTTTTGTTATTTCTTGGTACTAGATTTAGTATGGCCAAGCCAACATCTGGAAGCACACTGGAACATCCACCCTTCTCTGTGCGAATAGGCTGCAAGGACCAGGATTTAACCATGGGTCTTCTGTCCTGTACCTAAATGAAAAGAAACTTTCATGTTGGCCTTCAATAAAGGGCCTTTACCTTCATGTATTTCAAGTTGAAGAGCTGGCAGAGGGCACCTAGTTGCACACATTTCACCCATTTCACCATCTACTTGTTTCGGTCTGAGGAAGATTCAGGGTACCTGTGGGCAATAGCTGGGCTATAAAACTGTGGTATTTCTTTAGTAATCAGTGCAGTGAGAATAGATAAATAGATTTCATTGTTCAGTGTCATTCACCACCCCATAACTACACAAAGAATCCTGATACAGAGAGATGATGAAACAACCTTGAAGAAAAAGTTAATTTTCTGTGAAGTTTAAAATCCTTTCAGAAATTTGAGGGAATTTCCTAATTAGCCTTTTATAGATTCCTTTTATATTCCTAAAGAGTCTTTTGGGTACCATCTTTTGTCCATATGTACCTCAGAGTATGTCTCTTCTGTATTGAGATCAGTTTTTACTCACAGGTTTCAGGAAGGGCTTGTGATTTGTGGTTCTCCTATTTGAAGATCCCACCTTGCTGTACCTGGAAACACTGAAAATATTAAGCTGTCTAAGATGCACTATCCATCACTTGCAGATGAGAATGACCACAAGGCCCCTATTCAGCTTCTACTCTGCACCATTAACCTGAAAACCAGACAACTCTTAATTGATTAAGAGTTCATCAGAGAAATTAAGATTTCATTTACACGATGACACTCTCAGTCCGGCAATGTCAAAGGGCAGCAGTTGGAGTATTCCACTTATCTTTGTACTTTCTACAGCCACAGTCTGAGGCAATTAAAGAGCATGACTCAAGACCTGTCTACACAGTGCAGTGCAATGCAGAGATTTTCAGCTACCACTGATTCATCTCATAGTGGAAGTTCATCTGACTCACAGAAGTCATTAAAAACTACAAGACTATGTACACTTCCAGAGATTAAACTTCTGTTACAAGACTTCAGATCTTTCAGTGTCTTCAAAGTCCCAGAGACTATGTTAGTTAGCTGTGAAGAGTTAAAATATTTTTATGTATGGGCAAACATTTAAATTACATGCATTTGTAGCTCCTAGTAAAAGGCAGCCTAAAAGACCAACAGATAATTGGCAGAAATTGACAATCTGCCATTTTACTGTGTTGAGTCTTCAAGATACTTCCCTTCTGCCTATCTTAGTAATACCCTGAGGAAACTTGGTTTCCAGAGACCATCAGCAATTCAGCAGCTAAAAGTCCTGAAATGGAGGCAGTCAGAACAAACACTTACTTTTAAGAATTTGAACCATTAAAAGTAGAACACTTCTGCTGTCTTTATTTATGAATGATATAGCCAAACTTTTGTTTGGGAGAATATAAGCCTCAGGTTTGGCTTTTCTGGGGTACTCCAAGCAGAACACCTGTCATTTAAAAGCACATCCCCCAAAATCAGTCAAAAATTCTACTTGGCTTGTGTTTTAAAATTCCAGTGACTCTTCCCTTGTTAAAGGCTAATATCTTCTCTCTTTAAAAAGTAATACTAATTTGTGTGTAGAGAAGTGCATTTAACCAGAACTGTGCTTTTTTAACACCACATCTGTTCAACTTCACTACAGTTTATTCAGATTCCTGCAATTGAATTTCCTCTTCTGGCTGCATTTAGCAAGCTATGGACCAGCTCTATGTGAGTAAAGCCTCATTTACCCAGCACCAAAGTGCTGCTAAGGATTAAACAGGTAAATTATTAGGAACCAGATCTAGTATCCTGCTTCCTCTTCACTATCAAGCTGTTGCCTCAATTCCACTGGACACAGACACATAGGAGAATACCCACAGCCTGGTCAAAGTGACAGGAACAGCAGGGCAGCTCAGGCACATGGAAGGTGGAACAAAATGCTATGCTCTGCTCCTAGTAAGCACTGCCAAAGCAGTGGCAGATCAAATAGATCACCTGCATGTACTGAGACAGCTGCACTGTGAAGGATTAATAAAAGCTACTGGACATGCCATGAGGCAGCAGAGCCAGTGAGTCTCATGTTGCTGGTAACTTTAAGGTACAATTACAAAGCTGAGGAAATACTACTCTTTTTAGCATGTTTTAACAAGAAAGTAACATACAACACACAAGAAAATTATTTCACCACAAGCAAAACAGGGTTAAAAAAAGTCAAAAACAAACCAAGGAAACCTCATGCCTTTATACAGCTTATAGAATCCAAACTTAAGTAATTTCATAGTGACATAATTTAAAGTACTCGGGTTGCTTCCTTCACTGTACTCTCATTCTCTGTGTGACATTTAAGAACATTTTTGAATATTATTTATCCAACAATATGTTTTTCAATATTCTTAACTTCTACCTGCTCTCTTCCAAATTGTTTCAATGTTTTCAGCAGGTTTCTTGAACCTTTACTCCAGACTAAAATAGCATGCTTCAAATGAGCAAAAACATTTAGTTAATGATAGCTGCCACAGGTGACTCAGTATTCCCAGCCCCAAATCAGATCAGCCCTTCTGTTTATGATATTGAATTCTGCTGATTTTACACTGTGAACATCCAGTCTGTTGGGAATCATCTTTAGCCCTGTCACCTTCTTTGAATTACAGACTGTATGTTGGTAACAGGAGTAGAACTGTGTATTTCCCTTAAATGAACATCCATGTATATTACAAGCACTACAGATCTCTGTACCACCATTCACTAGATTGCTTTATCTAACATATCCATAAATGTCTCATCTGAACACCCCATCAGTCATGATTTTTATGGTTTCTTCCACATCATTGCTCAGACTATGAAACAGCATACAGCCAGGAAATCAGCCTGAACTCCACACCCAGACTGTGATAATCCCTTGTTTATAGCTACCCACTGGGGTTTAGCAAATAATGCAGCTGGGAAAGGAACTCTTCAAGAATAAAATCATTCTCACAAAACCATTTAGCACAGTGCATAGGATGTGGCTTTTATAGAGAACTGCATTGACTTCCAACTGTATGGGCTGCCAGGTACAGACCACGTAAAAATATTTTTACTTACAAGGTTTACTCAGGTGTTCAAAGCATGTGAATGGCCACACACAAGTATCTTAGATGTCAATTCTACAGAAGCAGGACATCTCTTTGAAAACATCCTCAGACATCTCTACAGACTAAGGCATCAGCAAGTCTTTAATTAAAGCACCACAGCACAATTCGACCACAGCCATCATGTGCACCACTGGGATTATTCAAGCATTAGTGTGGACTGGCCCTAATGGTTGCCCCTCCTCACACTTTTACCCTTGCCTCATTTTAGGCAGCCTTCTCAATGTCTGATGGTCTCTGGAGTTAGTAGAGTTGACAAAAATTAGCAGGAATAGCATCAAACAAGATTAGAGAAATTACTGTCTTCTGTTATTGCCCACAATTTTGGTGCCAGGGTATTTAACTCCATGAGTTTTGCTTCAATCTAGTGCAGAGAGAGAATTATTTGTGAAATTCAGCCCTAAAGTTTGGAGGAATATGAAGAAAGAACTATGCCTAAAGATATATGCAAGTGCAGAAAAAAAATTGTTTTCCAAACATTGAGGAGGTTTAGCCTGAGTTTCATAGAATTCCAAGTCTGGAGTCTGCAAAATGTTCAAAAAAGCTCAAAAGTATCTGAGGCCTTGGCTAGGCTTACTGAGATCAACAGGGCAAAACACAGGTCTGCCAGAAGATGTTCTTAAAACTCTTACTGAACTGGTCTGAAAGATGAATATGATTTTATCCAATCTCAGGAAATGAATCCAAAGCCAAAGGCCATGGTAGCTGGATATTTGACTTAACAAAAAAGTCCAAGATTTCCAGGCCTGTGCAAATCTAAATACCAACATCATAATCTAGAGGGATAACTGAAAGAATTCTTTTCTCATTTTTCTCATTTTGTCTGAAGATAATAAATCAGTTGACAGCTTTGTACAGGCATCAAGAAATGGTTTGCAATGAAGAAGTAATTCCACAGGTTCACAAACAGGAACAGATGCTGGACCCCAGCCAGTTACATGCCAGGCCTTGCTGTCACAGTGCCCGTCAAAGCTTGTTCTTTTAACACCTGGTATTGTGAAAATGAAGTTTGGACTCAAGGAAGAAATCAATGCCATCAGCTTACTCAACAACTGAATTTTCCACTTATCACCTGACAGGAGAAACGAAACTAGAATGACTCTGGTGCAAACAGAAAATTGCTATGGCATTACTGCAGGATGCCCCGAATGTGTAATCCCCACGGGGGACTGTGTAAAAGGCAAAACCATCTTGGCCTAGAGAATCTCTCCCTGTGAGGAGACAGAGGTGTAACACGCTGGGGACCTGCCCACCATGGCTTCCACCCATGTACCAGCCTCTTCCTTTTCCCCGTCAGTGGGGGCACCACTGGCTGCAGCATTGGCCCCTCATGCAGCAGCTCTGACCCCTGGCGTGGGGATGGGAGCCAGACCCAGGGACAGGAGCTGGGCCAGGGACATGAAACAATATGTGGAATAAATAAATAGACTTTATAACTTGGGGTAGTTATGAAGTGGGTTTGTATTGTCAGCTCCTGGCACAAGTAAGATAGCTCTCTAAGACTTGTGCCCCGAGCTCTGATCTGAGCTACATCTTTATTTACAAAGGTGTTCTATATTCAATACATTGCGCAACTTTTCTATTCTATATTCAACCCCAGGCTCTGCTTGCCCTCAGCTCCTGTGCTAATTAGGTCCATGCCCCTCTGGGCATGTGTGGTTTTGCTGTGGTGGTCGTGCGGGGGTCTCTCGGTAGTCTTGGGCTGAATCTCATAGTCTTCCTCATGGCTGAACTTTTGAACTCTTCCTCTCTGCACATGTGCTTTCGGTCTCTTGGTGCTTATTTATGTATCTCTGACAGCCAGGGAGACATACGAGTGGTTTTTTTCTGGATTTCCTGCATCCCTGGGTACCATTTATTTATGTAAGAAGCTTCAGAAATTTGCATTTCCTTTAGCCTTTGACCCATGGTAGAGATTTCTTACTTAAAAGGTTAAAATTCAACATATAATTTTACAAGCTAAAATATAAATTCTAAATTCATTTTGTTAACTTCAGTGAATTCTAAAAACCTCTGTTTCAATAGAGCCGGGCCCAGGGACAGGAGCTGGGCCAGGGACAGGAGCCGGGCCTGGACGCAGCAGAGGCTCTGTGGGCAGCCAGGACCCAGCCTACAGCCAGAAGAGGCTGGGCTGCTTTTAGTGCAGGTTTGGAGTCCCAAAATCAAGTCCTTGCTTCTGTTACCACCTGTAAACACCAGCTTCTGTTTCTGCATCTCTGGCACATGCCTCAGCCCCCTGGCAGGCAGAGGGAATGTCCTGAGCAAGGCCAGTTGTCCCCAGGGCTTATAGTGGTGGCTCTCAGAGTGATTGACCATCCTGTCTCCCAAAGCGCCTCATCTCCTACCAGAACCAGGGAAGCCTGGAAGTGCCTCAGCCATTGGCCTTAAGGAGAGAAGCCTCACCCTTCACCACACTTTCTAATGCTCTAATTCTCAGGTTTTCATTTCCTCCATGGCTACCACAATGCAATTTGGTCACCTTCATGCCTTAAGGGCTGTAATCTCCTCGTGCGTCCACAGGCCCCATCACTGCTGCTGTTTCACTTTGGTAAAACCTAGGTGCTTTACAAATCGTGTGAATGCTCCAATTCCCAAGCTAACCAGGTAATTTCACTCACATTTTTCCTCTACAGACTTGCTCATTTTCTGTGAAGAACTAAATGTCCCCAGTCCAGAAATCTAGGCTGACTCACATGGGATGCAGGAGACCAAGGTACAAGTACTCACCCTGAAGAACAGATATTTGAGATAAAGGAAAGGTCAGGTTTCTTTTCCAGTTTGTGACATCTGACAAGCCCTAATCTCTTACTGTTCCACCCTGAAAACCAGGAACAAAGCAGCAGCTCTGAAATCTCAGCTTGAGGAAAAAAAAAATCAGAAATAAGGGGAAATTCTGTGTGGTTTCATTGAGTGAAACCAACTGCAGTAATTTATTGCACCTAGTCCCTTAAGTACAGTGGTTTAAAGACCTATTTCTGTACATTAGCATGCACTGTGGGATAAAATGAAAGCTATTTTCTATAGTAAAATCTTAACTGATTTGTATGCTTAATTTTTATTTAGGTTTTTTTCTTTTTTTTTTCTTTTTTTTTTTTTTTTTTTTTTGATAAAGCTTTTCTCACAGATTATACTCTGCTATGCTTCTATAGCAGGCCTGAAATAAAGAGAATTTACCAGGACTTGAGGGTGTCATGCACTCCATCTCTAAAAGGCTTATTAAAAACTACAAGGAAGATTTATGGGTTTGCTTTGCTTCGAAACTGTACTACCAGCATTATCAGTGAGAGGGGAATTACCTCTGCTTCTGTTTCCCTGCTTTACTTGGATGTTTCTCTAACTTAATTCTCCCATTTTAATCCTAGGTTTAAGAAATTATTTTCATAAAGTGAAAATCGTGGAATGAAGTGAGTATTTTTTTTTTTACAGGCAGTATTTTGCTTAAAAACAAACAAACAAAAGCTCAAACAAACAAAAAAAAGCGGCGGGGAGAATAATTCTACTTCTGTGAAAATCTGATGATATAACCCAATGGTGACTTGGAAACTCAGAGCATAGGGCACTGAAGAAAAAGCAGAGTTGTGAGCTTTGTGATTATTAAGCCATCACACAATTACTTCTGAAACCCACCACAAAATCTGGACACTTACAGTTTTAGCACTATGTACTATCCAGGCCAGGTAAATCTCATGTCCTCTCTTGTCTGGTTCAGCTATCAGAGAAAGGCTTGCCTGCTCTTTAATTTGTTATTCCTGACTGGAGCACATTTCTAGATACTTCTGCATGCATTGCTGAATGCAAGTGTGAAGAGAAGCTCATTTCAAGATGGGTATCTACTCCTAATTATATTTTTAAATCTTCATAATGGGAATGGTCAAACACAGGAATCACAGAATGACCCAAATATGTTGTGGTGTTTCCTTCTTGATTGGGCAAGGCCAGACCAACCTAATATAATTCTGGAGTTACTTATACTTTAAGCAGGGTGTGAACGAGGTAACTTTCAGAGCTTCCTTCTACTTTTGATAATTCTGCAATTTGTATGCATTTCCATGAGCCTTCCCAACTAGGGAATCTTGACTGATATAATTCCAGATGAATCAAGACCTTGCTGTAATTTTACTCATACAATTACACACATGGGCATACTATCCTGAAATAAGGATAGAATATTCAGATACTATTGATCTGGTTTGTAAACTGTAGTATTCAATTTTGTTATGTACAACAAAAGAAAGAAGGAATATTGTGTGTGGTAGATATACCTGCTCTTAATGAGGCATCTCTGCAGGTGTCTCATAAAGAGTTGTCCAGCTCTGCATTTTAAAGCATGTAGAATTTGCTTACTTCCATAGAAGCTTCTAGATTGCTGAGATCATATATGATTTTGTTGTAAGGACAATTTATTTTATCTTCCTGAATTATGTTAATAGCTACTTATGTCTTTGCTCTTATAATATAGTGATGCTTTTAAAGAAATAAAATCACTGACTTGATTGCCATGGCTTTGGCACCCTTGAATTCCCATAACTATTTGTTTCCTTGGTTTGATGTTCATTTCCCAGTTCACGTCCTACATTCAGGCTTTCTTTCAGCAGTGAGATACTACTTTGCCAACCCCTTCTATCTACTAAATGCTGAAAAAACATATCTAGTGGCTTTTCTCTTGGGTCCATATCCACTGCTGTAGGCACTCTTTCTCCACAGGTCATATTGTATTTAAAAGTTAAAAGATAATTTCTTAATCTAGATTTTAAAAGTAATTTATATGCATGTGTTCTTTTTGATAATTAACAATTTAATTTACAGGATCATGGTAGTTGATATTCTTCGTCATTTATCTGTATGTCTTTGATATTAAGATTCAATGGCAAACAGAGATGCTTAGAAGAAATGTGTAAAGTTTGAATTTTGACCAGCAGAATGCAAATTGAAACATTTTCTCTTGATCAAAATACAGTTATGGTATCTCGAATGTCACACTTTGAGTGGACTCAATATGTTAGGAAATGCTATCCAACCGTCTTTGGTTTCTGAAAATGGAAATCACAGTCATTCATTTAAAAAAAAAAAATCATTTTCTGAGGTCAACTATATGTCCTAAACTTTGTTCACACAAGTTTTTATGTGTTTATGAGTCTGCAAACACACCCAGGTGTCACCTGGAGTACAAAATGCCTTGCTGATAAGGAACCTGTGTACCTCAAGAGACACAAGCTTTGTTTTCCTGCATAGCTGAAAACTCAAGTACTCTAGTGTAAATACAGTTCACTCCAAAGCAAACAACAGAACCACTCTGCTCTGAACCTATTAATGACACAAGTGAGTTCCATTTCATTTTTGTTCATTTCAAGTGTTCATTTCATTTCAAGTGCAGAACAAAGTACAAGTAGCAATGTATTCCACAACCTTCATACTTTGTTAGGGTCCAGAGTGGATTTGATTTATGATCTGTGGACAGACTGTGCCACAGGTTAACTTTCCTCTTTCTCTGATGGTAAAAGTGGAAGGAGCTGCTGGATTTAAACTTTTCTTAGCCGAACTCAGTCACCTCTCAGTGTGTTTTTCTGTAGAGTGGGCAGGGATCTGTGGTCTAGGTAATGGAGAGTACTGCATAAGTCCAGTAGTCATAGGAAGTATAGGATTTAGATAAGAAAAGGCCATATGAATAGATTTTGACAAGTTTCTTAATGTTTAAGAAAATTATAATTTTACATCTATAAATATTTACATAAAATGAAAATTGTATTTGAATTTTTTTTTGTGAAGCAACTGAGTAACAAGTTATAATAGTTTAATTGCACAAACGATTTGCTATTCAGAGGGCAATCTTACATAAGGGGCTGTAAGAAGTAACCATTCCTCAAGACTGTAGCTTGAGAGGAAGCAGGTTTGTCCAGAAGACAGGGGATAGGAGAAGTCACCCTTTATGAAATGACTAAGAAGAGTTAAGAGGCTTGCAGGATTACTCAGTTCATGAGGAGCTGGGTTGGAAGGCAAAGGTCCCAATTTATTTGGGCTCTGTAGCAAAAATAATAAAATAGACACAGACAGCTGTTTAGAATCATGTTCAAGGAAGTGAAAGGCTTGCTGAAGCCAGAGTGCTGATGGCAGGAGAGACAATGCTCCTTCATCAGCACCAAAGGAGTCTGCAGTGGTGAGCTGAAAATCCAGACCTCAGCATTCATTAAGCCAAGGCTGAGATTGCTAATTTTAGACACAGCTGCTGCTGTAATACATCTTATATTTAAAGAATGAGCCAGGAGCCCCGTTTGTTTAGATCACAATGAACTAGGACCAGCACCACCAGCTTTAAAAGTAGAATACTGGAAATGAAAGAGTGCAATAGTGGAATCAGACCTCCGTCTCTGTAGGTAACTTGGATTTACAAACCCATGGACAGAAATAAAGAGAAACACTGCGTCTGAAAGAAAGTGTTATTAGGGTATGGTCCCTGCTTACCACAGGTTTGTTGTGCACTGTAGATGCAATAATAAATGTAAAATGTATAAAGGTGCAGACATAAAATTACTGAACTCCAGTGAACCAGAGACTGTTGCTTAGATTATCATTGAACCAAAAAAACCCCAATCCTATATAAAGAAGGGAGTTAAAGAGATAAATATCATTTATTTCCTTCTGCCAGAGATCTACTCCCAAAACACACATTCAAAGTTGTCTTTTATATCTTACCTATTATTAGGAGCTAGATTAGGAAAATTTCTGGGCTTTTATGAACTGATTTAGTAATCTTATGATTGTAAGTGTAGCCCCCCAAAATTCAGAAGAGTTTTACCTATTAAAGTCTTTCCTTTCTTCAAATATCCAACTGGAATACCAGCAAATCCTCTTTTTTTGTATGAACTGGGAGGAATTTTATGGTCTTTACCTCAGTATGCTAGAAATAAAATATATTGTATTTCCAAAATATAAAATATAAATAATATATGTATATATATATATAAATGTAAAATATATAACATATAAAACCCAATAAATAAATATCAATATAAAATAATTAAATATAAATTATAAATAATATCTATGTATTTCAGCTGAAAGATAAGAAAGGCCATACCAGTTACACATTTAATTATACATTATCCATATAGTACACATTTGTAAGCACTGAATAAACTCATGAATGTTACCTTGAAAATGCATTTCTTTTAGATCACAGTATTAGAACACTATTTTCCCTCAGGAATTTTGGCCCTAGGCAGTTGACTACAGAAAATACTGGCCAAAAAGCTGCTATCTTTTTATTTGGATTATCTCTGCATTGTTTAAACCATAAAAAAAGACAATGAAATTTGAATCTGGCATCTGTACTCTAGTAAGAATGGTACATTTCATTTCCAAAATTATTATATATTCTAGACCAGGATAGAGATGGCTTGAATTTCAAACCAAAGTTTCAGTTTGGAGAGCCAGTAGTTAAAAAAACAACCTGAGCTTGTGCTCAACAGAACGCAAACACTTTACTCATCAAGCAAACATCCAGTTATAACAGACATTTTCTGTGTCCTATCAGCATATCACCATATATTACTCAACAGTACAAAAGCGGTATTAGTTACACTCCTGTACAATCTGAATTTATCTGTTTATAGCTTTATGGGTGCTGATTGCTTGATTTATAACTTCTTGGTGAATGTTTCTCAGAGCAGTGACTTAAGTGTAGCTCAAACAGGAGTCCAGCATAGAGAGATCTCTGAAGGAATGGGCCATCTATGAGTGCCTTCCACCCACAACGTCAGTAAAGGCAGAATGGAGCCATAGGTCACTGAGAATTCCAGAAACAGTGACAGAGGTAAAACAGGCTCCAAGAACTGACTCAGGCATTTGTGAAGACAGAGGAAGAAATTATTAGCTGAACAGAAACAACAGGAGGATCCTTTTACTTACACAAATTGTATCAATTAAACTGAAATTGATGCAAAAAAAAACCCAGTGCAGTTAAATCTGTGCAAAGCCCAATGAGATATAATTACACTGTCTGAAAACCAGATAAAGATCTTTAGTTTCTATGTGCAAATTTACAGAACCTAATGTATTCTAAATTAAGGGAATCTGCATAGAATTCTGCTATTTGAGAGCAGCCATTTAGTTAATTAATTTAATTTTTTTTCTAGATATAGGCTTGGACAGAATAAGCCTTGAGATAAACATGCTTCACGCGCATCCCAACAAGACAATAGCATTTCATATCAGGCAGTCACCTTTGCTTTGTGCTGGGTAGCAGTGTAAGCAGCCTCCTGTAGTGTCACTGTGAGGCTCAACTGGCCTCAGACTGATGCCTTAGGAGAGAAAGGTTTTCTGTAATTTTCCTCATTCTTTAAGCTTTTCAAGCCCCCTAGCTTTCAGCTGATTACAACACCACAGACTGAGCATTAGGTATTCAGTGAATTGCAATTGCTATTCATCAGAGAACTCTTGCATTCAGGAAAGTGGGAGGAACCAGATTTAGGTACTTGAGGACAATTACATCTATCGGGGTAACTGTGCAGCAAAATCTGCTCTAGACAGAACTCACTAGAATGGTTGAACTGCTGAGTTTGCTTCTTTTATTATTTGATTTATCTTTTTTGGGCTTTTTTTGGGGGGGTGTTTTGGGCTTTTTTTATTTGTTTGTTTGGGTTTTGTTGTTGTTATTTTCTTCATTGCACTGTCCCCCTGCGTGCATATCAAGCTGATTCTGTCTCTTGGGAAGCATAAATTCATCCTGCAAAAATTAAGAGAGTGTCTTGAAGAGACACTTTCTGACCACCAGCCAGAAATAAAGTTGTATGCAGTATTATCTGTCATTTTGAGGGTGTTGCATGTCACACTGATCATTGACAAGCCCTATTATTGGCATTGTCTGCTGCAGATTTAATGTGGGAAATGTCTTGTATAAATATAAATATATAAATAGTCCCTATGATCAGCCCCAGTGTGCCTTGTCAACAGGCAGCAGGTGAGGTATCTAATGCTGGCTGCAGATGGAGTGAAATCTCTGTCAGAATGAAACACAGGAGCACAGAGCACTAGCAAGCCAGTCATAGGCATTACCAACCAGGTGTGCATCACTTGTACCCTGAATTTAAGGCAGAAGTAAAACAAACTATTGGTGAGATTACCTGCAAATGCCCTTAGAAAGAATTTTAGCTTCCCTGTATTAGCAATTAAGAAAATATGTTGCTTTTCTTCCTCAGGCAGTCCAGCCCAGAAAGGGCAGTGTCTCCCAGGCACTTTTCAGAGGTACAAAGCATGCAAGTAGAGGAGAGAAATACTGGGCTTGCAAAGTGATCAGTTTGACTCTCAGGAATATGGGATACAGTCACATCCCACTGGAATAAAATGACAAGTAATTTCCTTGTCATTCTTTCCATATGGAAAAGAGGTTATTAATATTTGTCCCTCACTGAAAAGCCTTAATCCATACTTCGGTTCACCTTTCACAGAGTACCTGAGATGGCAGTATGTTGAAGTGACAGAAAAGTCACAGGAAAAGTCACATAGCAAGGTTGGGAGGATGTTCATGGTGCTGCAGGGCCTCACACTTGCTGTGGGTAAGGAGAGGTCAAAGAATGTGTGAATGAATGGATGATTTTATCAGAGGGCTGCTTTCTTTCCAAGACAGATTCACATTTTGTCAGAATTATACAGAGCAGCACCAGATTCAGAGCAAACCCCTTGTCTACAGAAGGAAAGCATGTGAGTACATGGAGGGCCCCCTGCTTAAAAATAAGGGATCATTTTCTAGGCTTCCATGAAGTCTCTGTCAGTTGCTGCCAGTCCAGAAAAAGCAGGTGGATCATTCCCACTGACACTTGGGCCTTTACTGTTCTGTTCTTTTGCAGCATTTCTTGCACTGGGGTCTGAAACAAATAGCTCAAAGGCAGACAAATTCCTACTCCACTTGGGTTTTGTGAGTGATGAGAGTCAAAGGAGTATCATAAAGTGTACAGTGCTTCCTTGCACTGCCAGGAAACCTCAGACCATGGCTTTTTTTTTTTTTTTTTTTAATCTAAAAGGAGGGTGTTTTATCTAAAAGGAGGATGTTTTATCTAAAAAGAGGATTAAGCAAGACCAATATGGTATCAGTAATATTTCAGCAAGTTCCTGAATTATGCCCATGACAACTTGACTGTTGTGTGTAAATTGAAATGTTATCTGCTCTGCTGACGGCTAGTTTCAGAAAGAGAGAAAATTCAGTCAGAGTGAGAAATCTCATATAGATTAGCAGTAAAAGCTGGGCAGGAGTTTTAAAATGGAAAAAGTTGTCTTGCTATCTATATCAGAAAAAAAAATATCCCTTTACATTTCCAGATTTAATTAATATAAAAGAGCAGCAAGAAAAATTTCCAAAATCACATCAATTTCTCTAGCAAACAGCAAAGGGTGTCAAATAAAGTGGCACAGAGAATGAGCCTTTAGGTCACAGGTGCTTTTTGCACGGTAGACAGCCCAGGGAACATGCTACGTGGTTGGACAGATTTTTATAATCGCCTCCACCCTCTTGTCTATATATTCACTTGATCCACCATAGGTCATCCCATTTTTCTCCTAGTTCAGTACAGCTGGTGGATTACTATGCAAACTGAACTACACAGAAGATTCAACTTTGTCTTCTAGCATGGGAACCCCCTGGCACTTACAATACATTTTAATTTTACTCTGTATTTCAGTGCTGAATACCACAGGGTAAGTAGCACAATACTGAATGTATCTTAATTCAGGAAGATTAGCTGTTAGTGATTAATAT
Source organism: Taeniopygia guttata (assembly GCF_048771995.1). Classification (NCBI taxonomy): domain Eukaryota; kingdom Metazoa; phylum Chordata; class Aves; order Passeriformes; family Estrildidae; genus Taeniopygia; species Taeniopygia guttata. The sequence goes on along the minus strand of NC_133034.1, from coordinate 14,569,660 downwards.
CCTTTCTTCACTTTTAAAATGTGGAATGTTTCTTCTCTTTTTAAATTATGAATATACAATTGAACCATGTCATTTTTAAAAGGAAATCATATAAATTTGTGGTTACCTAATTCTGCTCTGGCTTCTGCCTGAGAAACCTTTAACACCTGGATTTCTAATGGAACATCTGAAAAGAAGAGATCTGGACAAATAGCCACAATACTTAAAAAACTCTCTTGACTCTGGATATACCTACAGTAACCTTTGCTTTAGGATTTGCCTGATGTGTAACAGTTTTAAGACAGCACTGAATAGAGACTGAGTGGCTTCCCTTTCATGGCTTTCCCCTTCCCATGGAAGAAGAAATCCAAGAAGAACAATGAAGAAAACTTTCTTACTTTGTCTTTTACCTATTCTTTTTCCTCCTTAGCCTAATATCAATATCTGTTTTCCAGTTGCTTGCTGCATTTCATTGCATCATTTCACAATAAATTAATTATTATATTTGCTCCTAATCTCCCTAATTTTCTGAATGTTATTACTTGGATTTTGAGCAGTGCAGACATTCCTTGTGCTGCATTCACTTAAGGACAGATTCTCTATACTGTGTCAAGTACAGTAAGTATAATTAAGGAGGGAGCACCACAGAGTTTGGAACAGAACCCTGCCTCAAGAAATTGGGGACCATCCCTTCCCCATGCAAAACACCCAAAGAGCAGAGCCATTTATGTTCTGATTTGTAGTGGGATTTTGGTCTTGCATCAACTCATCTCTGCAAGACTTTGTAGCACACAAGGACTGTACATTGGTAACTGCTTTTGTTTTGCAGCATTTTTAGGGCAGATTAGAAGAACTGCATGAAATGAAACCTTTGTGTCATGAGAGATTTGCAGGGGTTAAAGGAAATATGTAGCCTTTCAGCAAGTAACCAAGTTACACAGAGCACTGGCTTACTGGCATTGGCACGCTTTGCTTAGCAACAGTGGGGACAATAATGCCATGAATAAGTTTCTAGAAAGTCTTTGCTATTATCCTGGTGCTGTCCGAGCTGAGATATATCCATCCACCCCCCTGCAGCTCTCTGTGCCCAGGAGAATTCTCCTCATCTAAGTTCAGTGGGATACAGAGCAAAGGATCCTTTTCACCTTTGACTCACTCTCAGAGCTTTGCCATGAATAAGTAACAAGTTACTTCCAATATGGGAAGAGCAATTCAAACATGGGTGAAACCCTGGATCTATTCAGTTATTCAGTGAAATGCTCAGAGGCATAAGTTGAGGTCACAATATTCTTACTTAAACAGTTTTTGAGTCACCAATTCCACAGGAGCTTCACTCCGTTTTTTTCTTGACAGGATCAAGCAAAGACCAAGAGGTGGCTTGCGGATATGGGATCCTGAAACAGGTAACTGCATGGCATTGGTGCTGATAAGCATCCAAGGTACATTTTGGACTTGTTGGCTCCTCTTCCTCACTTTTATGTGCTGTATTTCAGCTTACCTCACCGGATGTGACTTTAACAATAACTCAAGGCCGTTCTGTGACTGGACTCAGCCTTGCAATGTCAACCAGGGAATGTGGATACGAACCAAGCATGACACTCCAACTGAAGGAACAGGTCCTGAGGGTGATTATCCTGATGGAAGTAAGTGCTCATTTGTGGCCTTGTTGAATCTCCTTTTCTGAAGACAGCTTGACTACCTTTATTCTTCTTTTCTTGAAAGAGAAAAGAGATTCATGAAGCCCTTAGAAATGTGTCTTGTTTCTTTCATACTGACACCTGTCTTCAACTTTTCATCAGAGCAGACAGGAGTTTATTAAACTGACTTGCACATCATAGATTGGATATCTTTATCAGTGCATGGTAGTAAAGGAAAGCAAATTGTATCACGCTTAAGGCCTCACGGAGAATAAAGTAACATGGAACAGATAATTTTTCAAGAGAGGGCTTCTGGCCAAATTCCACTGATACCAGTTTATGGCAACAAATGTAATAATTACTGCACTGGCACAGGATAAAGTTCACACCAGCTAGTTACAAAATCAAGTCTGAAATTGAAGAATATTTTTAAAAACCTTGTCCTTTGATATCTGTGATTTAAAAACTGGAGTCTAACATGGTCACAGTATCAAACAAATACTCCACAATTCCATCTCTGTGTGTTTGAACCCCTATCCTTGCCCCAGCAGATCCATTTAGAGAGATCAGTCTGCAGTCATACAGCTTCCTGTAATTACCCCAAGACTGAAAGGTCAGCTACTGTCAGAGTCAGTAAGCAGATTAGAACAGTATTAGTTGAGATTGTTGCTAAATAATTTTCTGTGTTTTTTCTATTTTGATAATAACGATTAAAATTGCCTGTTGGAAGAAAAAATTAAGCATTTTTAATTTGTTTTAACATAAATAATAATGTTTTGCTTTTTAATTGACATAGACCATATCACTTTAAATGTGATTTAGATTTTCTTGCCAACTTAAATCTATGACTGAATGTTAGATGCATTGTGTGAAGCCATACTTTACCAGACAGAAATGGTCATTAATTTATTCTTTATTCTTTTCCATAGTCAAATGGGAGAGACCTGAATTTAGCTGCACTGGGGAAAGGTGACTTTGATCTTAGCCCACGTGAAGCAAAAGATTTCAGCCCTCATAAAGCAAGATCTGATTTCATATTGAACCAATCAGACTAGAGTATTTCAAATCTTAAAGAAACACAAGTTCCTGAATTTTGAAAAATTTCCTTCCTTTTCACAATGTCAAATTTAAATATTTTGAAGGAAATATCAGCATTGCTTTCTATTTCTTCTATTTGGAGAAAAAAACAAAATGCTGACAGTTTAGAATTTCCCTTGTGGCAAGATTAACTCATCTCAAGCCCAAAATATTTATTTTAAAAATGTATCCCACAAAAGAACATGTGTAGAAGATTGCCTTATTTTCCTTTGGGGAAAGTAGAAACTGAATACAGATCAGTGTAGCAGTGTCTGGGAGTTCTGTCTCTTGAAAGAGTCCCACATCTTTAACTGTGATCCCAAAATAACTGTTCTTGTGAGATGAAATATATTTGCTTTACTCTCAGGCTCACACTCTACTTTGTATAACTGCACGAGTTAATCATTGCAATGTGAAGTCCAAACACCCTTTGCTTTGCTTTTTTACACTGATAATGATGACTTAATTTCTTCCAGATTTGGAAGAAATTAAGAAGATTTGGATTGTACTTCAGTTTTAAATGATACCTAATAAGTTATCAGAAGCTTAACCATATTTTAAATTTTGTTTCACTCTGCAGAAGGTTATTTCATCTACCAAGAAGCAAGTAATCTGATCCCCTTCGACACTAACAGGCTGGAGAGCCCAGATACTGTCGTTTCTGGAAAAATATGCATAGACTTCTGGTACTACATGTTTGGATCAGAAGAGATGAATGAGCTGAGAGTGATTGTCCAAGATGACACAGGGGAGTCTGTGGTGTGGCATCGGAAGGGCAACCAGAGTTCCTTGTGGAAATATGGTGCCATCACTCACAGTATTCCAACACAGAGGAAGATAAAGGTAATAGATTTGCAAAATATATTTCTTTGTACAGTGTCAGCATTTGTTCTCACCTTGCAGGCTTCAAAATGTTGTGCACGTAAGCTAGAAAATATAACCAAGATTTGCTTAGATTGTATTTTGTAAATAGAATGGCCTCATTATTTCTGTCTACCAGAAATAAGAGGTTTCTTCTGTGAGAGAAGAAACCACCAGCCTCCTAGTTTCACCAGTGCTGTTAGTTACGGGGTAAAATTCACTTTACTTTTCTCTCTTTTTCCTTCCTTTCCTCCTTAATTTTATCATGAAGTGAAGGACTTTGTATATCATAATTAAATTAAGGTTTGTCTGCTGTGAATATCAAGGTTTGAACTTTGGGATGCCACCTGTGTTGGACTCCTTTGTAGAATCCAGACCACTAATTCTCATTAATAGTTTGTAAGTCAGTGAAATAGAAGACAAGGTTTCTTGCAGTCCTCACCTTATTACAGAGTATATATTCCTTTAGCTGTTGCAACCTCATTTTGCTGGCTGCAATTTTTAGCAAAAAAAGCTGACAGGTTAGTTTGAAAACATGCTAAGAGAAATGATTTTGTGTTTGCCAAAACATCTCTGATGCAGAGATCACTTTGTGCCCTGCCTAGGTAATTTTTGAGGCTGTCCGAGGACTGACAGAGTATGGGGATACAGCACTGGACAATGTGAGAGTAAGGAATGGACCCTGTGGTAAGTCTGTGTTTGCATCCAAGTCTGTGCTATTTTCTCATCTCTGTTTAGAGCTGAACAAAAAATTTCCATTACTCTACTCCATATACAATATAGCAACCCCTCAGAACTTCAAACCACAAAAGAGAAATGGCAAAAACTTTACAGCTCACTTCATTTCAATGTTATGTGTTTTGCTCTAATTTCTTCCTAAATCTTCCCTCATCGCCACCAACATCCAAGACAAGCTACCCCTTTCTCTGCAAATGTGACCTTTTTCACCAGGTCCAGCAAAATTTACCTTCACTTCTGAGGCTGAAGTGCATCTCTAAACCTAGACAAGGCTTTGCACACTGATCTTGGCTTCCAGATTAAATGGTCTAATTGCCATTTTATTGCAAATATCAGTTCATGAAAGCTCATTAAATACACAGTACAACCATATGTCACAAAAAGAAATAACAACGAGTCAATAACGCTGAGTGGCACTACCAGCTTTGACTATGAATCAGCAATTTGAGCTCGATCTCTGACCCTGTAACAGATCAGCCAAGACTAGTACAAGCTGTGCATGGCTAGGATCCATTTTTATTGACAAGCATAAAATACCTACAGAATGTGAATTGACCAAGAAAATTGCTGAAAAACTTACAGGAAGTTTCATTAGGTCTCAATAGGTGTTGTTCTCTGTGAAATATTACTAAGGTAATGACATAACATGTTTCAAATTTACAGTACCTGTGACAAAGATTTCCTTTCAGGTCCAGATCCTCTGATCATATGATTTTATTTAAAATTCCATGAAAAAGACTCGGGGCTTTATTTTGTTTGAGGGCTAGGGAGAGCCAGTTCTTAATTTTCCCAGTTGTATTAGCACATGATTCAGCCACTGGATGGTGCACAAAGGTAATGCCAAGGGACAAGAGCTTCTCTGTTCGTCTCACTCTTACACATGCCAGCACCTGCTGACAGTAGGTCCTTCATGTGTCTTAGCACACACCAGAGGGAGTCACACACCCAATTGTAACTACAATTACAGCTCCTGAGAGGAGCCCGAGCTCAGTCACTGCGATCTAACAATCAGATAAGCTTTCCTAAGAGATAAAAAACCCCACACATCCCCATTTTTAAACACAGGCCATTCTACTTGCTTCACTGGAGAACTTCTAACTTCATGCTGGTGAGGAGTAAGTGAAAATTCCTGCATGATGGTGTGTAAACAGTGTTCACCCTGTAATGTCAAACTCATTGTATTGCTTTCTCTTTTCCACTAACAGAGGCTGTCCCTACACCTGTACCACCAACACCTACACCAACAGAACCAACACCACTTCCAGTGACAGGTAATTTTAGCCAATCACGTATACTACTCAATGAGTTGTAGGACACTTAGATTTTTTACTAGCAGTACTGCTTCTTTGCTTTAGTTAATTTCTATGATTGCTTTATGCCATACAAATCAGCCTTTTCTGTTTCAGTTATTCCAGGTGTAATCTACAAAATGAGGGTGATTATGCAATGGGAGGATACAAGAAGATGGGCTTTTGGGATGGGTCTGTATGTTAATGACAGCATATTCCTTTTTCCTGTCTCCAGAAGCTATTTGCAGTATACATGGGGATCCCCACTACAACACATTTGACAAGCAGCGTCATGACTTCATGGGCACCTGCACCTACACCCTCTCCAAGCTGTGCGAGAGCAACAGCTCCCTGCCCTACTTCAATGTGGAAGCAGCCAACGAGCACAGGGGAGGCAACACACGTGTGTCCTATGTCCAGTACGTGGATATTGATGTCTATGGCTACAGGATCAACCTTAGTCAAAAAAGAGCTGTTAAGGTAAGGTTGGAGACCAGTCTATCCTTCATAACTCATAGCATGAATGAAGATTTTGTACAGTGACTACAAATTTCCAGCATCTATACAATAATTTTTAGAGGGCAGTCAGATATTTAGGAGCAGGAGTACTATGGAATTCCTAAACTTGGGAATTTCAAAACTGAAAGCATAGGCTAGAATTCTGTGCTGTGTTGTTGAAAGGTGGGCTAAGAGCTGGCAATCCAGGTGGGTTGGTGGGCTAGACTACCTTTCTAACCTGCTCCCCTATGCTCAAGTTTGTCATGTAACAGGGACCAAAGAGGCTCTGAATTACCTAAGTTCATGCTGGTACTCATTTCCCAGTCTTGTGTGGTAGTTTATAATGCTGAACACTTCTCCCTGATTTCTACTTATTCCACTTCACTGTTAACTTGACTTAACATCTGGCTTTTGCCATAAAGCAGGGTCAGGTGGCAGTCCTAGAGTGACGATCTCATGACTTTCCTTACACCAATTGTACACTTGGCCTGCTATTGCATCCTAGGACTTCTTTCTGGATCCTTTCCATAAAGGGCCAAGATAGTAGAAACGGCTGAGCCAAATCCCCTGCATATCAGCAGGTCACCTTGCTTCATTATTACCCTTCTTATAAGAAAATACAACAGTGGTTTAAAGGAAGAAAAGGATTAAAGGTACACTGAAACTTTTTCCACCTCATCTTAGAGACATAGAGAACTGATATGTCCTCATTTATCCAACAGCCTCTCTCTTTACCTTATCCCTCTATTTACTGGTTTTATTATAAATAAGAATAGGTCTGTAGGCAGTTGCTGCAGACAGATCACACTTAGTCTTGGACTTTTGCCAGCTATATCTGGCTCACCAAGACCACACTAGTAAGTTATGTTGTAGCCATGCTGTTATGCCCTCAAGCCTTAGATTATGCAGCCATATACACACATATATTAGCACAGAGTGAGGTTTTACTGCTCACTGTGTCAATATAGGGATCTAAGAGGGTCATCATTAAAAATGGTCAAGTGCTTACAATACTTGTCCTCCTCTGTGCCTGCAGGTCAATGGAGTCAGCCAGGTGGTCCCTGTGACTTTGGACCCAGGTGTCAGTATTTCCCTCAGTGGGCAGTATGTTGTGGTTACTACTGACTTCGGGCTGCAAGTCAAGTTTGATGGAAACCACAGAGCAGAAATCACTCTTCCCAGCACCTATATGTCTAAAGTCTGTGGAATATGTGGAAATTACAACGGGCAAAAAGCAGACGACTTTCTCAACCCAGATGGAGAGATGGAAGCAAACTCAACCAGCCTTGGCAACAGTTGGCAGGTTTACAATGACTCCAGGTAGGACTCCTGCCAGGATATCAGGTCTTACCTATTGGCTATACAATGACCAGTGTTTTAAGCAACTCTTCTTTGGAGGCCAAAAATGTCTGACATGTGGGATAAAATCTATCCTTGTCATTGTTCTTACTTTATGCATCTGGGTAAAGTTTCACAGAAAATTTGACTGTGCTTAAAAAGAGAAAATTTCTAAGACTCTTAGAACTGTTTAAGCTGCAAAAGACCTATAATGTCATCGAGTCCAACGGCTGACCCAACACTGCTGTATCCATTATAAAACCATGTCCCCAAATGCCACATTTAGGAATCTTCTCAATTCCTCCTGGGATGGTGACTTCACCATTTCCCTGGGCAGCCTGTTCCAATGCTCAACAACCCTTTTTGAGAAGAAATTTTTCCTAATACTGAATCTAAACCTCCCCTGGTGCAGCTTGAGGCCACTTCCTCTCACCCTGTAACCTGGAAAAAAGATTGTCCCCCATCTCACTACAACCTCCTTTCAGGCAGCTGCAGAGAGTGATGAGGTGTCCCCTGAGTCTTTCCTCTCCCAAGGCCTAACAACCTCAATTTCCTCAGCCACTCCTCATAAGACTTGTGCTCCAAACCCTTCACCAGCTCTGCTGCCCTTCTCTGGATACAGCCCAGCACCTCAAGGTCTTTCTGGTAGTGAGAGGCTCAAAAGGGATTGCAGGAATCAAGGTGTGGCCTCAACAGTGCCAAGGACAGGGGAGTGATCCCTCCTTCTTCCCCCTTCAAATCTTATTCCACATATGCTTTGTGCCCAAAGAGAGTCCAGCTGGGGCGGGGAGCAGAGGAGTGTTTTTCTTCCCTCACATCATGATGATTCCTCAGGAAAAGCTCAGGCTTTTGCTGGGCTTAGGCAGCCATGTAGCCTCACCATGGGGAAGGGCTTTGTCCCTATTGTTCAGGGCTGGATCCTGCCAGGTGCTGGGCACTACCTACACAGCACCAATATCTTCACATCACATACCCTTAGAGGGACCCCTGGGCCTGAGTTTTAGGGTTACTTACACCCTAAAAAATTGTATTGAGGTTTTCAGGAATAGCAGCCAATTATATAAGAAAAATGTCTATTTTGTAATGTCTCCATAAATGGTCTCTTCAGGGACTCTGATGCAACCCAGGGCACAAAGCTGCAAGCAAACAACAGTCCCATAAAAGAGACACTGCCTTTCTTGTTCGCTTTGCCTTGCTGGTAGGAGAGAAAGGCCATGGGGCTATTTTTGTCCCCTGGTGCTGTTTGACCAGACACAAAGAAAGAATATGTTAAATACAAGCACAGGCCAGACAGGGAGAATGATCTGTGAGTTTTAGTATTGACTTGGCTAAATTCCTTTTGTAGATTTAAATGTACATTTTAGTATTTGAATAAAACTGAAGATGCCCACTAAGATTTCAGTTATTATTTTAGTATATGAATGCTAATACTTGAAGACATTGTTTCAACTCTTCTGAGATACTTGACTTGTTGTTAATTATTTCACAGTATTTTATTTAATGACAGTAGGATTTGAACTTTGAATGCTTTCACTTTCTAGTTCCCCTTCCATGTAAACAGCCTGATTTACCAGAAAGCAAAAAATAAATACCTAGGTTTCATCCAGGCCTCAGGATGATAATCTTAAAGATTATCAGGTTAAGATCCTATTAAAATCTGAATTTCTATCTTAAGAGTCTTAAATAGAGGGATTGGAAATACATCATGTTTAGTATGGGAAGAGACCGGTAGTTTTGGCAGATGTGATTCCAAAAGCATCTCAGGTGCTAGTGAATCCAAAGTTGATCCATTAATTTTTCCACATCTTTTTACTTTTTTTTTTCTTCATTAGGTGCTCACCAGATGATGGCCATACTCCAAACTGCACTGATGATGAAAAACACATGATCCAAAGCAATGCATACTGTGGTCTGATCACAGATCCAAGTGGTCCATTCCAGAACTGCCATGCAGTGGTCAATCCACAGAGCTATTTTGAAGATTGCCAGTATGATCTCTGTGAACTTCACTTGAACAATGCAGCCCTCTGTGAAAGCCTGCAGGCTTATGCAGATGTGTGCCAAACTGCAGGAGTCCAGCTGGCACCATGGAGAAATACAACCTTTTGCCGTATGTACCAAAGATTGCTAGAAATTACCACTTACAAGGAGGGTTTAATGAGGATTTCCTGACGACAGAGCCTTACAACCCTCTTTTGAATTCATGTAACACTGAGAATCTTGAGTGATCAGGCTAAATTTCAAGTTTATATGTAGTTCCTCAGTTTGATTCCTTTGGGAAGATACTAGTGAAAATAATTTAGCCACTGTGAATGAAAGGAAAAATTCCATCTAATCCACCTTAAAATTGAATTGGAGGCCTTTCCTTTGAATTCATCTCTGCAAAGAGAGAAAGATGAAGGAGGAATTCTTCTGACAATCTGAGCAGGAGATCTGGGATAAATGGAGGACAGTGTTGTAAACACTGTCAGTGGCACAGACTCCTAGATGTATAAGAGAGTAGGGAGTGCTGACCATTCTTCCCAATTGGATGTGCAGGAAAGCACTGGCATGTCCTGTACAGGCGTAGTCATTCATGGTTTCAGATGGGAGAGGAGCCAACACGGACAGACAGCCTGGAATTAAAGGCTAGGACTGAAGTCAAAAGTCTGTGAAATATATATTTTAACAATGCTACTGAATGCAGAGAATACAGGGAGAGTAGGGAAGAGATAGAAGACACAGAAACACACAGAGGTACAAGACAAAATGAGTCAAGTATTGAAGTAATAGATAGATGTCTGTGCTAGGGAGTAAGTAGGAATAATGATTTTTCTTCCTTGAGTATTAGTAAAGAGTAAATAAAGAACATTTCTCAAGCACTCAGGTATATATTATTGGAAATAAAATGCATATTCTTTTTAGAACAGAATTTAAATAGAAATTTAATATCTGAAATGCCTGAACAGATCTGTTCCCACTAGAAACAATAAAAGGAACAGGAAATAGTAATTCAGTGAACCATGTGCCTTCTCCACTGAAGGAGATGGGGAGACTAAAAAGCTTGTCTGAAAATATTGGAATTACTGAAGCCTAATTTCTTTTCTGACTTTTGTTTCCCATTTAACTTCAATCTCCATCTGGCACATTTTCTAGGCTGGAGACATTACAGAGGCTTTCTCTGCTAGAGGTTCCTAGAGGTTCTAGGGTTTCTAAGCAGGAGTGAGCTGTCTCTGAATCTCTTCTTTCTGCTGAAAGAGCTTGCAGGATCCCTTCTCCTTGCCTTGTGCCTATTTCCTTCAATGAACCTATATATATTTTTGTCCTCTGCCAACCTCACCAACTTATTTCCTGTAGAGCACCTGGGTAAAATAAAGTGGGAGGATGGGCAGAGAAATGTACAAGGTCATTGTATTATTTCTGTCTCCTTAGAAAAGTAGGCTAAAGATAGAGTGAGAAAATATGCCATTAAAAACTGTCCTACATCACATAAATGTCTGGAAGCTGAAAGAAGATTGCTCAAGGAGCTCCAGTTCTCAGATCTTCTCATCAGTATATGACAGTGTTTAAAACATCTAATTACAAAGGGTAGTTATATGTCATGCATGTAACAAAATATAAAAACTGAACACAGCGTGTCTACATCCTGATTATTTATCAAACCTGAAAGACCTAAGGAAAATGAGAAAAAAAACTTAAGGCATTAAAACATATCTGGAATTAAATATCAGAGCTATAGACTAAATATAGCATGTCTAGTACAAATACCTAACATGACAATGATATCTGCTGTCCAATGCAAGAATTCAAGAAATCATCTTCGTGTCCTAGGAAATGCTTTCTCTGAGAGAAAATTTAGACAGAAAAACTACAAAATAAATTCAAGAGTGGTAAGAAAACAAAGGCATGCATGAAAAGCTGCTAATTCCAAGATGTTCACAAAAATTTCAGAAGAAATCAGAATATGATATAAAACAAACCCCAATATTTGAGTAATTACAAAATATTAATATATATCTGTTTCTTTTCTTACACAGCACTGGACTGTGCAGCCAACAGCCACTACGAGCCCTGTGCTGCAGCCTGCCCTGCCACCTGTGTTGACCCAAAAGCTCCCTACAACTGCAGCCTGCCGTGCGTGGAGGGCTGTGTGTGCGACAGCGGGTTCCTGCTCTACAATGACCGCTGCGTGCCCAGCCAGCAGTGCGGCTGCTGGCACAACGGGCAGCACTACCCCGTGGGCTCAGAGTTCTGGACAGACGACACCTGCTCCTCCAAGTGCACGTGTCCCGCACGGGGAAGCCAAGTGCAGTGCTTCAATGCCTCCTGCCCTGCGGGCCAGTACTGCGGGGTGCAGAACGGGAAACCCGTGTGCCTTGAACACTCCTACGGCATCTGCCACGTGCACGGGGACCCCCACTACAAAACCTTTGACAAGGTGACACACAACTTCATGGGCAACTGCACCTACACCCTGGCCAAAGTGTGCTCCAACACCACCTCCCTGCCCTACTTCAACGTGGAGGCCAAGAACGAGCACCGTGGCAACACCCGAGTGTCCTACGTGCGCGAAGTGGTGGTTGAGGTGTATGGAGAGCGCGTTGTCATCCTCAAGCAGCAGAAGAGCCACGTGCTGGTAGGCAGTGGAGCTGGCTCGAGTGGGGTGTGGCTGCAAGGCAGGGCTGCTTGAGCTGGCAGGGCCTGGCATGTTAAAAGTCCCAGGAATGGGTGGGTTCCCCTGAAGGCAGCAGGTGGCTTTTTTCTCCCTTTTGGGAGGGGCTGGAGGAGGAAGAGTCAAATGGGAAACATGAGCCATGATGATCCCAGTGCAGAACCCAGCACACAGCTCTGCGAACCCCAGGGCTGTTGGGCTGTGAGGACATCCCAGGCAGCTGTTTGCTGTGCCTGGGCTGGCAGCTGCTTTCCCTGGGCAGGAGCAGCCAGGGAGGCAGGGGCAGGCACGGGGCCCACAGTGATGTGTGTGCCGTAGGTGAACAACGTGCGCCAGACTTTGCCGGTGAGCGCAGCAGGCGGAGCCATCATGGTGAGCCAGAGTGGTCGCTACATCGTCCTGGAGACAGACTTCAGCCTCAGAGTGTCCTACGACACTGACCACTCGGTGGAGGTGAAGGTGCCCACCACCTACTTCAACCTGACCTGTGGCATGTGTGGCAACTTCAACAACCGCAGAGACGATGAATACATGATGCCCAATGGGCAGCAGGCCGCAGACTCCAATGCGCTGGGGGAGAGCTGGCAGGTCCCAGACAGTGACCCCTCCTGCGGTGTCCCCGGCCCCTCCACACCCTGCAGTGCAGAAGAGGAGAAGCTCTACCGCTCCGACCAGTTCTGTGGCATGCTGACCACCAGGCCGAGCTCTTTTGAGAGCTGCCACGGCGTGATCAACCCCCAGGACTACTTTGACACCTGCTTGTATGACCTGTGTGCCCTGAATGGTGGCCAGGAGTTCCTGTGTGCTGCTCTGGAGGCCTATGCTGACGCGTGCCAGGCAGCGGGGGTGACTCTTCTTCCCTGGAGGAATGCTACCTTCTGCCGTGAGTACCTGCCTTTGCATTGCCCAAAAGGGAAACGCCCTGTGCTCTGAACCTCTGGCCAAAGTGTGTCTTAAGGCTGTCCATGGCTGGAGTCTTGCTGGTCCTAATTTTCCCCTTCCCATTGCAGCCCTGCAGTGTCCTCCCAACAGCTACTATGACCCCTGTATGACCGGCTGTCCTGCAACCTGTGTTGACCAAGAAGCCCCACAGAACTGCTCCAAGCCTTGTGTGGAGGGCTGTGCATGTAACTCTGGCTTCCTCCTGAGTGGAGACACCTGTGTCCCTGAGGCCAACTGTGGCTGCCTCTTTGAGGGCAACTACTATACTGTGAGTGAAAACCCCGCCCTGGTTTGCAGACCCCTGCCAGGCCCCTCCTCTGCCTGTCCTTTCCTGCTTCATACACTGAGGTTTGGTGTTCCCCTGCCTGCAGGAAGGCGAATCCTCCGTGAATGAGAACTGCACTCGCCAGTGCCGCTGTGAAGCCAAAGGCCAGATGGTTTGCTCTGCCTTGTCCTGTGTCGAGGACGAGGTCTGCAAGATCCAGGACGGCCAGAGGGGCTGTTACCCAGCCAGCACTGCCGTCTGCCACATCTACGGTGACCCACATTACAGCACCTTTGATGGGAAGCTCCACCACTTCCAGGGCTCCTGCAACTACACTGTGGTGACGGGCTGTGACAACTCCTCCCTTGGGTTCAGTGTCACCACCCGCAACAAACATCGTGGCAGCCAGAGCTGGACAGCTCTGGACTCTGTGGCGCTGTCCCTCGAAGGCCTCCACATTGCACTGCGCAAGCACAAGGCAGTCTACGTAAGCCTCTCAGTTTTGTACCTGGGAACAACAGACACACCTGACACTCTTAAAATACCCCTCTGTCCCCCAGGAGAGCTTGCTATTCCCTGAGCCTGCTGCATGCCCACCGAACAGCATGGCAGAGCTCTGAGTGGGGCCATATATGGCTGCTCATGCAGACACAGATTCTTGGTTACTTTCCTGAGCTTTCAGTGTGCTGTTGGTACAGTTGCTGCTGCCCTCGTTGGCCTGGGCAGGGTTTTCATGCCAGCAGTGCTTCTGGCTCACTGGCACTACCCCAGTGAGCAGCAGTGACCTCTCAGGGGAGGGCACCTCTTAGTGCTTCTGTCTCCATCTGTTCCCCTTCTCCAGATCAACGGTGCCCTGGTCACCCTGCCTGCTTCTCCTGCCCCTGGTGTGACCATTTCCCTGAGCGGCTCCTACGTGCGGGTTTCCACCAAGCTGGGCCTGCAGCTGCAGTTCAATGGGGACCATGAGCTCCTCGTGAAGGTGTCTGAGAAGTACAAGGGCAAACTCTGTGGGCTGTGTGGGACCTACACTGGGAGCCAGCAGGACGACTTCATGCGACCCGACGGGGTGGTTGTACCCGACTTCAACGACTTTGGAAGCAGCTGGATGGTGCCGGATGATGAGTGGCCGTGAGTCTTTGTTCCACAGTGCACATGAAGGACAGAAGGGAGTGTTGGAGAGGGGAACTATGAGGGACATCAGGAGGGAGCGCTGGTGATGGCAGGCATGGAGCAAGGTAGAAGGGGCAGGTTCCTGGCCCCTGGGAGAGCGGGCTGAGTTTGGGCAGGATGCTTTTCCTAAGCTGCTTGGATTGCAACTGCCTCAGTTCGTTGTTTCTGCCCACCTGAAACCAGTCAGGGCAATGGTGCCTGTGGGCCATGTGTTCCACCCTTTCACGTGACAGCCACGGTGCCTGTCTTAGTGAGGGATCTGGACTGCAGAAGCTGAGCTTATGGCTGGGGAGGAGGTCAGGAAATGCAGTGGCTGCTGTAAGCAAGCTGCAGGGAACTCAGGGCTGTTTGTCTGCTTTGTAGGTGTGACCCAGCCATCAGCCCACCTGCATCCTGCTCTCCTGCTGAAGAGGAGGCAGCTAACCAGCAGTGTTCAATCCTCACAAACCTCAGTGGCCCGTTCCAGCCATGCCATGCAGTTCTGCCACCCAAGACATACTTTGAGAGCTGTGTCTATGACCAGTGTGCCACGGGTGGCAGCACGGAGCAGCTCTGCAATGACCTGGGGGCCTATGCTGCAGCCTGTGCTGAGGCAGGCGTTGCTCTGGGAGACTGGAGTGCTGGCACTGTCTGTGGTAAGCCTTCTATTCACCACCTTTGCTTTCCTTGAATCTCAGAGACAAGGACTTGGGCAGTTCTGGGGGCAGTACACGGGGCAGAGATTTTCCCATTTATCACATAACTGGCCACTCTGGCGGGCCAGTCCTTGCATGAAGAGACTCTTCCAGCACTTCATTTGCAATTGTGTGGAGACGTACTGGGAATTGTGCAGTATCCCCATTTGCTAACAAATCTCCATTTTCTAACATACCTCCCCCCCTTCTGTTTCTCTCTTTTTCATTCACCAGCTCCCCCAACCTCGCCCCCCTTGCCAGGCACTACAACGCTGCCTCCACACACAACAACATCACCGTCACCTGGGACAAGCACAGGTACTGTTGTCTCCCATCGGAGTTTTTAGTGGCTGTGCTAAACTCTTCCCCCTTGGCTGGCCACTCTTGCTTGTCCACGGGCATGCCATGGATGTACCTGAGCCCTGCTGGACATGGGGAAAAGGTGGTCCCACCCTCACCTACAACCTCTGCTTTCCTTTCTGCACCATGTTCAGCTCCACCAACAGACTGCAATTTTGCCTGCACATTTGACAAGGACTTCTGTGGCTGGGTCCAGGAAGATTACAGCAGCATTGACTGGATAAGGAACAAAGGCCCAACGCCCACGCCAAATACTGGCCCATCCTCTGACCACACAACTGGAGGTAAGAACAGCAGTCAGGACACAGGCAGAGGGGTGTCCCCACAAAGATGGCAACAAATTTCTAACAGTGAACGCAGACCACATCTTTGCTGGCCTTCCTCCAGAGCACTTTGCCCAGTGTCCCTGAGGGCCAGAGGATTGCTTTGGGAGGATCTCCAGCCCTGGCAATCAGTTTGTGCTCCCACCAGAGCAGGCGAGGACCTACCATGCAGGGGAGAATGTAAAGCACAGCTTGACAACCTGTCGGTCTCTGGGGAAGACAAATGAGTCTGTGACTCTGTTACAAGATCCTGTTTTTTTCAGAAGGCAAAGATGAGGGCTCTCCCAATTTGCAGAGACATGTAAGGACTGTGACAATACTATGGAGGTGTTGCCATGTCCCAGTCGAAAGCATACATCTGCCATTGTCTTGAGAGCACATGCATAGAGGCACTCGGGCCTGGGGAGGGTTGTAGCTTGTGAAGGAACTGTGTTTGCTCTTCCCTCCTTTTGCCTGCCTGAAGCTGCAGTCCTGGGGTGCTGCCAGGACTGTGTTTGGGTTGTCCTTGGCTGCTTTGGGTAGCTCTGATGCATCTGTGACAATGTGGCTCATGCTTTGTTTCAGATGGCTACTACATCTTCCTGCAAGGGAGAAATGATACTTTCCCTGGTTCTGTGGCTCACCTGGTCAGTCCAGTGTGCAGCTGGGAAGGAACACTCTGCTTCCGCTTCTGGTACCACATGTATGGAACTGCTAAAACAATGGCCCTGCGGGTGTACGTGCTGAAGGATGATAAGCCAGTGATGGTCTGGGAAGAAGTTGGGAACCATGGAGACAGGTGGCACTTGGGAGAGGTCACAGTAAACACCAAAGGAAGCATAAAGGTAAGGCCACAGGCTCTCACTGTAACCCCAAAGGAACCATGCTTTCTAATGGCTCTTCACACATGCAGCTGGAGCTAATGCTGGGAACCATTCCTTCCCTTAGATTTTGCTGGAGGGAGAATGGGGTGAAGATGTGCGGAGCAACATAGCATTGGATGATGTCTCCGTTGGAAAGGGATCCTGTGCAGGTACAAGGCTTGGCTTAGAGAAGGACAGCTTGCGACATGTCACTGACTGAGTTGCAGGCTGTGCTAGAGGCAGGAGCACAGGTTGTCTTTAGTCCCTGATGCACCTTGTGCTCGAGTCTCCTCTCCTCTGGGAGATTGGGGCACTGGCATTGCCTGCAGTCAGTGTTTTAGTTCACATGTTACAGGCCCACGGGCAAGACATTGGCCACAGGTGCAAAGTGCCTTATCTGCTGCTGTCACCCAGCTAAGCTGGTGGCAGAGCCATGGAGTGGGACAGCTCTGCCTGAGATGACACTTTTCAATCCCTGTCCTGGCTATGCCTGGTCATGGTGTTGGGTACTTCAGAAGGGGGAGGGAACCAGCTGTCTGAAGCAAAACTCCCCTGTTGGTGCACATCTCCTCTAACTCTCTCTTGTGCTAGGTCCATCGACACCAACACCCACGGTCCCCTTGCCAGGTACCACAACACAGCCTGTAATCACCACCTCACCAACAAGCCCCACTCCGAGCTCAGGTACTGCTGTTTCATCCCTGTCTCCTACTGCTCCTTAAAAGTGTTCATTTTGTTTCCTGCATGTCCATCACCATGGGGCATGTTTGTCTCTTCCTTTGTTTCATCTATGCTGGTGGAAGAGTTTTTGATGTGGAGTCACTCTTCTGTCTCCGTCCTGGGCATCTTAAGCCTTTCTGATCATGCTTTTTTGGCTGTTTCTGATGAGTGGACGAGTTGCCTACAAGAAAACTCCCCTGTTGGTGCACATCTCTTCTAGTTCTCTCTTGTGCTAGGCCCTATGACACCAACACCCATGAGAGCTATGCCAGATACCACAATGCAGCCTGTACTCACCACCTCACCAACCAGATCCACACCCAGCTCTAGCACTGCCACCTCCCATCCCCTTCTGGTTCTGCTTGTTGAAACTTTTTGGTTTGTGTCCTCCAAGGCCCATTACATGGGATGTAGTGTGCGTACGGAAGGGTGGTGTGTCTCCTCCTATCTCCCAGCTCTGCTGCTGGTGGTGGCATTTTTGCATAGCTATAACAGAGCCATCCCTGCCCTGGGTCTCTCAGGTCTGTGTGTCAGCTTTTACAGAAAGGCTGGATTAGCTGCTTACAATGGAGGCCCATGTTGACACTTACCACTTCTTCCTCTGTGTCTCCACAGGTCCACTTCCTACTACACCCTCTACTCCGCAGCCTAACATTACAACTCAGGCAACACCAAGACCACCACCAACCACACCTGGGATGACCTCAGGTACTGCTATTATTTGTAGATTTCTGCATCCTCTTCAAAATCCATACTGGGAACATGGTGCATTTATGTTAAAGGGCTGTTATTTGATTTATTTCAGTCTCCCTCAATAATAAGACATACATTGAATCCTCTTCCGTTTCTTAGGGTTTGTGTGGGATAACTGTGCTTCTAGCAATAGGAAGTTTGAGTAGCTTTGAAATGTACGTCTGTAAAAATTAATAGTATCGTGATATAGATCTATAATAACTATTTGTCCTTGAAGCTAATAGACTAGTCATGGACTAGATTGATACTGTTTGAGCAATGTGAGCTGGGGAGAAGAGGCAGTAGGAGGTGCTCAACTGAAAGTTTCCTCTGGTCTTTCCACTGTCAGGCACCTGTGTGGTGGAAGGAGACCCTCACTACCACACATTTGACAAGCAGTTACACCATTTCATGGGCACCTGCACCTACACCCTCTCCAAGCTGTGTGAGAGCAACAGCTCCCTGCCCTACTTCAATGTGGAAGCGGCCAACGAGCACAGGGGAGGCAACACCCGTGTGTCCTATGTCCGATACGTGGATGTGGATGTGGCTGACCAGCGGATAAGGCTGGGACAGGGTGGAGTGGTGACGGTGAGCTTGAGGGGGAGATGTTGTGGGGCTGTGTGACTGGAGAGAACTGTGCCAAATGGGCTGCTCCAATCCTTTCTGGGTTCCTGTCCTTCCAGGTCAATGGAGTGGAAGAGATCCTGCCTTGCAGCCCATCCGCAGGCGTGCAGGTCTTGTCCAGCGGGTTCTACACCATGGTCATGACAGACTTTGGCTTGAGAGTCAAGTTTGATGGGAAGCATCGGGTGGAGGTGACACTTCCAAGCACCTTTGGGCAGAAGGTCTGTGGCATGTGTGGGAACTACAACGGGATAGCAGCAGATGACTTCCAGAACCCAGAAGGGGCAATGGAGTCAGACTCTACCAGCCTGGGCAACAGTTGGGAAGTGTCCAACAACAGCAGGTGGGTATGGCCCCCAGTATCCCTGGGGACACAGTGGGCAAGGGAAGGAGGAGGAGGCACCAGGAGAAGTCCACAAATGACCATGGGGCCCTCCTGCCTGTGTTTCCACAGCTGCTCAGCCGGACCTCTGCCCACCCCAGCCTGCAATGAGACCGACAAGCAACTCATCAGCAGCAGCCACTTCTGTGGGCTCCTCACTGACAGCAGTGGCCCATTTCAGCTGTGCCATGCTGTGCTGAGCCCCAGCAGCTACTTTGACACCTGCTTCTATGACCTGTGTGAGCTGGGGCTGGACCGTGAGACCCTGTGCAAGAGCTTGCAGTCCTATGCAGATGCCTGCCAGTCACTCGGTGTCCAGATACCTGTGTGGAGGAATGCAACCCTCTGCCGTAAGTCCAGACATGGCACTCGGGGCCAGTACTCTCAGGAAAACACAGGACAGGATTGGAAGAGTGAGCTGGGGAATAGGAACTATTCTCCCTATTGGCTGTAGGGATATATAGGTAGATATCAATATTAGAGGCAGCATTTTCTGTTCCATTTTGATTCAGTAAGAAAGAGAATACAAATAGAGCCAAAGAGACCATAGGGAAAAGAGAGAGAGTTACTTTTTCAAAGGGGGTATTCAGCAGAAAGGTGTATTCTGTTCTACAAGTAATTTGCTGGGTCATCTGTCTTGGCAGCGATCACTTGTCCAGCCAACAGCCACTACGAGCCCTGTGCTGCAGCCTGCCCTGCCACCTGTGTTGACCCAAAAGCTCCCTACAACTGCAGCCTGCCGTGCGTGGAGGGCTGTGTGTGCGACAGCGGGTTCCTGCTCTACAATGACCGCTGCGTGCCCAGCCAGCAGTGCGGCTGCTGGCACAACGGGCAGCACTACCCCGTGGGCTCAGAGTTCTGGACAGACGACACCTGCTCCTCCAAGTGCACGTGTCCCGCACGGGGAAGCCAAGTGCAGTGCTTCAATGCCTCCTGCCCTGCGGGCCAGTACTGCGGGGTGCAGAACGGGAAACCCATGTGCCTTGAACACTCCTACGGCATCTGCCACGTGCACGGGGACCCCCACTACAAAACCTTTGACAAGGTGACACACAACTTCATGGGCAACTGCACCTACACCCTGGCCAAAGTGTGCTCCAACACCACCTCCCTGCCCTACTTCAACGTGGAGGCCAAGAACGAGCACCGTGGCAACACCCGAGTGTCCTACGTGCGCGAAGTGGTGGTTGAGGTGTATGGAGAGCGCGTTGTCATCCTCAAGCAGCAGAAGAGCCACGTGCTGGTAGGCAGTGGAGCTGGCTCGAGTGGGGTGTGGCTGCAAGGCAGGGCTGCTTGAGCTGGCAGGGCCTGGCATGTTAAAAGTCCCAGGAACGGGTGGGTTCCCCTGAAGGCAGCAGGTGGCTTTTTTCTCCCTTTTGGGAGGGGCTGGAGGAGGAAGAGTCAAATGGGAAACATGAGCCATGATGATCCCAGTGCAGAACCCAGCACACAGCTCTGCGAACCCCAGGGCTGTTGGGCTGTGAGGACATCCCAGGCAGCTGTTTGCTGTGCCTGGGCTGGCAGCTGCTTTCCCTGGGCAGGAGCAGCCAGGGAGGCAGGGGCAGGCACGGGGCCCACAGTGATGTGTGTGCCGTAGGTGAACAACGTGCGCCAGACTTTGCCGGTGAGCGCAGCAGGCGGAGCCATCATGGTGAGCAAGAGTGGTCGCTACATCGTCCTGGAGACAGACTTCAGCCTCAGAGTGTCCTACGACACTGACCACTCGGTGGAGGTGAAGGTGCCCACCACCTACTTCAACCTGACCTGTGGCATGTGTGGCAACTTCAACAACCGCAGAGACGATGAATACATGATGCCCAATGGGCAGCAGGCCGCAGACTCCAATGCGCTGGGGGAGAGCTGGCAGGTCCCAGACAGTGACCCCTCCTGCGGTGTCCCCGGCCCCTCCACACCCTGCAGTGCAGAAGAGGAGAAGCTCTACCGCTCCGACCAGTTCTGTGGCATGCTGACCACCAGGCCGAGCTCTTTTGAGAGCTGCCACGGCGTGATCAACCCCCAGGACTACTTTGACACCTGCTTGTATGACCTGTGTGCCCTGAATGGTGGCCAGGAGTTCCTGTGTGCTGCTCTGGAGGCCTATGCTGACGCGTGCCAGGCAGCGGGGGTGACTCTTCTTCCCTGGAGGAATGCTACCTTCTGCCGTGAGTACCTGCCTTTGCATTGCCCAAAAGGGAAACGGGCCACACCCTGTGCTCTGAACCTCTGGCCAAAGTGTGTCTTAGGTCTTTCCCTTCCCACAAGGCTGTCCATGGCTGGAGTCTTGCTGGTCCTAATTTTCCCCTTCCCATTGCAGCCCTGCAGTGTCCTCCCAACAGCTACTATGACCCCTGTATGACCGGCTGTCCTGCAACCTGTGTTGACCAAGAAGCCCCACAGAACTGCTCCAAGCCTTGTGTGGAGGGCTGTGCATGTAACTCTGGCTTCCTCCTGAGTGGAGACACCTGTGTCCCTGAGGCCAACTGTGGCTGCCTCTTTGAGGGCAACTACTATACTGTGAGTGAAAACCCCGCCCTGGTTTGCAGACCCCTGCCAGGCCCCTCCTCTGCCTGTCCTTTCCTGCTTCATACACTGAGGTTTGGTGTTCCCCTGCCTGCAGGAAGGCGAATCCTCCGTGAATGAGAACTGCACTCGCCAGTGCCGCTGTGAAGCCAAAGGCCAGATGGTTTGCTCTGCCTTGTACTGTGTCGAGGACGAGGTCTGCAAGATCCAGGACGGCCAGAGGGGCTGTTACCCAGCCAGCACTGCCGTCTGCCACATCTACGGTGACCCACATTACAGCACCTTTGATGGGAAGCTCCACCACTTCCAGGGCTCCTGCAACTACACTGTGGTGACGGGCTGTGACAACTCCTCCCTTGGGTTCAGTGTCACCACCCGCAACAAACATCGTGGCAGCCAGAGCTGGACAGCTCTGGACTCTGTGGCGCTGTCCCTCGAAGGCCTCCACATTGCACTGCGCAAGCACAAGGCAGTCTACGTAAGCCTCTCAGTTTTGTACCTGGGAACAACAGACACACCTGACACTCTTTAAATACCCCTCTGTCCCCCAGGAGAGCTTGCTATTCCCTGAGCCTGCTGCATGCCCACAGAACAGCATGGCAGAGCTCTGAGTGGGGCCATATATGGCTGCTCATGCAGACACGGATTCTTGGTTACTTTCCTGAGCTTTCAGTGTCTCATTGGTACAGTTGCTGCTGCCCTCGTTGGCCTGGGCAGGGTTTTCATGCCAGCAGTGCTTCTGGCTCACTGGCACTACCCCAGTGAGCAGCAGTGACCTCCCAGGGGAGGGCACCTCTTAGTGCTTCTGTCTCCATGTGTTCCCCTTCTCCAGATCAACGGTGCCCTGGTCACCCTGCCTGCTTCTCCTGCCCCCGGTGTGACCATTTCCCTGAGCGGCTCCTACGTGCGGGTTTCCACCAAGCTGGGCCTGCAGCTGCAGTTCAATGGGGACCATGAGCTCCTCGTGAAGGTGTCTGAGAAGTACAAGGGCAAACTCTGTGGGCTGTGTGGGACCTACACTGGGAGCCAGCAGGACGACTTCATGCGACCCGACGGGGTGGTTGTACCCGACTTCAACGACTTTGGAAGCAGCTGGATGGTGCCAGATGATGAGTGGCCGTGAGTCCTTCTTCCACAGTGCACATGAAGGACAGAAGGGAGTGTTGGAGAGGGGAGCTATGAGGGACATCAGGAGGGAGCGCTGGTGATGGCAGGCATGGAGCAAGGTAGAAGAGGCAGGTTCCTGGCCCCTGGGAGAGCACGCTGAGTTTGGGCAGGATGCTTTTCCTAAGCTGCTTGGATTGCAACTGCCTCAGTCAGTGGTTTCTGCCCACCTGAAACCAGTCAGGGCAATGGTGCCTGTGGGCCATGTGTTCCACCCTTTCAAGTGACAGCCATGGTGCCTGTCTTAGTGAGGGATCTGGACTGCCGAAGCTGAGGTTATGGCTGGGGAGGAGGTCAGGAAATGCAGTGGCTGCTGTAAGCAGGCTGCAGGGAACTCAGGGCTGTTTGTCTGCTTTGTAGGTGTGACCCAGCCATCAGCCCACCTGCATCCTGCTCTCCTGCTGAAGAGGAGGCAGCTAACCAGCAGTGTTCAATCCTCACAAACCTCAGTGGCCCGTTCCAGCCATGCCATGCAGTTCTGCCACCCAAGACATACTTTGAGAGCTGTGTCTATGACCAGTGTGCCACGGGTGGCAGCACGGAGCAGCTCTGCAATGACCTGGGGGCCTATGCTGCAGCCTGTGCTGAGGCAGGCGTTGCTCTGGGAGACTGGAGTGCTGGCACTGTCTGTGGTAAGCCTTCTATTCACCACCTTTGCTTTCCTTGAATCTCAGAGACAAGGACTTGGGCAGTTCTGGGGGCAGTACACGGGGCAGAGATTTTCCCATTTATCACATAACTGGCCACTCTGGCGGGCCAGTCCTTGCATGAAGAGACTCTTCCAGAACTTCATTTGCAATTGTGTGGAGACGTACTGGGAATTGTGCAGTATCCCCATTTGCTAACAAATCTCCATTTTCTAACATACCTCCACCCCTTCTGTTTCTCTCTTTTTCATTCACCAGCTCCCCCAACCTCGCCCCCCTTGCCAGGCACTACAACGCTGCCTCCACACACAACAACATCACCGTCACCTGGGACAAGCACAGGTACTGTTGTCTCCCATCAGAGTTTTTAGTGGCTGTGCTAAACTCTTCCCCCTTGGCTGGCCACTCTTGCTTGTCCACGGGCATGCCATGGATGTACCTGAGCCCTGCTGGACATGGGGAAAAGGTGGTCCCACCCTCACCTACAACCTCTGCTTTCCTTTCTGCACCATGTTCAGCTCCACCAACAGACTGCAATTTTGCCTGCACATTTGACAAGGACTTCTGTGGCTGGGTCCAGGAAGATTACAGCAGCATTGACTGGATAAGGAACAAAGGCCCAACGCCCACGCCAAATACTGGCCCATCCTCTGACCACACAACTGGAGGTAAGAACAGCAGTCAGGACACAGGCAGAGGGGTGTCCCGACAAAGATGGCAACAAATTTCTAACAGTGAACGCAGACCACATCTTTGCTGGCCTTCCTCCAGAGCACTTTGCCCAGTGTCCCTGAGGGCCAGAGGATTGCTTTGGGAGGGTCTCCAGCCCTGGCAATCAGTTTGTGCTCCCACCAGAGCAGGCGAGGACCTACCATGCAGGGGAGAATGTAAAGCACAGCTTGACGACCTGTCGGTCTCTGGGGAAGACAGATGAGTCTGTGACTCTGTTACAAGATCCTGTTTTTTTCAGAAGGCAAAGATGAGGGCTCTCCCAATTTGCAGAGACATGTGAGGACTGTGACAATACTATGGAGGTGTTGCCATGTCCCAGTCGAAAGCATACATCTGCCATTGCCTTGAGAGCACATGCATAGAGGCACTCGGGCCTGGGGAGGGTTGTAGCTTGTGAAGGAACTGTGTTTGCTCTTCCCTCCTTTTGCCTGCCTGAAGCTGCAGTCCTGGGGTGCTGCCAGGACTGTGTTTGGGTTGTCCTTGGCTGCTTTGGGTAGCTCTGATGCATCTGTGACAATGTGGCTCGTGCTTTGTTTCAGATGGCTACTACATCTTCCTGCAAGAGAGAAATGATACTTTCCCTGGTTCTGTGGCTCACCTGGTCAGTCCAGTGTGCAGCTGGGAAGGAACACTCTGCTTCCGCTTCTGGTACCACATGTATGGAACTGCTAAAACAATGGCCCTGCGGGTGTACGTGCTGAAGGATGATGAGCCAGTGATGGTCTGGGAAGAAGTTGGGAACCATGGAGACAGGTGGCACTTGGGAGAGGTCACAGTAAACACCAAAGGAAGCATAAAGGTAAGGCCACAGGCTCTCACTGTAACCCCAAAGGAACCATGCTTTCTAATGGCTCTTCACACATGCAGCTGGAGCTAATGCTGGGAACCATTCCTTCCCTTAGATTTTGCTGGAGGGAGAATGGGGTGAAGATGTGCGGAGCAACATAGCATTGGATGATATCTCCGTTGGAAAGGGATCCTGTGCAGGTACAAGGCTTGGCTTAGGAAAGGACAGCTTGCGACATGTCACTGACTGAGTTGCAGGCTGTGCTAGAGGCAGGAGCACAGGTTGTCTTTAGTCCCTGATGCACCTTGTGCTCGAGTCTCCTCTCCTCTGGGAGATTGGGGCACTGGCATTGCCTGCAGTCAGTGTTTTAGTTCACATGTTACAGGCCCACGGGCAAGACATTGACCACAGGTGCAAAGTGCCTTATCTGCTGCTGTCACCCAGCTAAGCTGGTGGCAGAGCCATGGAGTGGGACAGCTCTGCCTGAGATGACACTTTTCAATCCCTGTCCTGGCTATTCTTGGTCATGGTGTTGGGTACTTCAGAAGGGGGAGGGGACCAGCTGTCTGAAGCAAAACTCCCCTGTTGGTGCACATCTCCTCTAACTCTCTCTTGTGCTAGGTCCATCGACACCAACACCCACGGTCCCCTTGCCAGGTACCACAACACAGCCTGTAATCACCACCTCACCAACAAGCCCCACTCCGAGCTCAGGTACTGCTGTTTCATCCCTGTCTCCTACTGCTCCTTAAAAGTGTTCATTTTGTTTCCTGCATGTCCATCACCATGGGGCATGTTTGTCTCTTCCTTTGTTTCATCTATGCTGGTGGAAGAGTTTTTGATGTGGAGTCACTCTTCTGTCTCCGTCCTGGGCATCTTAAGCCTTTCTGATCATGCTTTTTTGTCTGTTTCTGATGAGTGGACGAGTTGCCTACAAGAAAACTCCCCTGTTGGTGCACATCTCTTCTAGTTCTCTCTTGTGCTAGGCCCTATGACACCAACACCCATGAGAGCTATGCCAGATACCACAATGCAGCCTGTACTCACCACCTCACCAACCAGATCCACACCCAGCTCTAGTACTGCCACCTCCCATCCCCTTCTGGTTCTGCTTGTTGAAACTTTTTGGTTTGTGTCCTCCAAGGCCCATTACATGGGTTGTAGTGTGCGTACGGAAGGGTGGTGTATCTCCTCCTATCTCCCAGCTCTGCTGCTGGTGGTGGCATTTTTGCATAGCTGTAACAGAGCCATACCTGCCCTGGGTCTCCCAGGTCTGTGTGTCAGCTTTTACAGAAAGGCTGGATTAGCTGCTTACAATGGAGGCCCATGTTGACACTTACCACTTCTTCCTCTATGTCTCCATAGGTCCACTTCCTACTACACCCTCTACTCCGCAGCCTAACATTACAACTCAGGCAACACCAAGACCACCACCAACCACACCTGGGATGACCTCAGGTACTGCTATTATTTGTAGATTTCTGCATCCTCTTCAAAATCCATACTGGGAACATGGTGCATTTATGTTAAAGGGCTGTTATTTGATTTATTTCAGTCTCCCTCAATAATAAGACATACATTGAATCCTCTTCCATTTCTTAGGGTTTGTGTGGGATAACTGTGCTTCTAGCAATAGGAATTTTGAGTAGCTTTGAAATGTACGTCTGTAAAAATTAATAGTATCGTCATATAGATCTATAATAACTATTTGTCCTTGAAGCTAATAGACTAGTCATGGACTAGATTGATACTGTTTGAGCAATGTGAGCTGGGGAGAAGAGGCAGTAGGAGGTGCTCAACTGAAAGTTTCCTCTGGTCTTTCCACTGTCAGGCACCTGTGTGGTGGAAGGAGACCCTCACTACCACACATTTGACAAGCAGTTACACCATTTCATGGGCACCTGCACCTACACCCTCTCCAAGCTGTGTGAGAGCAACAGCTCCCTGCCCTACTTCAATGTGGAAGCGGCCAACGAGCACAGGGGAGGCAACACCCGTGTGTCCTATGTCCGATACGTGGATGTGGATGTGGCTGACCAGCGGATAAGGCTGGGACAGGGTGGAGTGGTGACGGTGAGCTTGAGGGGGAGATGTTGTGGGGCTGTGTGACTGGAGAGAACTGTGCCAAATGGGCTGCTCCAATCCTTTCTGGGTTCCTGTCCTTCCAGGTCAATGGAGTGGAAGAGATCCTGCCTTGCAGCCCATCCGCAGGCGTGCAGGTCTTGTCCAGCGGGTTCTACACCATGGTCATGACAGACTTTGGCTTGAGAGTCAAGTTTGATGGGAAGCATCGGGTGGAGGTGACACTTCCAAGCACCTTTGGGCAGAAGGTCTGTGGCATGTGTGGGAACTACAACGGGATAGCAGCAGATGACTTCCAGAACCCAGAAGGGGCAATGGAGTCAGACTCTACCAGCCTGGGCAACAGTTGGGAAGTGTCCAACAACAGCAGGTGGGTATGGCCCCCAGTAGCCCTGGGGACACAGTGGGCAAGGGAAGGAGGAGGAGGCACCAGGAGAAGTCCACAAATGACCATGGGGCCCTCCTGCCTGTGTTTCCACAGCTGCTCAGCCGGACCTCTGCCCACCCCAGCCTGCAATGAGACCGACAAGCAACTCATCAGCAGCAGCCACTTCTGTGGGCTTCTCACTGACAGCAGTGGCCCATTTCAGCTGTGCCATGCTGTGCTGAGCCCCAGCAGCTACTTTGACACCTGCTTCTATGACCTGTGTGAGCTGGGGCTGGACCGTGAGACCCTGTGCAAGAGCTTGCAGTCCTATGCAGATGCCTGCCAGTCACTCGGTGTCCAGATACCTGTGTGGAGGAACGCAACCCTCTGCCGTAAGTCCAGACATGGCACTCGGGGCCAGTACTCTCAGGAAAACACAGGACAGGATTGGAAGAGTGAGCTGGGGAATAGGAACTATTCTCCCTATTGGTTGTAGGGATATATAGGTAGATATCAATATTAGAGGCAGCATTTTCTGTTCCATTTTGATTCAGTAGGAAAGAGAATACAAATAGAGCCAAAGAGACCATAGGGAAAAGAGAGAGAGTTACTTTTTCAAAGGGGGTATTCAGCAGAAAGGTGTATTCTGTTCTACAAGTAATTTGCTGGGTCATCTGTCTTGGCAGCGATCACTTGTCCAGCCAACAGCCACTACGAGCCCTGTGCTGCAGCCTGCCCTGCCACCTGTGTTGACCCAAAAGCTCCCTCCAACTGCAGCCTGCCGTGCGTGGAGGGCTGTGTGTGCGACAGCGGGTTCCTGCTCTACAATGACCGCTGCGTGCCCAGCCAGCAGTGCGGCTGCTGGCACAACGGGCAGCACTACCCCGTGGGCTCAGAGTTCTGGACAGACGACACCTGCTCCTCCAAGTGCACGTGTCCCGCACGGGGAAGCCAAGTGCAGTGCTTCAATGCCTCCTGCCCTGCGGGCCAGTACTGCGGGGTGCAGAACGGGAAACCCGTGTGCCTTGAACACTCCTACGGCATCTGCCACGTGCACGGGGACCCCCACTACAAAACCTTTGACAAGGTGACACACAACTTCATGGGCAACTGCACCTACACCCTGGCCAAAGTGTGCTCCAACACCACCTCCCTGCCCTACTTCAACGTGGAGGCCAAGAACGAGCACCGTGGCAACACCCGAGTGTCCTACGTGCGCGAAGTGGTGGTTGAGGTGTATGGAGAGCGCGTTGTCATCCTTAAGCAGCAGAAGAGCCACGTGCTGGTAGGCAGTGGGGCTGGCTCGAGTGGGGTGTGGCTGCAAGGCAGGGCTGCTTGAGCTGGCAGGGCCTGGCATGTTAAAAGTCCCAGGAATGGGTGGGTTCCCCTGAAGGCAGCAGGTGGCTTTTTTCTCCCTTTTGGGAGGGGCTGGAGGAGGAAGAGTCAAATGGGAAACATGAGCCATGATGATCCCAGTGCAGAACCCAGCACACAGCTCTGCGAACCCCAGGGCTGTTGGGGTGTGAGGACATCCCAGGCAGCTGTTTGCTGTGCCTCGGCTGGCAGCTGCTTTCCCTGGGCAGGAGCAGCCAGGGAGGCTGGGGCAGGCGCGGGGCCCACAGTGGTGTGTGTGCCGTAGGTGAACAACGTGCGCCAGACGTTGCCGGTGAGCGCAGCAGGCGGGGCCATCACGGTGAGCAAGAGTGGTCGCTACATCGTCCTGGAGACAGACTTCAGCCTCAGAGTGTCCTACGACACTGACCACTCGGTGGAGGTGAAGGTGCTCACCACCTACTTCAACCTGACCTGTGGCATGTGTGGCAACTTCAACAACCGCAGAGACGACGAATACATGATGCCCAATGGGCAGCAGGCCGCAGACTCCAATGCGCTGGGGGAGAGCTGGCAGGTCCCAGACAGTGACCCCTCCTGCGGTGTCCCCGGCCCCTCCACACCCTGCAGTGCAGAAGAGGAGAAGCTCTACCGCTCCGACCAGTTCTGTGGCATGCTGACCACCAGGCCGAGCTCTTTTGAGAGCTGCCACGGCGTGATCAACCCCCAGGACTACTTTGACACCTGCTTGTATGACCTGTGTGCCCTGAATGGTGGCCAGGAGTTCCTGTGTGCTGCTCTGGAGGCCTATGCTGACGCGTGCCAGGCAGCGGGGGTGACTCTTCTTCCCTGGAGGAATGCTACCTTCTGCCGTGAGTACCTGCCTTTGCATTGCCCAAAAGGGAAACGGGCCACACCCTGTGCTCTGAACCTCTGGCCAAAGTGTGTCTTAGGTCTTTCCCTTCCCACAAGGCTGTCCATGGCTGGAGTCTTGCTGGTCCTAATTTTCCCCTTCCCATTGCAGCCCTGCAGTGTCCTCCCAACAGCTACTATGACCCCTGTATGACCGGCTGTCCTGCAACCTGTGTTGACCAAGAAGCCCCACAGAACTGCTCCAAGCCTTGTGTGGAGGGCTGTGCATGTAACTCTGGCTTCCTCCTGAGTGGAGACACCTGTGTCCCTGAGGCCAACTGTGGCTGCCTCTTTGAGGGCAACTACTATACTGTGAGTGAAAACCCCGCCCTGGTTTGCAGACCCCTGCCAGGCCCCTCCTCTGCCTGTCCTTTCCTGCTTCATACACTGAGGTTTGGTGTTCCCCTGCCTGCAGGAAGGCGAATCCTCCGTGAATGAGAACTGCACTCGCCAGTGCCGGTGCGAAGCCAAAGGCCAGATGGTTTGCTCTGCCTTGTCCTGTGGCGAGGACGAGGTCTGCAAGATCCAGGACGGCCAGAGGGGCTGTTACCCAGCCAGCACTGCCGTCTGCCACATCTACGGTGACCCACATTACAGCACCTTTGATGGGAAGCTCCACCACTTCCAGGGCTCCTGCAACTACACTGTGGTGATGGGCTGTGACAACTCCTCCCTTGGGTTCAGTGTCACCACCCGCAACAAACATCGTGGCAGCCAGAGCTGGACAGCTCTGGACTCTGTGGCGCTGTCCCTCGAAGGCCTCCACATTGCGCTGCGCAAGCACAAGGCAGTCTACGTAAGCCTCTCAGTTTTGTACCTGGGAACAACAGACACACCTGACACTCTTAAAATACCCCTCTGTCCCCCAGGAGAGCTTGCTATTCCCTGAGCCTGCTGCATGCTCACAGAACAGCATGGCAGAGCTCTGAGTGGGGCCATATATGACTGCTCATGCAGACACGGATTCTTGATTATTTTCCTGAGCTTTCAGTGTCTCATTGGTACAGTTGCTGCTGCCCTCGTTGGCCTGGGCAGGGTTTTCATGCCAGCAGTGCTTCTGGCTCACTGGCACTACCCCAGTGAGCAGCAGTGACCTCCCAGGGGAGGGCACCTCTTAGTGCTTCTGTCTCCATGTGTTCCCCTTCTCCAGATCAACGGTGCCCTGGTCACCCTGCCTGCTTCTCCTGCCCCCGGTGTGACCATTTCCCTGAGCGGCTCCTACGTGCGGGTTTCCACCAAGCTGGGCCTGCAGCTGCAGTTCAATGGGGACCATGAGCTCCTCGTGAAGGTGTCTGAGAAGTACAAGGGCAAACTCTGTGGGCTGTGTGGGACCTACACTGGGAGCCAGCAGGACGACTTCATGCGACCCGACGGGGTGGTTGTACCCGACTTCAACGACTTTGGAAGCAGCTGGATGGTGCCAGATGATGAGTGGCCGTGAGTCCTTCTTCCACAGTGCACATGAAGGACAGAAGGGAGTGTTGGAGAGGGGAGCTATGAGGGACATCAGGAGGGAGCGCTGGTGATGGCAGGCATGGAGCAAGGTAGAAGAGGCAGGTTCCTGGCCCCTGGGAGAGCACGCTGAGTTTGGGCAGGATGCTTTTCCTAAGCTGCTTGGATTGCAACTGCCTCAGTCAGTGGTTTCTGCCCACCTGAAACCAGTCAGGGCAATGGTGCCTGTGGGCCATGTGTTCCACCCTTTCACGTGACAGCCATGGTGCCTGTCTTAGTGAGGGATCTGGACTGCAGAAGCTGAGGTTATGGCTGGGGAGGAGGTCAGGAAATGCAGTGGCTGCTGTAAGCAGGCTGCAGGGAACTCAGGGCTGTTTGTCTGCTTTGTAGGTGTGACCCAGCCATCAGCCCACCTGCATCCTGCTCTCCTGCTGAAGAGGAGGCAGCTAACCAGCAGTGTTCAATCCTCACAAACCTCAGTGGCCCGTTCCAGCCATGCCATGCAGTTCTGCCACCCAAGACATACTTTGAGAGCTGTGTCTATGACCAGTGTGCCACGGGTGGCAGCACGGAGCAGCTCTGCAATGACCTGGGGGCCTATGCTGCAGCCTGTGCTGAGGCAGGCGTTGCTCTGGGAGACTGGAGTGCTGGCACTGTCTGTGGTAAGCCTTCTATTCACCACCTTTGCTTTCCTTGAATCTCAGAGACAAGGACTTGGGCAGTTCTGGGGGCAGTACACGGGGCAGAGATTTTCCCATTTATCACATAACTGGCCACTCTGGCGGGCCAGTCCTTGCATGAAGAGACTCTTCCAGACAGGTGTAATCCCTGTCCTGCACTTCATTTGCAATTGTGTAGAGACGTACTGGGAATTGTGCAACATCCCTATTTAGGAATAAATCTCCATTACCTTCGTTCACTTCTGATTATGTCTCCGTTGGAAAGGGATCCTGTGCAGGTACAAGGCTTGGCTTAGAGAAGGACAGCTTGCGACATGTCACTGACTGAGTTGCAGGCTGTTCCAGAGGCAGGAGCACAGGTTGTCTTTAGTCCCTGATGCACCTTGTGCTCGAGTCTCCTCTCCTCTGGGAGATTGGGGCACTGGCATTGCCTGCAGTCAGTGTTTTAGTTCACATGTTACAGGCCCACGGGCAAGACATTGACCACAGGTGCAAAGTGCCTTATCTGCTGCTGTCACCCAGCTAAGCTGGTGGCAGAGCCATGGAGTGGGACAGCTCTGCCTGAGATGACACTTTTCAATCCCTGTCCTGGCTATTCCTGGTCATGGTGTTGGGTACTTCAGAAGGGGGAGGGAACCAGCTGTCTGCAGCAAAACTCCCCTGTTGGTGCACATCTCCTCTAACTCTCTCTTGTGCTAGGTCCATCGACACCAACACCCACGGTCCCCTTGCCAGGTACCACAACACAGCCTGTAATCACCACCTCACCAACAAGCCCCACTCCGAGCTCAGGTACTGCTGTTTCATCCTTGTCTCCTACTGCTCCTTAAAAATATTCATTTTGTTTCCTGCATGTCCATCACCATGGGGCATGTTTGTCTCTTCCTTCGTTTCATCTATGCTGGTGGAAGAGTTTTTGATGTGTTGTCACTGTTCTGTCTCTGTCCTGGGCATCCTTAGCCTTTCTGATCATGCTTTTTTGGCTGTTTCTGATGAGTGGACGAGTTACCTGGAAGAAAACTCCCCTGTTGGTGCACATCTCTTCTAGTTCTCTCTTGTGCTAGGTCCATCGACACTATGATAGCTATGCCAGGTATCACAATGTAGACTCTGCTCACCGCCTCACCAACCAGATCTTGTGAAAGCAATACTCAATTTAAGTTACAGAAATTACATTAGTACCACACCCCAGACAGCTGATAATGCATCTGTCTATTCTGGCTAATCTGCCCCATAAATTTTATGATTTAATTTTTCCTATTTAGTCAGAAAATGCCTTTCAGATATAGCCACTAAAAAGTCACTGCTCCAGTTTATGTAACCATGTCTTAATAATGCCTTTTACCCAACTTTCTTCATCAACCTCTGGCACAGATTTCTGATACACCAGAGTAGATTCTTTGTGAGTCCAAAGATAGAAGGCTGGGTTGGCCTTTGGAGTCTATTGACTGATGTCATCACTGTTACATCTAATCAACAAATACAACATAAAACAAACAAACTGGGAACCAAGCCGCTGAAAAATCTGGTGAAGACTGAGAGGGACTTTTTCTTTCTTCACAGGTCGTGCTTTCTGCAGTGCCTCTGGGGACCCACATTACAACACTTTTGACCACAAAGTCCATAATTTCATGGGAAATTGCACTTACACCCTGTCCAAAGTGTGCACTGCCTCTGAGAGTCTTCCATACTTTGATGTATCCACAACAAATGAACACAGAGGAGCCAGCACCAAAGTCTCTTATGTGAAGTCAGTGCACGTGGAAGTCTATGACAATCAGATTTCTCTGCTGAAAAACAAGAAAGTTAATGTAAGAAAAATACATACATAAAAAACATATATAAATTTTAACTGACATGCAGATAATTATTATCTCTGTAGAGTGTATAACAAAACTTTATCTTTTTATTCATTATATCTACCTCATTTAAAGAGATCTCCATAAAACTTGCTCAGATGTTCTTTAATCAGTTCCAGTTCCCCTATGCACAAGATCCTATTTTTCAGCAATCTGTATTAGCTGCTGGTAGTTGTAGGAGTCCGTACGCTTACTTTCACAACTTCCTGTACAGGTGAATGGTCACAGAATGAACTTGCCTGTATTTATTGAAAAGAAGATCAGTATTCAAAGCAGTGGTGGATATGTTCTCTTGGAAACTGACTTTGGACTGTGGGTGAGATATGATGGAAATCACTATGCAGAAGTCTCTGTGCCCTCTAATTACAGTGGTCTGCTCTGTGGCCTCTGTGGTAAGTGGTAGCTGGTGGTTAGTTAAAAGTTTTTTTCTTAGCTTGTAGAAATTACAAGAGTAATTTGTCTTGTGGGTTTCTAAATGTTCTTTAGTTTGGATCATCTGGAGTTTTCTAGTTCAATTATCTCTTCATGGGTTTTTTACACTTTCAATTCAAGAAATTTGCTTAAGAATATAATGGTGCAAATAGCACTGCTTAATTTTTAGTCCAATGTTCTATATATAGGATGCAAGAAAATGAGTAGGTTTTTTCTAGAGAAGTTTTTTCTTGGATGTAATCTAGTTACATAGCAACTTACAGACTCCCTGCTTCAAATGTCTGAGCAGCAGCTCTTATCAGTAATCAAAACACAATTCTGCTCTTATTTTGCCCAGTACAGATTGATGTTACATATATATTTTCCTTGTCTTATTTTAATTTATTTTACAACCTGAAACCTAGGTTTTTTTCTACACATTTGAACTTCATGTGTCCCATAAATCTCTTTTTACTCTCACAGGTAATTATAATGGTGATCCGAATGATGACAATATCAAGTCAAATGGTGGCATTGCAAATGATTCCACTGATCTTGGAGAAAGCTGGCTGGTGCCTGAGAATAACACCGTGTATGTAAAATCATTTCATCCTGTGGCATTTGCGGAGCAAACTCCTAAAATCAAATATCCATCTACTCACTGGCTTTTTCCCCAGTACCATTCAACATCTTCCAGCTGCCCATTAGAAGTAGGGAGCTGGACTTTCACATAAACCAGTGAATGATAGGAGGGCTTGTGTTCCTTTAAGTCTCATTTTCCAAAGCAGGAACTATTTGTTGAGTGTGAGGGGGGATGGTACATCAGTTCAGTTCCCTGACTGGAAACCATAACTGTTTGGATTCCATAGCTCTTTTTTTTTCAGCTAAGAATAAGCCTTTGAATCACCCAGAAGGGATCAAAAAGGAGCCCATTCAGTGAGAGGGCTGACATCAGCTTTTCAAAGAAGCTGGATAAAGTCTTGTGACAGAAATAAAATGCACTCTTTTGTGTATGGTTGTCATTTATTAATTTTTCACTGAAAATCTGATAGTAAGAGATGTGAAACACGTGTTTGGTTTGCTTGCTTTCCCCAGATGCTCCAGTGGTGGGAAAGAAGAGCAATGTGATCCTGTGTTGGAGAGTGAAGCAAAGAAAAACACAGCATGTGGCATGATCACAGACCCAACAGGTAGATCTCTGTGAGCCATGTGATGGAGCGTGGTCTAGCTTGTTTTGTCCCTTCTCTATAGTCTCTTTTTCTGAGCTTATACTGGAAGCATAGGAAGCCTCTGGTGTGAATGTCAATGTAAAACTCACAGGTGCCTGGCTAGAATATACCATCTGTTCAGACAATGCCAATGTGTCCATGAATTTTATCTGAGAACCACAGCTGCTCTTTGGATTATAGTGACT
Organism: Taeniopygia guttata; assembly: GCF_048771995.1. Taxonomy (NCBI): domain Eukaryota; kingdom Metazoa; phylum Chordata; class Aves; order Passeriformes; family Estrildidae; genus Taeniopygia; species Taeniopygia guttata. Next base: position 14,534,196 of record NC_133034.1, on the reverse strand, counting down.
TGTACTCTACTTGCTAAAAGTTGTTCAGCTGTATTACAGACAGCTTATCTGAAATTCTGTACATGCTCTTTGCAGTTGTCTAGAATTAGTGGTTTTCCTAGGCAGCAATGCTTAATTTATGTGTTGTGTTGTATCAATTATGCAAAAAGAAGAAAACCTGATCCAGGGAGCCCATTCTCATACTGTGCATTGTGTATCCATTTCAAGTAGAGATTAACTTACTTCACACAGCCTGGAACACTCACAGTGCATTTGCTGTGACAGAAAATACATGGTGGTCAGTCTTAACAGTCCAGTGGGTTGTTTCTATCCTTCTATATGTCTTCCTTGATTTACACAGGAATCTTCAAGGACTGTCACACCAAGGTGCCTCCACAGAATTTCTTTGAAAACTGTGTTTATGACATGTGTTTCACTGGAGGACAGGCAACATCCTTATGCTATGGACTGCAGGCCTATGCTGAGTCATGTGTCAATGCTGGGATATGCATAGAGTGGAGGAATTCAACTCTTTGCCGTGAGTGTTTTGATATAAATATCTATTCTGAATTTTAACTTCATTGTCCTCTATCTTCTCCATGCATGTTATTTCATTTTATGTAATGTTCTGAGTCTAGAACCTACTTCAGATTCAGAACCATTGCAGGATTTGTATAAGCCACTAATTTTGAGAACATTAGGATACATGCAGGTTAAATTCTTAAAGTTTTCTAATATTTATAATTTGCAATTAGTTTCTTGGAAAAGTCTGATTACATTCAACTGTGTCTTTTGTGAGCTTCTACATTGGAGAAATAAGTTCCTTTCCTTCAGTGAAAATCTACTATCCTCGGTGTAAGTGGAGCTGGTAGTCCTCCATAACACATGCTTATCAATGGCTTTTGGTTAAAGAAATGAGAGACCTTGAAAAGCAGCTGTTTCTAGGAAGTGCTCTATTTCTCTCTAAAGCAAAGAAATTGAGTCAGGTCTTGATTAATTCTCTTCAGAATGATCTTATGGCAAATTTAATATAATGAACTCATATTTCTTAGAATAAAGCTTTCCAGGGGAACCACTGGTGCTGATTCTAAGCAACACCGAACAGCTTTCTGCTTGTCAGACATACAATCATAGAATCATAGAAAGGTTTGGGTTGGGAAGGACCTTAAATATCACCTAGTTCCAAGACTCCTGCCAAGGGCGGGGATGCCCTCCATTAAAAGAGCTTTCTCAAAGCCCCGTCCAACCTGGTCTTGAATAATTCCAGGAAGGGGACATCCCCAACTTCTCTGGGCAGCATTTTCTAAAGGACATTCAAGTCCACAAACCACACACCTGGAGAGAAAAAAACAAATCCTCTAAAGGTCAGCCATACTTAAATAAACTGTAATTGTTCTCTATGCTTTTTTGTCTTACAGTGGTTTTTATTATACCAGTTACCACTGGATTACCATCTGCACCTTTTTTATTTTTCTTCTTTTCTTTTTTTGATATGATCAACAATTAGCTCTGAATTTAAACAAAACCATTAAAAAATGGATAGATTCTAGGGGCTGGTCAATTTGGAAAAAGAATTATTGTGATAAAGCACCCAGTAAGTCAGCCCTGAGAGGACAGAGCACAGAGAATTTTTATATAAAAAGAAGATAGAAGAAGAAATTAATGTTTAACCCTCCAAATCAGATTAAAGCTGTGGACATTCAGACTCCATAGTCTGAGCTATGGCCTAGGACCTAAATATCTATGGCTTCATTATGGTAATAGAGAAAACTCACTAACATTAGAAAGATTGACTCTCAAGTGCTCTCTTCATCAGTGATTCAAATAAAAATGCAATTAAAGTCCTGACCAAGGGAAGGAAATCTGGCTAGATGACTGAAGATATCAGCTGTTATTCTCTGACAGGACTAAGAGATCCTGTTGTAGGGACAGAAATAAATGAGAATCATATGTAGTGATTTATAACAGAATCCAGCCAAACCAATGTTTTTCTGTGGTTTTTTAGACAACAGAAATGGACAAATACTTCAGGATTTCTGTAAAATATAATGTTATCCCTTGGGACCATGTTTTGAACAATAGAAGCCAAATTCTACCATGAGCAGGAGGGGTGTGAAAGTATATTGTTCTAAAGGAGTGTCAGTGAAAGACAGAATGTGATTTTTAGTTCTATTTTGGAATATATAGCAGATGCTCAAATAGCAACTGCAGTAATGGGGACATATCAGCTGGTATGACAAAAGATTATTCTATTTCCATAACTGTGTCACTTTATGCCTTTAAATCAGCAGAAAAAGGTTTGTACACAACACTCTTCTGTCAGACTTTCCAACAGCCATTCTGCATATTTTCAGGAGCAAACAGTGAAAGCATCAGGAAGACCTCTATTATGATTTTGCCCTTTCGAGTATTTTTTTTTTCTCTTTATTTAGCAATGTCCTGTCCTGGAGGCAGCATCTACAAGAGCTGTGGTACTAGGTGTCCCTCTACCTGTTTGAACATCTCAGCAGCTGATTCCTGCAGTTCTTTGCCAGTGGAAGGTTGCTTCTGTAAGGAAGGATATGTTTTGAGTGGAGACAAATGTGTGCCAGAAAGCAACTGTGGTTGTGTTGATGAAAAAAAACAGTATCACCAGGTAAGTTACATCAGATATTTAAAAACAAAAAAGGAAAAACCAAAAATGGGAGGTCTCATTCTTTACCACTGTGAGGGAAAAACCATGTTAATAATACTACACAATTTACACCATTAATAATTTCAAAATAGACTTACTTTGCCAGCTTTCTTGGTCCATAAGCTGCATGGCTACAATTGCCCAAATGACTATATATCATGAACATTCAAATACTAATAATTTGATTGTCCTTTATGGTTTTATCTTCCTATTCATCTTATAATATATACTTTGACACGCTTTTTTTCCCATGTAGCTGAATGAAAGCTGGTTCACCCATTACGCCTGCACTGAGCGCTGCACCTGCAAGGCAAATAACATCATTGAGTGCAAATCCTGGGAGTGTGGAGTCCAAGAGGAGTGCAGGGTTCAGGATGGTGTGCTGGGCTGTCATCCCAATGGTGAGTCCTGCCTGAAAACCACTCCAATGTCAATTCCATCATTAGATCCTCTTCTTCTTCTAGCTTTATTATAAATATCTTTTCATATGGGATAGTAAAGAAGTCCCAGCTGACTGCTGCCAGTGCTAATGATGTTCTGTCTTGCAAGCTCAGATGGCCTCTTGTTTTAGTGGATATCAGCAAAAAATGATGCTGCCCAAAAGTTTGCAAGGTTGCTTGGATTCTATTTGTCCTGATAATGAAAATTCAAATCCCACATCACCGGTGCTTCAAGCTTTAAATTTGGTTGTATTTCTGTGAAAATTGTATTTCTGTGGGCCTGTGTAATGACAAGAGAATTATGCATTGATGTATATAGATGCAATTACATTTACTTTATATTTACAGCTATATTTATACAGTTAATTGTGTATTTTAATATAGATAAGTAGAAAAGCTTTGTATTACTCTCACCATACTAAAATCATAGCTACAACAGCATATAGAAGTGAACAGAAGTTCATTTGCTGCCTAGTCATCCTTTTGTATACAATTTGCAAATTAAATTTAGGAGATGCTTTCTGGAAACTTCTTATTTACAAATAAATATCATTGGCATGAACCTGAGATGCATCTCTGAAAGTTTGCCTACATAATAATGATCAGGATGAGGTTACTATACTAATTCAAACTGCCTTGGCCAACTGAGTCCATGGTGAAATCCAGTACAAAATTCTTACATCATTTTTTTCGCCTTCAGGTCAAGCAATATGTCAAGTGGTAGGAGATCCCCATTATTTCACTTTTGATGGAATGAAGTACACTTTTGTGGGAACCTGCACCTACACTTTGGTTGAGGTTGTCAGCACTGCCACCAATGTCATTCCTATAACCATACTTGGCAAGAATGAAGACAGAGGACTAAGAGGGGCCACGTACCTGAAGGAAGTCTACATTGATGTGTATGGTGTACGAATCACCCTTCAGAAAAACCAAGGGATCATGGTAGGTGGTGGTGCTCTTTTTTTCTGGCAAGAAGTATCTTAAAATTAGCTCACTTAGAATAGCTGTAGGAAAAAGGATCTTCACGTTTCCTAAGGAACATACATGAATATGCTTAACACTTGTGGGCACTCCCATTAAGTGCATGTTATGAGGAAATATAATTTCTCTAGTTCCCAAGGCTTCTGGTTTGGATTTCCTGATCTATTGTGCTTATCTTAAAGTTTAAACTCAAGGCCTCCAGAGTGGGGAATTGTTCCCTGAATTAAAATATGACACTCCCCACTTCAACAGTTTTTATCAACCCAGTCACCTATAGAGAGCAAGGCATAATGTATAAGCCTAGAAAAACATGGGGAGCCATGGCAGGGAGTCTCCCCCAAGGGTGAGAAAGAGCTTGCTCTAAACCAGGGATCTTTCCAGCTCCCTGTTAAAGGCACAGCATACGAGTTCTGCTCAGTCCTCCTCAGCTAAAAGGTTGATTCCTGCCACACGTAGTTGGAATATGCAATGGTGGAAATGTAAAGAGCTAAAATTGTCACAGAGAAATCTTCAGCACTGCTAGGAATATAGACTGTGAGCTTTCATGGGAAATGTCCATACTGACAAATGACACATCTCTCCAGATGAACAATGAGAAAGTCTACACTCCAGTGCAGAACCGACTGCACGGCATGTCCATTGGAAATGTTGGCAGATTTATAGTAGTGGAAACTGACTTTGGTGTCATAGTGAAATATGATGGCAATCACCATCTGGAAATCACTCTCCCACGCTCTTATTTCTCGCAGGTAAGATTTAATATACAAACATCTGGAGTTGTTTCAAAACTGCTGGTTTGTGCATTTACTTCTAGTTCTATTTATTCCTGTCCTTTGCTGTGGCATCTTACTTTGTAGATGTATTGTACCAAATGTAATTTTTTTCCTTTCTGTTTCTTTCTATTCACAACAGTTTCTTTGTGTTCCAAGGGGGTAGTGAAAGAAAATTACCTGTCTAGAGGAATACTTCCAACTTAGAGAAATAAACAGCTTGAAGCCCTAGGGAATCACAGATTTACTGTAATTTCTGTTTTGTTTCTCCATGGGTGGAGTCAGAATGTCTAAAATGTCTGGTACAGGATTGGTTGGTGGTGGTGATTTACTCACATTATTTCACAGGCAATGCATAAGAAGTTATTGGGGAAGTTGATGCAAAGAGGTCATGCTTGGAATATGATTCTTTTCCATCTGCAGGTGCATGGCATGTGTGGCAATTTCAATGGTAATCGTGAAGATGATCTGTCCTTGACCAATGGTACAGTTGTCACTGCCCCACAGTTTGGAAATAGCTGGGAAGTGGAGATAGACAGTGATAAGGGGTAAATATTAAATAATTTTCATACCTTCCACCTTGCTTCAGGACCCCAGTGAATGGTTTTCAATTGTTTTTAATGTCTGCTACTTTGTAACCACTTTGTATACCAGATTGAATTTGTAGTTCAAAAAACGGCCATCTCCACAGGAAACCACTGCACAGGCCAGAGGAAAATCACAGCAGTTCTATCAATCTACACACTTGGATAATGAGTCTTTTGGGGTAGTGGACTCTTTATTTCACACTGGTAACACCCAGAGCAAGATGATGGTGATGGAAAATGGTGAGGGCCAGCTGCTCTCTGGCTGACAGGGAGCCATATGTGACATACATGTGTGACAACACAGCTGAAAAAACTGTGGGTTCACCAGTGAGCCAGGGTCCATCCCACTCCACCTGAGCAAGGCAAGCAGGGAAGCCCCACAGATGGAAGTTAAAGTCAGCCTGGCTCAGTTCAGGTCACCACACAGAAATTTGCAGTGAGACAGATCCAAGGTCAAGCTGTGAAGTCAATCCTCTAGTCAGGGTCAAGTTCAATGGAAGTAACAGGTGTCAGACACAGCATGGTGGTTGTCAGGCAGGTCTACTTCTGCTCAGTCTCTCATCCACTGACAGAAGGAAGTCATAGTCTCCAGCCTCTTCTACTTTTCAGCGGAAAGAAATTTTTGTGTTTCACTCTGTCTTATAGCAGCCTGTGTCTGTGCTTTCTTGCAGTTGTTTGCCAGACTTAAGAGAAGATAATGATCCTCCTTGTACTGCTGAGAATAAACAAATCATTGAAAGACAGTGCAATGTTCTAAAATCAGACAAATTCAAAGTGTGCCATAGTCTAGTCAACCCTGATGACTTCATAGAGATCTGCATCTATGATATGTGCCAGTATGATGGTATGAAGTCGGCTCTCTGCGACATAGTTCAAGTCTATGTGGACACCTGCAAGAATCATGGAATCACCATTAAATGGAGGAATAGCACATTCTGTCGTAAGTTCACAAGCAAGTGAAAAAATGAAAACTAAATGACTGATAGCATGAAAAAAATTAGCACCATTAATTGAACAAGTAAAATAAAATGAAATCTAAATTATCACAAAATGCATTTCTACTATCACGGTTCCATTGCTCCACTGAACCGTGTTCAGGTTCAGATAAATCCAGAGATAACTCAGAACTAGACAAGTTATGGATATTAACGTGGAGTTAAAATGGCATTGGTAGCCAGATGAGATATTGTAGTGAGCTTAAAATGCAGAAATAATATAACCAGAAGACTAGAAGAGGGATACTGTGTTAGGACACAGGACTCAGTGCCACTTACTGTGATTTGAACAAAATCTGTAATTTGCCAAATTATTTATTATGGACCCTGTTCTCAGATTAATTTTCAGGGTATATGCTTTACTCCACCCATTCAATAAAGCTACAAACACAAGATATAAAAACTAGTAAAGATAATGTAGAGGGGTTTTATCTGTGAGACCTTTTTAACAATTTAGTATTATATTGTGGGATTATCAAATAATGTTGTGGAGGAAAAAACAGCTAGTTAAAAAACAAGTCAGATTAATGTTTAATAGATCCATCAGAAATTCCTAGTTACCTCCTTGCCATTAGTGTAGGAAAATACTGGACTAACAAACCTTTTCTCATGTTACACTTATTCTTGTCTAGGGCATGTCTTACATTATTACATTTATGCATGTCTAGTCATTGGCAGAAATAGGATTTAAAGCTAGATGAACCTGCAGTCTGACAATGCATGTATGCTGCTCTTGCATGTCTGCAGTTAAGCCAAATTTACATCTGGTTTGTGTCAATGGAAGGTTGAAGATTTTAAGGAATTTGCCTTTAAGAGTCTCATTTCTCACCGTGCCCAAAGAGGCATTTGCAGCTGAACTGGAATACTGAATCTGGTTAATCTAGTCCCAAGTGGTTCAGTCATACCTGTAATAAAACTGAATATGCAGTTCCAGAGAGCATTCTTTGTTCTGTTTTCTGTTGTTTTGCTGCTGGTTTTTTTAAAATAAAATATAAAAATAAAAACCAGATGATGGTCAAAATTAGCTATTAAAAGACAGTTCTGTACTACCATTCCACAGGCCAAGATGTAGCTTTCAGTATTTGCAGTGCACTTTGTAAATGTATTTAATAACGCTGGCTCTGTTCTCCCGCACAGCACTGCCCTGCCCACCCCGGAGCCACTACAAAGACTGTGTCTCTGCCTGCCCATCCACATGCAGTGACATTTTTGCCTCTTCCCTTTGTGAGAAGACAGATGAGTGCACAGAGGGCTGTGAATGTGATGATAATTATGTGCTCAGCAATGGCAACTGTGTGCCTCTCAGCAGTTGTGGCTGCAGGGATGATGACAACAATTACTACAGTGTAAGTAGTTTAAGGAGTAAATCTCTGGCTTCAAAACTTGTAGAAAATTGGTCTCCTGCCCATCTTCATATGAAAGAGAGAGAGAGATCAAAGACTTCAGGATCTACCTCTTAAATACCTTTCATCTGATTAGCAAAAGCTGCTGCCTTGGGTATTAGGAGATACAGAAGCTTGTTTGGTACTTTGCACCTGAGATCAAAACTGAGACCTATTGTAAAACAGTTAATTGATCAGAATTATTCAGGTAATCTGTCCTAGTCCAGTTTTGTGTTCAAATTCTTATGCTGAAGACAGTAAATTAATGGACTGAGATCCCCTGTCACAGGCTCTTGGTGAGACTACACTTAATCAAGGAGTTGTGGAATTGCCAACTGGACAAGGTTGCGCCTAGCTAGTGTCCACACCCGTGGCTTTTGAACTTTCATTGCACTGCACAGTTGAGCACCTTGATAACATATTATTAACACAACTTGTGTCCAGGCTGGAGAGACATGGATAACTCCACACTGCACCAAAAGATGCCAGTGCCAGAAGAATGGTGTCATCAGTTGCAAGAGCTACAGCTGTGATTCTAGAGAAACCTGCGTGAACAAAGATGGAAAACACAAGTGCAATCCAACAGGTATGCGCAAGGAGGTCTTCACTTGGGTTCACTTGAGAGCTGCAGAAGGAAGGAGGATATGTGTGCACATACTTTGTTTCATGGCAATTCCATTCACTGGGAAATAAGGAAACTCTGACTTTTTTGTTGACAACATGTTATTGAATACAAATGGACTCCATTCTCATAACAGAAGGTTCCTATTCCATGCAGAGAATCTCAAGAGGGAAATGGATACCTGGATATAATTTACCTATATCTATAAATCTGACAGTTCAGTCTGACCAGTTTGACTAAAATTTCTTTTTAAAAAATTCCACTGCATCTACTGAACCTAAAATTCAGTTTGTGAATCCCATCACAATGATCCTGTTTTTGCCACTGCATGTTGATTTGAGAACAGAAAAAAGAAATCAAATCAAAAACCAATACGCAAAACTAGAACAGAGCAGATATGGACAGATATATGATAGGCCAGTCAGAGGACTTTGGTGCTTTTCATTCAACATTTGTGTTGGTTAGGCAAAATTAATCCCATATTTTCTAGGTAGGTTGGGTTGATTAGGAGAGAGCTTGTTGCATAGTGTCCCTACACTTTAGTTTTGAAGAATAGCATGGCATCAGTCCCACTGTAGTGAGAATCAATACAAAAGCATAAGGCAAATTCAGTGTCCCCCTGATATATTTTGGAAAAATGTCTGAACAGAGGCACCCCAGCAGTTTTAAGGATATGTAATGTAATAGGCCTTCCTATGCCTTGCTCCTGTCATAACAGTTTACTCTGTGCTCAGTTGTCAAGGAGAATACATAGATGATAGTCACTGTATCTGATTGTTAGGTCTGGTAAACCAAACAATCAGTTTAGTAACCCCAGCAGAAATCAGTGACAGCACTAAGTCAGCCAAATTTAAACACTGCTTTTCAATTTTGTAACACATGGCAGAGGTTATGAAAACAACATCTCTTATTAGGCCAGTTCAAGCTGTGCTTGTGTCAGAGTCATTCCTCTGCAGAGGGCCAATGTGCACAACTTAGTCTCAATAAATTCTATAAACCCTAATGTTCTGCTTTAGCTCAGTTGGCTCACAGTGGTCCTCAGGAGAGGAATGAGTTTCTCTGTCCATCTCTCCATTTGAGTATCTATTCACTAGAGTGAAGCCTGAGCACCCATTTTTACTTTCAGACCTGCATGCTAGCAGCAATCATTTTTGTCTAACAGTTTGGACCAGTCCAGGCATGGTATCTGGCAGATGCATATTTAGACTGGAGAGTAATGAAGCTCTTCCCCTGCAGGTTTTGGGAAATGTCAGATCATGGGCGACCCACACTACATCACCTTTGACGGGCTGGTGCACCACTTCCAAGGGAAATACACATATATTCTGGCTCAGAGCATCCCTGACCTACCTGACACTCTGACACAGTTCAGCATTGAAGGCATGAACTATCCATTACGTGGAATTCAACGCATTACTTACCTGAAAGAGATGCTCATCAATGTTTACAACCACACAGTGCGATTCAGGCAGAACAAGCAGGTTCTGGTAAGTCCCTTCCACACACACTGCAGAGCACAAGGAAGGTGCTTACTCCCTTGGAAGTGTTTACTCCCTTGGAGAGAAGCACTTTTGAATAATGGACTTTTTTTTTTTTTTTTTAATTAAAGTATTAAAGTGAACTGTATTATTACCACAATGCTGTGAGGTAACCACAAATGAGATTTGCATTTGTGTGGAGTCTTTTTTCTCCATAGCTATGAAAGAAACAATTCTACATCAAACAAAAAAATCAATAGATATAATTTTAGCAATGAAATCCCAAATATCCCAAGGCTTACAATAAAGCGACACCAATTTTTATCAGTGGTAAGGAAAGATTTGTTTTATGTTAGGATAATTTAATTTTGTTCCTCTTTATTGGTGTGTAAGAGCATACATAGCTGTTATATTGCATTTTTAGCTCAATAATAGAAATTTCTTTGGATGACATGAAAGTACTGTGTTCAGATCACTTTCTTCAATACATGATTTTGTTAACTTAAAAAAAATAAATGCTGTTGAATTATCTGATATATTTATCATTAAACCAGAGAAGTATTGGATTGTAGCATTGACCTGTACAGAAACCAGTTTTTAATTTAGCCAATATATAAGGAATTTTTTTTTCATTCCTTGTTAGTTGGATGGTGTGAGAGTGAGGCTCCCCATTCGACCTCATGAAGGTATTCATATATATCAGAGGACAACAAGAATTTACCTGGAGACAGATTTTGGCTTATATCTGAGCTTTGATGGCAATCAAAATGCAGGTAAGTGATGCTATAAAACTTTGCAGAAATATTTTTGCACAGCCCCCAAAAATGTTCTCATTCCAGAGAAGGTCTAAACCCAAAGCAAAATTTGAAATCTTCACCCTTTGTGAAGGGTCCTTTGTGATATAAAATATCAGAAAATAAGCAGAAAATACCAGAAACAAGTGTTTCCCAGGAACCAGAAAAAAACATAAAACTGACATGTGGCACTTGACATTGATTTCTACCTGTTCCATACACTCAGTGGCAACAATTTCTTTGTAACAGCTTCTTTTCCTTCTGATTTTGCCTAGACATAAAGCTGGCTACCACCTACAGAAGCAGAGTGGAAGGCTTGTGTGGTGACTTTGATGGGAGATACAGAAATGACTTCAAAAATCCAGACGGTGTTTGGGTCAGGAATGTGAATATATTTGGTGAAAGCTGGAAAGTTCCTCTGAAAAGAAGTTCTCGTCTCAGGTACTTGATTTTCTATTTAATATCCACAGCAAGCACTGCCACTAGAAGTGAGTGAATTAAGTAATAGGAATTTACCTCTAGGAATAACTACACTGCCTCATTTCTTTTATCTTTCTTCTTCCCTCTGTTTGTGTGTATGGATTTTTCCTGCTCATCACTAAAGGGAACTCTCAGTGCCTTTCTATCTGGCCAAAAAAGGCCTGAACTGTCAGTGCCATGACTCCAGTTCAGTATCCCTCTTTGGAGTCACAGTCATTACAACTGCTAGGGCACAGGGGTGCATAACGTCTTTGCCAAGCTCATTGTTCAAAGATAAATACATGCGCTAGATGGGTCTGAGTGAGTGCAAATCCTGATTCAGTGTCAGTCTTTCCTCTGGAACATGAAGGTAGCTTTGAAATCCATCAGCATAAATTCACAGTTCCTCCCATAAAAGGTTCTTGAAGAGTCTCATTTTTTTGCTTTCATGGCTATCTATTTTGATTTCTGATGGTACACAAAAAGTAAAAATGTTCTTTTCACTGTACATGACCATAATATTTGTGGTCAGGAAAATTCTGTGCTAGTTAGTCCATACACAACATTGAAAAAGATTTTTCTTGTTTCTTTGAGTTTTCCTTCCTTCCTTCCTTCCTGCCTTCCTGTTGCTTTGAAAGCCCTTGGGAAATTGCTTAGCCACTAACACATTGCTTTTTCAGAAAGTAAACGGAACTGTATTAGCTGTCTGGATATATTTTGGCTGCAAAAATTTGTCTGCCAGAATAGCAGAAAGCCATATACAGGGCAGTGTTGAGAATAAAGGGGCTCTGGAGTCTGTGTCCATAGGAATATTCTGGCATTTCAGGCATGCAGCAAGTTGTTCAGTGAAAGTGAACATATATCCAAGAAACAGGGCTTTATTCTAGCTGCATCCTTCATTCAACTTTTATTGAATAGATTGGATGGAGGAGGCAATGGATAAGACATGTATCTTGCAGAATTTCCAAAGAGAAAACTACAGATATCCCATTTACTTTAAATATCCATGAACCTCTGAGATGGTAGGAAGTGTTCCAGTATATCTTTGATTTGCTGAATCTCCTTCCCATTCAGGATAAAACATGAAAGATAAATAAGCTTACATTTACACCACAAGGCAGAAGTATTCTTGCAGTGTTGCTCAGAGCATAGTACCATGAATGCTGGATGTACACAGAACACTGATGATTTCATAATGACTTCATTTACAGACGAGATGTCAGCTCAGAAAATGACTCTGAGGAGGAGCCAGATCCAGGGCTTTTCCAAGGCTGCAACGAAAATCAACTGGAGCAGCAAAATACAACTTCAAGGTGTCAAATCCTGACTGACTTGAATGGTCCTTTTGCCAAGTGTCATTCTGCAGTCAAACCAGATTTCTATTTCACGTAAGTGTCTACTGCAGACAGTTGTTCTCCCCATTTGCAAATTCATTTTGGCAAGAACTATCTTCAGTCATCTGGAGTCTCCAGGCTATTAATAGGAGCTGAGGATATTAAGTGTCTTTGTAGAAGTGGACCCAGTGATTCCATTATTGATATATTTATATACCCTTATTTATTTTTAAATAGTTGTGATTATCTTTCTTTCATCTATTCAGCGTTTCACTTCTCTGCTAGTTCTACAAAGCAGCTTTCCTGTTTTCCCACACAAATAAAGCAGCAGAGTTAAGCATTATCCCTGTAGCCTGGAATTTCCAATGTGCATACAGTTCTCATCCACATTCAGTGAGACTTTAGAACCTGGGTCTATTGGGTAGAAGTTCTAGCTTCATAAAATTTGTATCCTGCCATATACAAAGGCTGAAGCTCTCAGTGACACTTCTTGAATTTTTCATGGAGAAGTACAAAAACCAGATTAGTGAAGATTAATTAAACTGTTATCTGCGAGAAAGTTCCCTCTTCTGTGTGTCAAGGTTGCTCTGCCTCCTACATATACAATTCCAACATACCTAATTCTGAGCTATATTCATCCCCACGTTCATCTTTCATGCTTCATCCATCATCAAATTTGCCAAGTAGCTTCCAGTTTTCTTTAGTTACAAGTTGTGCCTAATATTTAAAGACAGGTAATGCCAACCCCAAATTCCCCCTTATCTGGGAGAAGAATGTTACAGTACTTTAAGCCAAATAAAGTGGACCAGTATCCTGATTCTTAACGTGAGCCTATTTTTCTCCTCACTCTAGAATTTCGTTGGGCAGCCTGCTCTATCTGCTTAGTGGTTGCCCTGATTTTTCTGAGGTGCTGCATGTTTGCAGATTCCATTCATCTTAGATCTCAGTGCCTCTGAAAATCAGGCCATGAATACTCAAATGATGAGCAAAACTGAGAAGGTAGCACTGGCAGACAAACACTGGATAAAACAGAATTCTGTGTCAACATTCAAGGCAGATGGACATGGGGAGCGTACCCATGTATTGAAAGAGGCATGTAAATCAAGCTGTAAGACTTAGCAGGACTAAAAAGTGCTACATAAGCAAGATGTATCCTGAAACAGAAGCAGAGGGCAAAGAAGTTACTGTGTTAAGCCAAGTAACTGTTTATTGCTTGGTCCAAAGAAGATTTAGATTGTATATGGGGAAAACTTTCAATTTAGGGCCATAGTTTAGTGGTGGACCTGGTAGAGTTAGGTTAAACCTTAGGCTTGATGATCTTGGAGGCCTTTTCCAGCTTTAATGATCCTATATGGACACCTCACACAGCAGCAGCAGCTGCACAACAAATGACCTGATCTTCCCAATCGCATGCTTGGGGTGTCTTGTACTCCTGTTTCCCGACAGCCAGATAGTTTTGCTGGAAAACAAAACTAACTCAGAGTCAGTCAGAAAAGCAGATGAAAACAACCAATAACAAATGTACTGGGAATTAATGTGTTCTCATGTTGCACATAGGAGCTGCCTGTTTGATATGTGTGTGGAAGGAGATGAGATCTTGTGCCGCAGCCTGGAGGAATATGTGCTGGATTGTCAGCAGCTAGGAGTCAGCATGGATGGCTGGAGGCAACAGACAGACTGTGGTAAGCACAGGAAGAAACAGGAAGTAGGGACTCTACCTACAGGACTCTTAAAATCTGAAGTTTAAGCCTTTTCCTATATCAAATCTTCTCAGGGAATAAAAACATGTTGATTCACAGTTCACTCACTCTTCACAGTTAAGCACACTTGTTTTTCTGGCCTCACTTCTGTGTCCTATGCTGACTTTTGCATTTAAACCCCAGCTTTGAGAGATACTTAGGAAATCAGAGCTGTCAACTCCATGTCATCAGAAGTATTATGAGTGAAACAATGTCCCCATTCCCAATGGGACAAAAAGTTTAAATTTTGGAGATCTTTACAAGCTACAAATCTGAAGGCAAAACATTTCATTTCAAATGCTCTTTAAATCTCCAAAATATTCTAATTATCTTTTTTGCCTGTGAAATTTCAAGATAAAAAAAATTCAACTGAAAAGTCGAAACTTTTCAGACTAAAAGAAATGCTGAAGACTAATAATCATCTCAAACATTTTTCCTCTTTTTTTTTTTTTTTTTAAGTTTGAAGATTCATCAAACCATGTTTTCCCTGTGTCTGCTATTGTTAGATGGCTTTGTATTTTTGGTGAAACACAGTTCCCAAAGTTGTGGAACAGCCCTGTCACTTGAAGGGATGGCAACCCTGAACATGTGAGAAGTTGTTTTGAGATCAATGTATACCAGGAACAAGAGCACAGTATACAAATAGCTCTGATGATGCATTTCCTGACTTTGGAGTGCTTTACTTACAACTTCAGAACTATTATACATGTATGCACATCTGTGTATGCATTTATTATATTGCCTCCTACACAATGGATCAGAAAGGGAATTCTGTAAGGAAGTAACACACAGCAGCCTAGTATAACTGTACTCCTTATTTTTGCAGGTATGTCATGTCCTGCCAACAGCAAGTACAGCTCTTGCATGTCTGCATGCCCAGCATCCTGCAACGACCTGACCAGCCCTTCTGAGTGTGAATCACCCTGTGTTGAAGGCTGTGAATGTCTCCCTGGTTATGTTCTTAGTGGCTTTGACTGTGTGCCTTACAAACAGTGTGGCTGCACATACCTTAACAAATACTATGAGGTATGGTCTCTCTGTGGGTCAGACAGCTCCCACAGCACTAAACAATATTTTCTCTTGTTAGGTATTTTGACAATCTCCTCATAATTCGCAGCATGTAATTTTGCAGTAGAAACATTACAAAAAAAAGAGCAATTGTTTAATAAAATTCTGGTTTCTGGAGAAAGGGAAGAGAGGTCAAGATCTCTTGGTCTCCCTCTGAAACTCTGAAATGACAGATAGCATTTCCACATTGCCTTGGAGGTATTATGTGATTCATCTGCCACTCCTCCCAAGGAATAGTTGCCCAGTTTTGGTTGCACATGTACCCTGCCTGGGGCTAGGATCTCATGCCCCAAACTCTTATTTTGCTTTCTTTTTTGGGCCATCCTCGATTTTTGAAAAGCTGCATTAATAAGCCATTTCCTTTGGTTTTTACAAACTACTTAAAAAAAAAAAACAAAACAATCTGCCCTACTGCCATTCATCAGGAAAGCATTGGAGAGACAATAATGAGGGTTTCAGTGCTACATTCATGGTTTTTTCTGGCTGATTTTAATTGATCTTTTTTAACATCTAACTCCTGTTCTTCCAGATTGGAGAAATATTCACCACTGACGACTGCTCTCAGAAATGCCAGTGCACAGAAAGCTCCACTGTTTTCTGCCTTGATGAAGTGTGTGGGTCTGGTGAAATCTGTGGCATTTCAAACTACAGTCGTGGATGCTACAGGAGTGAGTCAACCACTATCAAATTGTCTTTGATGCTATGAAGTCTTGACTAACTTTAAAGGGCATTATTGGGTTAGGGATTGTTGCAAGAGTGTACAGAAGAAAACCATGCAAGGGATCTTGTTCTGATGTCTCACTGGAGAAACAGTGTTTCTTTCCCTTATTTGTGTTGTCAGATATAAGAAACATGCTAAAATACAGGGGATGTGCAGCATTAGGAGTCGGCGTAATCTAAGCAAGCACAGTTCTATTCAGGGGTGAATTATATGAGAGTCAAGTGTTTCTCCTTTTTTCCCAGGTGGCCCATGTATGCCAAATCCTTGTAAGAATGATGGCATTTGCTCTGAAACTTCCAATAGCACCTCCCTCCACTTCTGTGAATGTTCAGAACTCTACACAGGACAAAACTGTGAGGCTGAAAAAATAGGTAATAAAAGTATTTCCCTGTCTGCATTAACACATCACATCATTTTCAAAAACACATCATTTTCAAGAATGTTGTTATGGAGAAGACTGGTCTTGCTCTTAATTTTCATCATGTAGGTTAGCAACCCAGTGGGTGAGAGCCAGTGCTCATCCAAGCAGAGAGAAGGGTCAGAAGTCCTGGAGAGGTACCAGAAAGCAGCATAGCAGAGCTTGGTACAGCACACAGGACCTGGTCTGGCACCACTCCAGAAAACTACAGAGAACACAGAAAAACCAAACAGACAGACAAGGGTGGAGAAAAACCATTTCTGTTCACAGCATGGTTAGCTTTCAGTGACAGGGCTCTTGTGTTTTCTTCAGCTGAAGACCCTGACACAGAGGATTCGGACCACACAGTTGCCATTGTCGTCGGAGTTGTGGCAGGTGTAGCTGTTATTGTCATTCTCATCTCCTCTACAGTGTACCTGTTCAGGTAAGGCTTTTCCCAGCTTTGCTACATTCAGCAAAGACACCTCTTTTAGCACCTGTAAACCTCAAAACTCTCATCAGTCACATACCTGCAAAAGCAGAAAGGAGCCATAGCATTGTGGATCTCTTCTGAGGAATGTGAGGGAAAACTTAACTTGTTTTATCAGGAATTAACACATTCCATTTCTTTTACACAAGGCATTTGCATCACGTTTCATAAAACTCTAGCTTCTCCAAAACCCAGTTCCATTCATGCTTACAGCATCTCTCACTATAAATAAGAATTGAAATTAAAATGAGTTGTTCTTTTCTTCCCCCCCCCCCCATTGTACAGAAGGAAGAGAAAGATGGATAAAGTTACAATAACGAGGGATTCTTCTTTGCAATGGTCCAGGGATAAATTGGATGCTAGAGAACGTGAACAAGATTATGGCTGCATCGTGAACAGGGCATTTGATCAAAATGAATACCCAAATACACATCCATAGTTAAGAATATTATTCCTATTGATTTGTCATACTTTTTACTCTTGTATTTTAACCCTATTTCTAATGCTTTGAGAATAAATTATAATAAATTTATCATTGCATTTGTTGAAAACCTTTGTCATTGTTCATTTAAAATATATCTCAAATATCACAGTGTAGACCCAAACTGAAATACGTTTTAACTTACAGAAGAGACTTTGTTGTCTTCAAAGGATGTTTGAAAAGCACAAATTCCAGACAGACCTTGATGGCACAAGTGTGCTGCACAACATCACATACACACCTCTGAGAGATGTACAAACCATAGACTGATGTGGTCAGAATTTAAACTGAAAGAGAGTAGGTTAAGGTTAGATATCTGAAAGTAGGTTTATGTTAGATCTTAGAAAGAAATTCCTTACTATGAGGGTGGTGAGGCACTGGAATAGGTTGTCCAGAGAAGTTGTGGATGCCCTGTCCCTGAAAGAGTTCAGGGCCAGGCTGGATGGAGCTTCAAGCAATCTGGTCTAATGAAAGGTGTCCCTGCCCATGGCAGAGGATTGGAACTGGATGATCTTTAGGTTCCTTCCAGCCCAAACATTCTGTGATTCTACGAACTAGTTACAGCATCCCAGGCAGGATGAGACCTGATCTCTCTTCATGAGATTTTATCCAAATCCTTCCATGGGGAGGGGATTAGTTGAATGACATGGACACAGTTCTTTACCCTTCTTCTGGCAAGGCATGTCCAGCTGGGGAGAGAAAGAAACAAGACACTGAGTTCACTTGAGGACAGATGTAATATAAAGGATGACCTCCATTATCTTCTTAGAGTGTAGGGGACAAGAAACAGGCTTGTCATCAGTCCCCAACCTGTGAGGGCTAAGTAAGAGCAGAACTTAACAAAAACTTTCTGAAGAATGAGATGGTATCATAAACTCTCCTTGGGGGTCTTTGCAAACTCAGAAGCTGCCACACTGATGAACGTGAGAGGAGCTCTGCATCAACTCAGCCCCAGACCCCACTAAGGAGTACCCTACATCAGGAGACCAAAGGTATTCACAGCAATGCCAACTTACATGCTGTGTGAGAGACCCACCCCATGACAAACCACTCACAAAGCTCAGGGACTGAAGCACTGCCTGAGCCTTGTCCAAGCCCAGAACGGATTAGCCAGGCTATGAGTGAAGCTTTGAGGTGTAAAGCACCACGAAAATATTTCTGGTGCTTTTCCAGTTCGTTGCAGGTTACTTTCTGATTGTTGAGGAAAACATATACTGCAGGCAGCTCAGTGTACAACTGCACTGTAAGATGCAGATTGAGCTCTGGGTGGCAAGGCCTGACTGAACTGGTGCCAACGCTTTAAGTAACAAAGGGCAGGGGGACCTGTGACACAAGCACATGTACAGACACTCAGAAATATCAGGAGCTGAGGACCCCAGACGGTGAAGGTACAAAATCTATGTTTCTTTTGTTTGGGGTTCCTCCTTGTATGCATCCAGCTCAAGCTGTTGTTTTTTTGGGGTTTTTTTGGGGTTTTTGTTTTTTTGGGGTTTGTTTTGTTTTGTTTTGTTTTGTTTTGTTTTGTTTTGTTTTGTTTTGTTTTGTTGCACCATGAATAATTTATTTTAAGGATCCAGATGTTTGAGACTCTGCTATGGCAAACCTGGGACCACACAGGTGAGAAGCCTTTGAATGTGTGAGTGTGAGGTGTACAGGGAGTCAAGGGAGGCTCCTCAAAGGGACTCTGACAGGGCTTCAGTCCCAGGTCAAGTACAGCAAGTGTGACTGCCAGAGTGGGTCCTGGATGGTCAAACAGGAGGGTTTTCTTAACAAGGCTTGCTATTTTTTCTGATGTAATGCTTGTTATTATTTTATTACCTTTTTTCCTTTCCCTTGTTCCCATAAACTCATGTGTGCTGTTAGCCAGAGAAGTATTTGCAGTCTGTGGTGAGTTAGGTTATTCTGGTCCATTCAAGAGCACACCAGCTGTCCATACACACAGGCTACATCTATTTTGGAAAGGATATGAATAGAAAGGGCCTTTCAACCTCATTACACAATGAAAATGAATCAGTGAGAGAGACCTACTCATGCACAAATGAACTGTCAACCTTATGCTGGAATTTCACTGTGTTTATAATACATCTTTGCTGCCTGTTCAGTGGCAGTTTCTATTGCACTCTCGTGCCTGCCCAGCGTGATTCAGTGACTGCCGAGCAGTGCTGAGCACACTCACCTCCCTTTGCATTGGGTGGGAGCACAGGTCAGTCCCTCCCCTGCAGGATCCCAGCTCAGGCTCCCCTAAGCAACAGGACCCTTCTGTGCCCAGGTAAAGCAGTTATCTGGTTTTCCATGTATATGTTTGGGGTTTTTTCCATACCACAAGAATTGCCTTGTTGATTAAATTTCCACTGCAAAGCTTTGCAAATAGTTCAAATTTAAAGAAGGGGATGACACAGAAAGCAGAACTGCTGTTCAATGCTCTTCTGAATTAATAATTATTGTCACTAGAAGACAGAAAGATGGCAAATCTTCCACTGCTCTCATCTTCTATATCAACCAGCTTACTCCCTAGACTTCTGAAATGCAAGGCTTTAAATACCGCTAAATTCAACTTACCCAGAGGACACTTTTCTCATTAGTTTTAGCACGCTGTGCCAACACCAGTAAAGGAAATGGCTGTACGGGCTCAGCTGTGCTTATCTCTTGGACTAGGACCCTTGCTGGGCACTATCATGAAATTCCTCTGCTGTCCCAGAGGAAATGCCCAGGCCACGTTTCAAAAACACATCCTAAAAATCCCTTTGCCCTAAAATTATTTCAGGCAGAGCTCCACCTCCTTTGTTTCTCATCACGGTGAAGAAGTAGAACGGCAGCACCCATTCTTCTCTCGAAAGGTTTGCTGGTGAGAGGTGCTCACTCACCGCTCGGCCGAGCGGGACCGGAGCCACTCCGCGGCTGGAGGGGCTCGAGGAGCTGCGGATGTTTTCGGGAAAGTGGCAGCGACAGGTCCTCCTCGGGAACAGGATCGCATTTTCCACTAAAGCAGCGATTTTGGCAACAATCCCGGGAGAGGAGCGTTCGGATTGGGAGAAGCGGTGGGAGGGAAAAGGCGGGGGTGGTGGGATGGGACGGGATGGATGACGAGACGGACGGGGCGGCTCTCGATCAGAGTCGCCCGGGAGCCCGACAGGATCGGCGCAAGCGCCATCTTCATTTATAGCGGGAGCAGCGGGCCGGGAGCCCGACCACAGCAACAGGGGAAGAGGCGCTGAGGTGAGCGGAGCTCTCGGGATGCGAGCGGGCGTTTCCCGCAGGATGCGGCCCCCTCCAGGCTGCCGGCGGCGGGCGCGGCTCTGCCGGGGGGCCGGAGGTGCCCCCGAGCCCGGCCCGGCCCGGCCCCGGCGGAGCCCCGAGCGGAGCGCGGCCGGGAGGGGAGCGCGGGCAGTGGGCGGGCGGCAGCGGCCCCGAGCCGGCCCCGGCCGAGCGGCGCCGCCGCTCCGGCAGCGCTGCCCTCGGGGCCCGCCGCTGACACCTCCGTGCCCGCGCTCCCGGCAGCTGCCCCGGCACGGCCTCGCCTCCCGCTGCGCTCTGCCTGCGCTGAGCCCGCCCGGCTGCAGCCGCACGCCCTGACTGCACGGGCCTGAGATGGCAGAAGGCAAGTGCCACCCCCAGCCTGGGGACCTGATCGAGATCGACCGGCCACTTTACCAGCATTGGGCGCTCTACATGGGGGATGGATATGTCATCAACGTCACACCTGTAGGTAAGGCTTGTGCCGCGTGGCAAGGTTCAGAGTGGGTGTTGGGATGCCCCAGGATCCCTGTCTCCTTTCATATCCTGTTGCTAGTAGACCCTGTGTATGTAGATGACCTTTCCAGGAGCAGAGGAAACCCATCAGAGGTCGTGGAGAGTCCAGAGAAGTTCTTCCTGACTGCTTTATGTCCTCCCTGACTTCTCCAGATGAAGGAGCCCCATCTCTGTCAGTGAGCACCACATCAATATTCACCAGAAAGGCCAAGGTGAAGAAGCAGCTCCTGAAGGATGTGGTGGGAAATGATACATGGCATGTCAACAACAAGTATGACCGCTCCCGCACTCCTCGCCCAGTGGAGGAGATCATCCGGTGTGCGGAGCAATGGATTGACAGGGAGGTGCCATATGATGTGCTTTATGAGAACTGTGAACACTTTGTGACAGAGCTTCGCTATGGAGAAGGTGTCTCTGATCAGGTGAGTGCCACGGGGTGAGCCCCTGGGTGCCTCCCAGGGCACCTCCTGCTGCTCGCTGTGAGCCGCGGCACTGGGACACAGCCTGCAGCCTGCATGGGGCCAGCTGAGTGCCAGGCTGGGCTGCAAAGCAGCGCTGCCTCCCCAGAGCCCCTGGCCCTGGAGGGTCACTGTGCTGTGTGTGCACCCTGACAGTGCCCTCTCAGTGAGTGCCACCTCCTCGGGGTACAAACCTGGGTGTTGTCCCTTCTGCTCATGGGGCACAGCAGCCTCTCACTGATTTGTTTACCCTGAGTATCCCTGCCTTATCTTTATTATCATGCTGGGAGAGCATGAGTGCCCCTCATGTTTCCAGCCTGTGTTTTACTTTCTTTTTGTAGGTCAGAAAAGCAGTTATTGGTACTATAGCAGCCGTAGGAGGTATCATTCTTGCTGGTCTTGCCACCGCTGTTGTCAAGGGCTTGTCTGGGGACTCATCCAGGAGAGAGAGAAAGCACTACTGATGGGCTGTCAGAAAGAGCTCAGAGCAAGGCAGAGGAATCTCCTGGCTACAGTGGTCACTGTCAACTTTTGCTGCACCTGCCATCATGGCTTCCTAGCAACTGTGCCACCCTTTCTATAAACATTAAATAATAATAATATAACAATAAAGAATTAATTTTTACTTAAATAAAATGTTAGAAAGCTAAACTTTAATTGTCCCAGACTCTTCTTTTATCTAATTTTCCATCCAAGTTCAACTGTTCAGCCTTGCTTTTCCCTGCTATTTCAATGAGAAACAAAATGTCAAGATCAGCACCGTTTACTGACCTCCAGCAGTACTAGCCTGGTTGCCATATCTCTTTTTATTTCATTGCCTGTGGTGATTTTTGTGGTAGTCTGGGCATATTTGCACTGGTGCAGGCTTTTCATCCATTTTCATCAATTGGTTTCAGTGGGCTTTTTCTGTATTTCTGTGATTTTAACCTCAAATTTCCAAAAAAAGTTGAAAAAAAGTACTGCTGAGGGTTTTCCAGCTGAGACTCTATGTAGGTAGGAAAGCCCTGGCTGCACTGTCTGCAAAGGAGCAGGCAGGGCATGTGCACTGTCTTGGGGTCTGTACTTGTGCTGCTTAGCCTGAGAAACTCCTGGGAGGTTGGGAGGTCAGAGGGAAGGTCAGGTCTTATAAGCTGTATCCTTCAGAGTTGTACAGGTGTGCTCTAGTTTTGGCATGATAGTGTTTTGCTTGGTTTTTCCCTGCCTACAAAGTGTTTCCAAATGTACTGAGCCACACCATTTCCTTGTCACAAAGCTGATGTGTGCATTGTCTTGGAAGAAAACTGTTCAGGCTAAGTGTGCTTTGTTGTCCATTACCTGGAGTATCTGTCTTAAGTGCTTGGAACCAGGTTACCTGCAGCCCACCTGTGAGACACAGAATCCTGTGCTGCTTTTCTTACAGGCACCTGCCTGGACTGCAGAGACAGAACAGCTATCTGGGAGAGGCTGGTTGGTTTTGTCTGCTCTGAACAGGTTGTCCAGGTTTAACCCCAGCCAGCAACAAAGCACCGGGCAGCTACTCACTCAATCACTCCCCTGCCAGCCCCATCAGGGACAGAATCGGAAGAGTAAAACACTTGTGGCTTGAGAAGAAGTTGGTTTAGTAGGTACACCAAAAGCTTTGCATGCAAGCAAAGCAAAACAAGAAATCAAACTGCTTTTTTAAACAGCAGTTTTTCAATGTTTGAAATAACCAAGCCAGAGTTTCCAGTTGTACTTTGTACTTTGTACCTTTGTTATTACATATGAAGAAAGTTTTTCGTTGTAACACAGGAAAACACATAATCAAACTGAAAGTGAAACTCCTTTCTGGATTCCTGGAAATGGAATTGCAACTTCTTTTATGGCTAAGCTATTGAGGTTATACAGAACTTCTGAACTTTCCTGCGCTCAGGGCGTTCTCTCTGCACACCCTGACAAGGGACCACCATGTGAGGGCAGCATTTCGACCGCTCACGTCTCTACTTCATACTGCAATACAAGAGAGCTGGCATTATTTTATCTGGGAAATTGTCTTCTTGTTCTTGAAAGCTGCAACATTTCACAGAATGCAGAAATTTACATTTGTACTGTGCTTCACTTTCCAGTCAGGGTGATGTTGCTCATTATGGGATGCCTGTCCATGGAGCCTTTGGGTGCATTGACAGGATTTGGTGGAACACTGCCCAAAACCATAAAGTGAGTGTGAGGAGGAGCAGCAAATCCATGGCTTGCTACATTCTGCACTCCTGAGCCTTTCTAGGAAATGCTGGAGAGGCCTGAGACCTGCTTGAGTTGCCACGGAGAGAGTCAAGGCTGTTCTTTTCCCAACAGCTGAGAGAACTCTCGATGCCTGTGCAGTGGGGCACACCCAAGCACAGGCACAGTGTGTCCTTAAAAAGAATGGCATTTGTAGGACATTAAACAATCTGAATCTAGTTCACATCAGATGATGAAAACCTGGCTGATTCAGTACAAGACAGGGAAGCCCCAGCGTTGTGCAGCCCTGAGCCTGGCTCAAGGGCCTCCACTGGTCCTCTTCACTCAGTTTGTAGGTGGGGCAATGTACATCTAATCCATCAAGCTGTTGCTGCAAAGTTTTTTGCATCTACACAAGGCCGTTTGCACTGGCCATTTACATCCTCTGATGGGTTTAGGACTGGTTGACTGGCATGCAAGCCAGACTGTAAACATGATCCAGAAGTTGTTTCACAATATGATATCGTGCCATATGTACAGGAGCGGTGTCAGGGCTGTTGCCTGCATGGAAGAGAAGGACCCCTTGAGGGCAGGGGCATCTAGCAAAGAAGGGAAGGCACAGCTTCAAAGGTGGCAGAATCCGATTTTTCACCCAACGGTGGTTTTGGCAACAATCTCGAGAGCAAAACCATAATGGAGCAGGGGGCGGGTGTGCCCCGATGGAATGGCTCCGGGGCAAAGCCGGCAGTGGGCACGGAGGGTAACACCCAGCGCCTGCTGCTCCTCATTTATAGCGGGGGAGAGGACTTTGAGCCCGGCCACGGCAGCAGCGGGACAGGCGCTGAGGTGAGCGGAGCTCTCGGGATGCGAGCGGGCGTTTCCCGCAGGATGCGGCCCCCTCCAGGCTGCCGGCGGCGGGCGCGGCTCTGCCGGGGGGCCGGAGGTGCCCCCGAGCTCGGGCCCGGCCCCGGCGGAGCCCCGAGCGGAGCGCGGCCGGGAGGGGAGCGCGGGCAGTGGGCGGGCGGCAGCGGCCCCGAGCCGGCCCCGGCCGAGCGGCGCCGCCGCTCCGGCAGCGCTGCCCTCGGGGCCCGCCGCTGACACCTCCGTGCCCGCGCTCCCGGCAGCTGCCCCGGCACGGCCTCGCCTCCCGCTGCGCTCTGCCCTGCGCTGAGCCCGCCCGGCTGCAGCCGCACGCCCTGACTGCACGGGCCTGAGATGGGACAGGACAATTGCAAACCCCAGCCCGGAGACCTGATCGAGATCGACCGGACAGGTTACCAGCACTGGGCGCTCTACGTGGGGGATGGATATGTCATCCATGTGACAGGTAAGGCTTGTGCCGCCTGGCACGGTGCAGAGTGGGTGTTGGGATGCCCCAGGAGCCCTGTCTTCCTCCATGGGCCCCTGTGTGTGAGGCTGTCTTTTCCAGAAGGAGTCAGAAACCCATCTGAGGTCCTGGAGGGGCCAGAGAGGGTCTACCTTCCTGCATTATCTCCCCCTTGGCTTCCCCAGATGAAGAAGCCACATCCCTTAGGCTTAGCAGCTCTGCAATACGTGCCACAACGGCCAAGGTGAAGAAGCAGCTCCTGAAGGCTGTGGTGCGAAATGATAAATGGCGTGTCAACAACAAGTATGACCGCTCCCGCACTCCTTTCCCTGTGAAGATCATCCAGCGTGCAGAGAAATGGGTTGGCAGGGAGGTACCATATGATGTGCTTTACGAGAACTGCGAGCACTTTGTGACAAAGCTTCGCTATGGAGAAGGAGTCTCTGATCAGGTGAGTGCCCCGGGGTGAGCCCCTGGGTGCCTCCCAGGGCACCTCCTGCTGCTCGCTGTGAGCCGCGGCACTGGGACACAGCCTGCAGCCTGCATGGGGCCAGCCGAGTGCCGGGCTGGGCTGCAAAGCAGCGCTGCCTCCCCAGAGCCCCTGCCCCTGGAGGGTCACTGTGCTGTGTCTGCACCCTGACAGTGCCCTCTTAGTGAGTGCCACCTCCTCGGGGTACAAACCTGGGTGTTGTCCCTTCTGCTCATGGGGCACAGCAGCCTCTCACTGGTTTAATTACTCCCATTATCACTGTGTTTTCTATATTATCATGCTAGCGTATGTGTAAATATAAGTGTTCCTCATGTTTCCAGCCTATTTTTTGCTTTTTCTTTTATAGGTCAGAAATGCAGCTGTTGGAGGTATAGGTATAATAGGAACTACACTTTTTGGTGCTGCTGTTCTTATTGGGATGGCACTGTCTGAGAACAAATCCAGGACATAGTACTAATGATGATCTGTCAGGAAGAGTTCAGAGCAAGGCAGAGTGAGCTCCTGGAAACAGCAGTCAGCTTTTCCTACACCTGCCATCAAGGCTTCCTACCAACTGTGCCACCTTTGCTGTAAACATTCAATAATCCTTAATAAAATGTCTGCAATATGAAATAATATTGCCCTAAAATCCTCTTTTATCTCAATATAGTTTTGTGTGCAAGTTCAGCAGTCCAGCCTTGCTTCTCCCTGCCATCCCATTGAGAAAAAAGTCAGTGTTTTACTGGCATGCTCTAATTTTTACATGATGGTGTTTTACTCACTTTTTCCCTACCTGCAAATGTACTTTTCTCAGTCTCTTCTGACTCTCTTTGGGAGCAGCAGAAACCCCAGTGTGGGGAGGCCTGACAGGAAAACCCAATAGGTCTTTCGTTATCAGCTGTTTGCTCCACTGTGCCATTGAAATTTCTCCCATCACCCTCTAAGTGCAGTGATTGCTGGCATTGGACCTGGACAAGTATGCCAGGTGATTTTTATGGTCCCTTCCAACATCTACCCATTCTAGGATTCTACTCTTTAGGCTGCCAAGAAACCACTGAAGCTTAAAGAATTGCAAGGGCAGCCAGGAACCTTTGACCCTTGGAGCTGTGGCGGTTCTCTCTTCAGTGACCAAATGTTGATTCCAAAGCTTTCATAGTCCCAGCACCAGATCAATTTTCCCCCAGCCAGCAGAAAGGCAAAGCTGAGCTTCCTGCATGCTGGGGGCGAGGGATGTGAAGAATGAGCTGTGCAGTACCAATGCTTCACCTCCCAATGTACTGAGCCACACCATTTCCTTGTCACAAAGCTGATGTGTGCATTGTCTTGGAAGAAAAGTGTTCAGGCTAAGTGTGCTTTGTTGTCCATTACCTGGAGTATCAGACTTAAGTGTTTGGAACCAGGTTACCTGCAGCCCACCTGTGAGACACAGAATCCTGTGCTGCTTTTGTTACAGGCACTTGCCTGGCCTGCAGGGACAGGTGAGAGCAGAACAGCTATCTGGGAGAGGCTGGCTGGTTTTGTTTGCTCTGAACAGGTTGTCCAGGTTTAACCCCAGCCAGCAACAAAGCACCAGGAGGCCACTTGCCCCTTCCCTGCCAGTCCCATCAGGGAGAGAATCAGAAGAGTTGAAGTGAAAAACTTGTGGCTTGAGAAAAATATGGTTTACTAGGTAAACCAAAAACTTTGCAAGCTAGCAAAGAAAGATGATTAATTCATTGTTTTTTTACACATAAGTTTTTCAATATTTGAAGTAATCAAGCCAAGAATTCCTGATGTTTTTTTGCCGCCCTTTGTTATTTCATCCCAAAATTTTTTTGGCTTTAATACAGGAAATCATGATCTAATCAAATTGAAACTGAAACTCCTTAATGGATTCTTGGAAATGAAGGGCTTTAGAGGAATCTCAGCCATGTGAATCTGGTTCACATCAGCGGATGAAAACTTGGGCTGAAGTCCCAGCCTTGTGCAGCCCCAAGCCTGGCTGTAGGGTCTCACCTCACTCTCTTTACTGTGTTTGCACGTGGTTTAACATAGAACTATTCCATGCTTTTTGCTGCATAGTCCTGTGCATTTATACAGGGCCATTTGAAATCTCTGTGCCATCTGTGGTACTGACTGTTTGACTGGTACCCAAGGCAAGTTTTAACCAGTAAACATGGGTGATTGTTCTGCCAGGTAATGTCCTGTGGAATGACAGGGTTAATGCTGTTGCTCATCACTGGACAGGTGGACCAGATGGGGACAGACGCCCATTGCAATGAGGCGGCAGTTCAGCTTCCTCGGGTACAAGATGAGATTTTCCAATCAGCAGGTGATCGTTGCACCACGAGTGGGAGCAGAGCCTTATATGGAGTGAGGGGTCGAGTGTGAAGGGAGGGGCCGACTCCGGAGAGGTGCTGGCATTGAGCCCGGCAAAATTCACGCAATTTCCTCTGCCATGATCTTTATAACGGGAGCAGCCGGTCAAGCGAGTCCACGGCAGCAGCGGGACAGGCGCTGAGGTGAGCGGAGCTCTCGGGATGCGAGCGGGCGTTTCCCGCAGGATGCGGCCCCCTCCAGGCTGCCGGCGGCGGGCGCGGCTCTGCCGGGGGGCCGGAGGTGCCCCCGAGCCCGGCCCGGCCCGGCCCCGGCGGAGCCCCGAGCGGAGCGCGGCCGGGAGGGGAGCGCGGGCAGTGGCGGGCGGGGGCAGCCGGGGACGGCGGCAGCAGCCGGAGCTCGGCCGGGCCGGCCTCGGCCCTCGGCCGATGCGCTGCTGCGAGCGGAGCCGTTCGCTGCCTCGCCCTGGCCGGCGGGCGGCAGCGGCCCCGAGCCGGCCCCGGCCGAGCGGCGCCGCCGCTCCGGCAGCGCTGCCCTCGGGGCCCGCCGCTGACACCTCCGTGCCCGCGCTCCCGGCAGCTGCCCCGGCACGGCCTCGCCTCCCGCTGCGCTCTGCCTGCGCTGAGCCCGCCCGGCTGCAGCCGCACGCCCTGACTGCACGGGCCTGAGATGGGACAGGACAATTGCAAACCCCAGCCCGGAGACCTGATCGAGATCGACCGGACAGGTTACCAGCACTGGGCGCTCTACGTGGGGGATGGATATGTCATCCATGTGACAGGTAAGGCTTGTGCCGCCTGGCACGGTGCAGAGTGGGTGTTGGGATGCCCCAGGAGCCCTGTCTTCCTCCATGGGCCCCTGTGTGTGAGGCTGTCTTTTCCAGAAGGAGTCAGAAACCCATTTGAGGTCCTGGAGGGGCCAGAGAGGGTCTACCTTCCTGCATTATCTCCCCCTTGGCTTCCCCAGATGAAGGAGCCACATCCCTTACGCTTAGCAGCTCTTCAATATGTGCCACAACGGCCAAGGTGAAGAAGCAGCTCCTGAAGGATGTGGTGGGAAATGATAAATGGCGTGTCAACAACAAGTATGACCGCTCCCGCACTCCTTTCCCTGTGAAGAAGATCATCCAGCGTGCGGAGAAATGCGTTGGCAGGGAGGTACCATATGATGTGCTTAACAAGAACTGCGAACACTTTGTGACAGAGCTTCGCTATGGAGAAGGAGTCTCTGATCAGGTGAGTGCCCCGGGGTGAGCCCCTGGGTGCCTCCCAGGGCACCTCCTGCTGCTCGCTGTGAGCCGCGGCACTGGGACACAGCCTGCAGCCTGCATGGGGCCAGCCGAGTGCCGGGCTGGGCTGCAAAGCAGCGCTGCCTCCCCAGAGCCCCTGCCCCTGGAGGGTCACTGTGCTGTGTCTGCACCCTGACAGTGCCCTCTCAGCGAGTGCCACCTCCTCGGGGTACAAACCTGGGTGTTGTCCCTTCTGCTCATGGGGCACAGCAGCCTCTCACTGGTTTAATTACTCTCATTATCACTGTGTTTTCTGTATTATCATGCTAGCGGAAGTGTCAATATAAGTGTTCCTCATGTTTCCAGCCTATTTTTTGCTTTCTCTTTTATAGGTCAGAAATGCAGCTGCTGGAGGTATAGGTATAATAGGAACTGCACTTCTTGGTGCTGCTGCTCTTATTGGGATGGCACTGTCTGAGAACAAATCCAGGACATAGTACTAATGATGATCTGTCAGGAAGAGTTCAGAGCAAGGCAGAGTGAGCTCCTGGAAACAGCAGTCAGCTTTTCCTACACCTGCCATCAAGGCTTCCTACCAACTGTGCCACCCTTGCTGTAAACATTCAGTAAGCCTTAATAAAATGTCTGAAATCCACACTCATATTTCCCTGAAATTCTCTTTTATCTATTTGACTGTAGCTTTGTTTAGCAGTTTAACATTTTAGCCTTGCTTCTCCCTGCCATCCCAGTAAGGAATAACAAGTCAAGATTGTCACCATTCAAAGTGATCCCCAGCAGCTCTAGCCTGCTTGGCACGTGAGTTTTTATTTTATTGCGTGTGATGGTTTTTGTGGTAGTCTGGCAGAAATTGCAAGCAAGTTATCTATTCCTTCCCCATCCCACACACCTCCCCTCGAGTGGTTTGCTGAGCACAGGTGCAGAATTTTCAGCCTGTTTTGACCAGCTAGCTCCTGGAAGCTCGTTCTATGTTCCATTGAAATAAAAAGGACTGCTGAGGGTTTACTGTGTTTTCCAGCTGTGTCCTGGTGTGTGTGTGTGGGTGTGTGTGGTGCAAAAGACAGAAGGCTTCCAAGGAGGGCGGGAGCCTTCCCGGAAGAGAAATAAGACCCCTCGATCCTGATGATTATGACTTCGAAAGCACGGGTCTTTGCGGCAGAACTGAGGAAAGAGGAATCGGAGTTCTTCAGCAGAACATGCACAGCCCAGAGCGGCCAAGCGCAGATTCCGCGGAGCGCCGCTGTGCCGCCCTGCGGGGCCGGGCCGGGGGAGCCGCGGGGAACGCGCGGGGCGGCCCCGACACCGACACACGGCGGGGATAGCCACGGCACCGACACCGACACACGGCGGGGATAGCCACGGCACCGACACCGACACACGGCGGGGATAGCCACGGCACCGACACCGAACCACCGCGGGGCAGGCACAGGGCGCACACTGCCGCGGCTCCGGCTCCGCATCCCCCGAGCGCAGGAGAGCGCCACCAGCTACAAAACTGCCAACCCCCCCCCCCCCCCCCCCCCATTCCACTCCCCAAACCACTCCGCTGACGTCCCGAGCTATCAGCCAATTCCGTTATCGGACTTATTCACCCGCCATCCACCTCCACGCAGTCACCCTCTCCTCCTCCCAGTGTCTTCACCGTGACAATGGGAAAAATTCACCTCGAAGCCTAAACCCGTAAGAGTGGGAAAGCCCTGGGTGCCGGCTGTGCAAAAGGACAGGCAGGGAATGTGCCCCGTCTTGAAACCCTTGGCAGCCTGTGCTGCCTAAAGTGAGCAGCTCCGGGAGCTGGGGAGTTAGGAAGGAAGGGCAGTATCCTTCCGTGTTTTACAGGGTCATTCTCATTTTGGTGCGATGGTGTTTTGCTCCGTTTTTACCTGCCGACAAAATGTTGCTTTCCCTGGCTTTTCTGGCTCTCTTTGGCAACAGCAGACCCCCAGCGTGGGGAGGTCTGACAGAAAAACCCCAGATGCCGTTTTGTCTCTTAGCTTTCTCCCACTGTGGCATCAAAATTTCCCACTTCACCCTGTTTGTGCAGTGATTGTTGGCCTTGAACTTGAACAAGACTGCTAGGTGATAATTATGATCCCTACCAACTCTCAACCCATTCTCAGATTCTGCTCTTTGAGCTGCCAAAACACTGACTTGCTTAAAGAATTACAAAGGCATCCAGGAGCCTATGACCCTTAGAGCTGTGAGTATTCTCCCTTCAATGACCAAATGTTGATTCCAAAGCATTCATAAGCATTCTAAAGAACCAGATCAATCTTCCCCCAGCCAGCAGAAAGGCAAAGCTGAGCTTCCTGCATGCTGGGGGTGAGGGATGTGAAGAATGAGCTGTGCAGTACCAATGCTTCATCTCCCAGTGTACTGAGCCACACCATTTCCTTGTCACAAAGCTGATGTGTGCATTGTCTTGGAAGAAAACTGTTCAGGCTAAGTGTGCTTTGTTGTCCATTACCTGGAGTATCAGACTTAAGTGTTTGGAACCAGGTTACCTGCAGCCCACCTGTGAGACACAGAATCCTGTGCTGCTTTTGTTACAGGCACTTGCCTGGCCTGCAGGGACAGGTGAGAGCAGAACAGCTGTCTGGGAAAGGCTGGCTGGTTTTGTTTGCTCTGAACAAGTTGTTCAGGTGCACATCAGACGATAAAAACTTGGGCTGATTTAGAACAGGCCAGGGAAGCCCCAGCATTCTGGGCCCTATATCTGTGTTTGTTGATGGAGTTAACACAAATCTTCTCCATCTGCTTTTTTTCTGCAAAAAAAGGGCAGATGGAGGGCATTTGGGGTCCCTCTGCGTCATCCTCTGCCCTTTCTGGTAGCAACTGTTTGACTCGTACCCAAATCAGGTTTTAAGCATAATCCAATGGTTTTTGTTCTACAAGAAAAAGTCCAGAGGAGTGAAGGGTGCAGGGTCAGGGCTGTTGCCCATCAGTGGATGGGAGGATAACTCGGGGATAGACTCTCCCTATAATGAGGCAGTGGCCCTACTTTCTCGACAACAAGAACACGTTTTCCACTCGACGGGTGGTTTTTGGCACTAACCTAGGGAGAGGAGTCGTTCCGCTGCACGGGATGGGTGGTGTCAGACGTGCAGCCGCCAAGGCAGGAAGGGCAGTGACAGCGGAACGATTGCGCAATTGCCTCTACAAAAGTATTTCTAGAGGGAGCAGCGGGCCGGAAGCCCGACCGCGACAGCAGCGGGACAGGCGCTGAGGTGAGCGGAGCTCGGGGGGTGCGAGCGGGCGTTTCCCGCAGGATGCGGCCCCCTCCAGGCTGCCGGCGGCGGGCGCGGGTCTGCCGGGGGCCGGAGGTACCCCCGAGCTCGGGCACGGCTCGGCCCCGCCGCGGGCACCCCGGGCAGCCGCGTCCCGGCACCGGAGCGGGCCCGGCCCGGCCCCGGCGGAGCCCCGAGCGGAGCGCGGCCGGGAGGGGAGCGCGGGCAGTGGGCGGGCGGGGGCAGCCGGGGACGGCGGCAGCAGCCGGAGCCCGGCCGGGCCGGCCTCGGCCCTCGGCCGATGCGCTGCTGCGAGCGGAGCCGTTCGCTGCCTCGCCCTGGCCGGCGGGCGGCAGCGGCCCCGAGCCGGCCCCGGCCGAGCGGCGCCGCCGCTCCGGCAGCGCTGCCCTCGGGGCCCGCCGCTGACACCTCCGTGCCCGCGCTCCCGGCAGCTGCCCCGGCACGGCCTCGCCTCCCGCTGCGCTCTGCCCTGCGCTGAGCCCGCCCGGCTGCAGCCGCACGCCCTGACTGCACGGGCCTGAGATGGCAGAAGGCAAGTGCCACCCCCAGCCTGGGGACCTGATTGAGGTCGACCGGACAGGTTACCAGCACTGGGCGCTCTACGTGGGGAATGGATATGTCATCCATGTGACAGGTAAGGCTTGTGCTGCCTGGCACGGTGCAGAGTGGGTGTTGAGATGCCCCAGGAGCCCTGTCTCCTTTCATGGGCTGGGGGTGGATGCTGTGTGTGGCTGTCTTTCCCAGGAGCAGTCAGAAACCCATTTGAGGTCTTGGAGGGGCCAGAGAAGATCTGCCTGACTGCCTTATCTCCCCCTTGGCTTCCCCAGATGAAGGAGCCACATCCCTTACGCTTAGCAGCTCTTCAATACGTGCCACAACGGCCAAGGTGAAGAAGCAGCTCCTGAAGGATGTGGTGGGAAATGATAATTGGCGTGTCAACAACAAGTATGACCACTACTATACTCCTTTCCCTGTGAAGAAGATCATCCAGCATGCAGAGCAATGGGTTGGCAGGGTGGTACCATATGACGTGCTTAACAAGAACTGTGAGCACTTTGTGACAATGCTTCGCTATGGAGAAGGAGTCTCTGATCAGGTGAGTGCCCCGGGGTGAGCCCCTGGGTGCCTCCCAGGGCACCTCCTGCTGCTCGCTGTGAGCCGCGGCACTGGGACACAGCCTGCAGCCTGCATGGGGCCAGCCGAGTGCCAGGCTGGGCTGCAAAGCAGCGCTGCCTCCCCAGAGCCCCTGCCCCTGGAGGGTCACTGTGCTGTGTCTGCACCCTGACAGTGCCCTCTCAGTGAGTGCCACCTCCTCGGGGTACAAACCTGGGTGTTGTCCCTTCTGCTCATGGGGCACAGCAGCCTCTCACTGGTTTAATTACTCTCATTATCACTGTGTTTTCTATATTATCATGCTAGCGGAAGTGTCAATATAAGTGTTCCTCATGTTTCCAGCCTATTTTTTGCTTTCTCTTTTATAGGTCAGAAATGCAGCTGCTGGCAGTGCTGCAGCTGCCGCAGCTGGTGTTGCTGGTGTTGCTGGAGCTATCAGTGTTGCTGGTTTTGCTGGTGTTGCTGGTATTGCTGGTGCTGCTGGTGTTGCTGCTGCTGCTGCTGCTGCTCTTGGGATGGCATTGTATGAGACCGCATCCAAGAAATAGTGCTACTGATGGGCTGTCAGGAAGAACTCAGAGCAAGGCAGGGGGATCTCCTGGCCACAGTGGTCATGGGTCAGCTTTTGCTACACCTGCCATCAAGGCTTCCTACCAATTGTGCCACCCTTGCTGTAAACATTCAATAAGCCTTAATAAAATGTCTGAAATACACACTCATATTTCCCTGAAATTCTCTTTTATCTATTTGACTGTAGCTTTGTTTAGCAGTTTAACATTTTAGCCTTGCCTCTCCCTGCCATCCCAGTAAGGAATAACAAGTCAAGATTGTCACCATTCAAAGTGATCCCCAGCAGCTCTAGCCTGCTTGGCTCGTGAGTTTTTATTTTATTGCGTGTGATGGTTTTTGTGGTAGTCTGGGAGAAATTGCAAGCAAGTTATCTATTCCTTCCCCATCCCACACACCTGCCCTCGAGTGGTTTGCTGAGCACAGGTGCAGAATTTTCAGCCTGTTTTGACCAGCTAGCTCCTGGAGGTTCTTTCTATGTTCCATTGAAATAAAAAGGACTGCTGAGGGTTTACTGTGTTTTCCAGGTGTGTCCTGGTGTGTGTGTGTGGGTGTGTGTGGTACAAAAGACAGAAGGCTTCCAAGGAGGGCGGGAGCCTTCCCGGAAGAGAAATAAGACCCCTCGATCCTGATGATTATGACTTCGAAAGCACGGGTCTTTGCGGCAGAACTGAGGAAAGAGGAATCGGAGTTCTTCAGCAGAACATGCACAGCCCAGAGCGGCCAAGCGCAGATTCCGCGGAGCGCCGCTGTGCCGCCCTGCGGGGCCGGGCCGGGGGAGCCGCGGGGAACGCGCGGGGCGGCCCCGACACCGACACACGGCGGGGATAGCCACGGCACCGACACCGACACACCGCGGGGATAGCCACGGCACCGACACCGACACACCGCGGGGATAGCCACGGCACCGACACCGACACACCGCGGGGATAGCCACGGCACCGACACCGAACCACGGCGGGGCAGGCACAGGGCGCACACTGCCGCGGCTCCGGCTCCGCATCCCCCGAGCGCAGGAGAGCGCCACCAGCTACAAAACTGCCAAACCCCCCCCCCCCCCCCCATTCCACTCCCCAAACCACTCCGCTGACGTCCCGAGCTATCAGCCAATTCCGTTATCGGACTTATTCACCCGCCATCCACCTCCACGCAGTCACCCTCTCCTCCTCCCAGTGTCTTCACCGTGACAATGGGAAAAATTCACCTCGAAGCCTAAACCCGTAAGAGTGGGAAAGCCCTGGGTGCCGGCTGTGCAAAAGGACAGGCAGGGAATGTGCCCCGTCTTGAAACCCTTGGCAGCTTGTGCTGCCTAAAGTGAGCAGCTCCTGGGAGCTGGGGAGTTAGGAAGGAAGGGCAGGTCTTACAGGCTGTATCCTTCCGTGTTTTACAGGGTCATTCTCATTTTGGTGCGATGGTGTTTTGCTCCGTTTTTACCTGCCGACAAAATGTTGCTTTCCCTGGCTTTTCTGGCTCTCTTTGGCAACAGCAGACCCCCAGCGTGGGGAGGTCTGACAGAAAAACCCCAGATGCCGTTTTGTCTCTTAGCTTTCTCCCACTGTGCCATCAAAATTTCCCACTTCACCCTGTTTGTGCAGTGATTGTTGGCCTTGAACTTGAACAAGACTGCTAGGTGATAATTATGATCCCTACCAACTCTCAACCCATTCTCAGATTCTGCTCTTTGAGCTGCCAAAACACTGACTTGCTTAAAGAATTACAAAAGCATCCAGGAGCCTATGACCCTTAGAGCTGTGAGTATTCTCCCTTCAATGACCAAATGTTGATTCCAAAGCATTCATAAGCATTCTAAAGAACCAGATCAATCTTCCCCAGCCAGCAGAAAGGCAAAGCTGAGCTTCCTGCATGCTGGGGGTGAGGGATGTGAAGAATGAGCTGTGCAGTACCAATGCTTCATGTCCCAGTGTACTGAGCCACACCATTTCCTTGTCACAAAGCTGATGCGTGCATTGTCTTGGAAGAAAACTGTTCAGGCTAAGTGTGCTTTGTTGTCCATTACCTGGAGTATCAGACTTAAGTGTTTGGAACCAGGTTACCTGCAGCCCACCTGTGAGACACAGAATCCTGTGCTGCTTTTGTTACTGGCACTTGCCTGGCCTGCAGGGACAGGTGAGAGCAGAACAGCTGTCTGGGAGAGGCTGGCTGGTTTTGTCTGAACAGGTTGTCCAGGTTTAACCCCAGCCAGCAACAAACCACCAGGCACCCACTTGCCCATCACCTATCAGCCCCATCAGGGATGGAATCAGAAGAGTTGAAGTGAAAAACTTGTGGCTTGAGAAAGGTTGGTTTAGTAGGTAAACAAAAAACTTTTCAAGCTAGCAAAGAAAAACAAAGAATTAATTAATTGGTTTTTTAAACATCAAATTTTCTATATTTTAAATGATCAAGACAAGAATTCCTGTTGTTTTCTGCTGCCTTGTGTTATTTCATCCTAAAATGCTTTTTAGTTTTAATACAGGAAACCATGATCTAATCAAGGTGATGTTGAAACTCCTTCTTGGATTCTTTGAAATGGAATCAAAACTTTTTTCACAGCTAAACCAGTTAAGTGGTTTTACAGCTGGCAATGAGTACAGTCAAGGTTGGTCTTTCCCCAAAAGTTGAGAAATATATCCATGTATGTGCTCCGAGGCACAGCCAGGACAGGCACAGCCTCTTCCTAAATGGAGGGGCTTTTGTAGGGATTTCAGCCATGTGAATCTGGTTCACATCAGCAGATGAAAACTTGGACTGAAGTCCCAGCCTTGTGCAGCCCTGAGCCTGGCTGTAGGGTCTCACCTCATTCTCTTTATTGTGTTTGCAGGTGGGTTAACATAAAACTAATACATGCTTTTTGCTGCATAGTCCTGTGCATTTATACAGGGCATTTGAAATCCCTCTGCAACATCCTCTGCCATTTGTGGTACCGACTGTTTGACTGGTACCTGTTATAGATACATATTATAATAACGGCTTTTCACAAAGGTTAAAATGGATTTTGTATGTGTAATGTTAAAGTAACATTGTTATAAAGATACAGTTTTTATTTCTGTTGTTAATTAAGCTTAGACATAGTAGAGAAATAGCTATGTGTGTATTAAAATGCCTGCTTGGATGGGATAACATCCAATTAACACAGGATGAGGACAGCTACTACAGATATGCCAACTATCATCACTCACCGTCTGCAGACAGTGTAGACCACAGGAAGGGATAAAGAGAAGGAGCCAAAACCACAGCCAAGAAACACACTTTTTATATCATTATAAAAAGGCGGACCCGAGGAGGGGCCATGTAAAATAGTTCCTGGAAAATGTAAACTAGTTATGGATATGCATAAGGATCTATGAATATGCAACAGGCTGGTGTGAGGTATTTAAGGAGTATTTCCTCCGGCAGCGCTGCCCTCGGGGCCCGCCGCTGACACCTCCGTGCCCGCGCTCCCGGCAGCTGCCCCGGCACGGCCTCGCCTCCCGCTGCGCTCTGCCCTGCGCTGAGCCCGCCCGGCTGCAGCCGCACGCCCTGACTGCACGGGCCGGAGATGGGACACAACAACTGCAAACCCCAGCCCGGAGACCTGATCGAGATCGACCGGCAACGGCATCAGCACTGGGCGCTCTACCTGGGGGATGGATATGTCATCAACTTGACACCTGTAGGTAAGAGTATTGCAGACTGGCAAGGTGCAGGGTGCTCCCGGAGCCCTGCCTCCCTCCATGGGCTGGTGGTGGACCCTGTGTGTGTAGATGACCTTTCCAGGAGCAAAGGAAATCCCTCTGAGGTCTTAAACGGGCCAGAGAGGGTCTGCTTGCTGCTATATCTCCTCCCTGCCATATACAGGTAAACAGGACCTAGAGCTGGGAGTCCACAATATGCCAATATTCATCAGAAAGGTGAAGAAGCAGCGCCTGAAGGAAGTAGTGCAAAAAAATAAATGGCGTGTCAATAACGAGTCTGATCGGTACCACACCCCTCTCCCAGTGGAGGAGATCATTCAGTGTGCTGAGCATTATATTGACCAGGAGTTGACATACCATGAGTTTGGTAGCAACTGTGAGCACTTTGTGAAAAAACTCCGCTGTGGTGGCAAGGTGAGTGCCACGGGGTGAGCCCCTGGGTGCTGCTCGCTGTGAGCCGCGGCGCTGGGACACAGCCTGCAGCCTGCATGGGGCCAGCCGAGTGCCAGGCTGGGCTGCAAAGCAGCGCTGCCTCCCCAGAGCCCCTGCCCCTGGAGGGTCACTGTGCTGTGTCTGCACCCTGACAGTGCCCTCTCAGTGAGTGCCACCTCCTCGGGGTACAAACCTGGGTGTTGTCCCTTCTGCTCATGGGGCACATGTCTCTTAATTATCTTGTTTTCCCTGCATATTCTCCATTACCATACCTGGGGCTAAATGAAAGTGCTCCTCATGTTTCCAGCCTGTGTTTTGCTTTCCCTTTACCTGCCAAGGTAGCAATTGTTTGCATGCTGGCAATATTGTCTGTGCTGTCGCCTTCAATGTGTGGGTCGGCTTGCT